>NW_025721125.1:300000-600000 GCF_922984935.1 Meles meles
ACGCGGCCCTGGGCGCTGACCAGGGCTGCCCAACGCCGGCCAATTCTCACGAGCGTTCTGCCCAAATCGATCCCGATTTGGGCAGAACGCTCGTGAGAATTGGCCGGAAAACGCCCGGCGAACAGTCGTCGGGCACCAGAGGCCCGCAGGGTCGCCCCCCCCGGGGCCCTGTCCGGGATCGCGTGTCGGCGCGTTCCGGCACCGCCAGGAGGAGCTCCGGGAGGCGGGCCCCGGGGAGGCCGACGCCTCCCGCTCCTCAGCCTCCGGGGGTCCCCTCCCTGGCGCCGGCCGCTGGGGCCGGGCCAGCCCCGAAAGCCGGGCCCGGGCCCGGGCCTGCTTGCTCAGCCTTCCGTTGCCAGGGGCCTGAGCCTGGGGGCCTCCGCATGGGGAACCCTGAGTCCCGCGCCACGAGTCCCCCCGACTGTCCCGGCGACCACGGCACCTTTCGCGGCTTCGTCCCAGCCGTGGAGTGAGAGATCACTCCGTTCCCCCACAGAGGCCAGCCCCCTCCACGGGCGCCCCGGCCGCCCGCCACGGCGGAGGCGGACGCCCGGCCACGGCGCCTCCATCCACTCTGCTCGGGGAAAACTCCCCGGCGCCGGGGCCGCCGGCCGCGCCCCATCGTCGCGGCTCGTTTTCCGGGTGGCCGCGCCATGCCCCGAGCGAGAAAGGGCCCTGCTCCACGCAGCCCTGGGCGCTGACCAGGGCTGCCCAACGCCGGCCAATTCTCACGAGCGTTCTGCCCAAATCGATCCCGATTTGGGCAGAACGCTCGTGAGAATTGGCCGGAAAACGCCCGGCGAACACACTTCGGGCACCACAGGGCCGCAGGGCCGCCCCCCCGCGGCCCTGTCCGGGATCGCGTGTCGGCGCGTTCCGGCACCGCCAGGAGGAGCTCCGGGAGGCGGGCCCCGGGGAGGCCGACGCCTCCCGCTCCTCAGCCTCCGGGGGTCCCCTCCCTGGCGCCGGCCGCTGGGGCCGGGCCAGCCCCGAAAGCCGGGCCCGGGCCCGGGCCTGCTTGCTCAGCCTTCCGTTGCCAGGGGCCTGAGCCTGGGGGCCTCCGCATGGGGAACCCTGAGTCCCGCGCCACGAGTCCCCCCGACCGTCCCGGCGACCACGGCACCTTTCGCGGCTTCGTCCCAGCCGTGGAGTGAGAGATCACTCCATTCCCCCACAGAGGCCAGCCCCCTCCACGGGCGCCCCGGCCGCCCGCCACGGCGGAGGCGGACGCCCGGCCACGGCGCCTCCATCCACTCTGCTCGGTGAAAACTCCCCGGCGCCGGGGCCGCCGGCCGCGCCCCATCGTCGCGGCTCGTTTTCCGGGTGGCCGCGCCATGCCCCGAGCGAGAAAGGGCCCTGCTCCACGCGGCCCTGGGCGCTGACCAGGGCTGCCCAACGCCGGCCAATTCTCACGAGCCTTCTGCCCAAATCGATCCCGATTTGGGCAGAACGCTCGTGAGAATTGGCCGGAAAACGCCCGGCGAACACACTTCGGGCACCAGAGGGCCGCAGGGCCGCCCCCCCGGAGCCCTGTCCGGGATCGCGTGTCGGCGCGTTCCGGCACCGCCAGGAGGAGCTCCGGGAGGCGGGCCCCGGGGAGGCCGACGCCTCCCGCTCCTCAGCCTCCGGGGGTCCCCTCCCTGGCGCCGGCCGCTGGGGCCGGGCCAGCCCCGAAAGCCGGGCCCGGGCCCGGGCCTGCTTGCTCAGCCTTCCGTTGCCAGGGGCCTGAGCCTGGGGGCCTCCGCATGGGGAACCCTGAGTCCCGCGCCACGAGTCCGCCCGACCGTCCCGGCGACCACGGCACCTTTCGCGGCTTCGTCCCAGCCGTGGAGTGAGAGATCACTCCGTTCCCCCACAGAGGCCAGCCCCCTCCACGGGCGCCCCGGCCGCCCACCACGGCGGAGGCGGACGCCCGGCCACGGCGCCTCCATCCACTCTGCTCGGGGAAAAGTCCCCGGCGCCGGGGCCGCCGGCCGCGCCCCATCGTCGCGGCTCGTTTTCCGGGTGGCCGCGCCATGCCCCGAGCGAGAAAGGGCCCTGCTCCACGCGGCCCTGGGCGCTGACCAGGGCTGCCCAACGCCGGCCAATTCTCACGAGCGTTCTGCCCAAATCGATCCCGATTTGGGCAGAACGCTCGTGAGAATTGGCCGGAGAACGCCCGGCGAACACACTTCGGGCACCACAGGGCCGCAGGTCCGCCCCCCCGGGGCCCTGTCCGGGATCACGTGTCGGCGCGTTCCGGCACCGCCAGGAGGAGCTCCGGGAGGCGGGCCCCGGGGAGGCCGACGCCTCCCGCTCCTCAGCCTCCGGGGGTCCCCTCCCTGGCGCCGGCCGCTGGGGCCGGGCCAGCCCCGAAAGCCGGGCCCGGGCCCGGGCCTGCTTGCTCAGCCTTCCGTTGCCAGGGGCCTGAGCCTGGGGGCCTCCGCATGGGGAACCCTGAGTCCCGCGCCACGAGTCCCCCCGACCGTCCCGGCGACCACGGCACCTTTCGCGGCTTCGTCCCAGCCGTGGAGTGAGAGATCACTCCGTTCCCCCACAGAGGCCAGCCCCCTCCACGGGTGCCCCGGCCGCCTGCCACGGCGGAGGCGGACGCCCGGCCACGGCGCCTCCATCCACTCTGCTCGGGGAAAACTCCCCGGCGCCGGGACCGCCGGCCGCGACCCATCGTCGCGGCTCGTTTTCCGGGTGGCCGCGCCATGCCCCGAGCGAGAAAGGGCCCTGCTCCACGCGGCCCTGGGCGCTGACCAGGGCTGCCCAACGCCGGCCAATTCTCACGAGCCTTCTGCCCAAATCGATCCCGATTTGGGCAGAACGCTCGTGAGAATTGGCCGGAAAACGCCCGGCGAACACACTTCGGGCACCACAGGGCCGCAGGGCCGCCCCCGCGGGGCCCTGTCCGGGATCCCGTCTCGGCGCGTTCCGGCACCGCCAGGAGGAGCTCCGGGAGGCGGGCCCCGGGGAGGCCGATGCCTCCCGCTCCTCAGCCTCCGGGGGTCCCCTCCCTGGCGCCGGCCGCTGGGGCCGGGCCAGCCCCGAAAGCCGGGCCCGGGCCCGGGCCTGCTTGCTCAGCCTTCCGTTGCCAGGGGCCTGAGCCTGGGGGCCTCCGCATGGGGAACCCTGAGTCCCGCGCCACGAGCCCCCCGACCGTCCCGGCGACCACGGCACCTTTCGCGGCTTCGTCCCAGCCGTGGAGTGAGAGATCACTCCGTTCCCCCACAGAGGCCAGCCCCCTCCACGGGCGCACCGGCCGCCCGCCACGGCGGAGGCGGACGCCCGGCCACGGCGCCTCCATCCACTCTGCTCGGGGAAAACTCCCCGGCGCCGGGGCCGCCGGCCGCGCCCCATCGTCGCGGCTCGTTTTCCGTGTGGCCGCGCCATGCCCCGAGCGAGAAAGGGCCCTGCTCCACGCGGCCCTGGGCGCTGACCAGGGCTGCCCAACGCCGGCCAATTCTCACGAGCGTTCTGCCCAAATCGATCCCGATTTGGGCAGAACGCTCGTGAGAATTGGCCGGAAAACGCCCGGCGAACACTCTTCGGGCACCAGAGGGCCGCAGGGCCGCCCCCCCGGGGCCCTGTCCGGGATCGCGTCTCGGCGCGTTCCGGCACCGCCAGGAGGAGCTCCGGGAGGCGGGCCCCGGGGAGGCCGACGCCTCCCGCTCCTCAGCCTCCGGGGGTCCCCTCCCTGGCGCCGGCCGCTGGGGCCGGGCCAGCCCCGAAAGCCGGGCCCGGGCCCGGGCCTGCTTGCTCAGCCTTCCGTTGCCAGGGGCCTGAGCCTGGGGGCCTCCGCATGGGGAACCCTGAGTCCCGCGCCACGAGTCCCCCCGACCGTCCCGGCGACCACGGCACCTTTCGCGGCTTCGTCCCAGCCGTGGAGTGAGAGATCACTCCGTTCCCCCACAGAGGCCAGCCCCCTCCACGGGCGCCCCGGCCGCCCGCCACGGCGGAGGCGGACGCCCGGCCACGGCGCCTCCATCCACTCTGCTCGGGGAAAACTCCCCGGCGCCGGGGCCGCCGGCCGCGCCCCATCGTCGCGGCTCGTTTTCCGGGTGGCCGCGCCATGCCCCGAGCGAGAAAGGGCCCTGCTCCACGCGGCCCTGGGCGCTGACCAGGGCTGCCCAACGCCGGCCAATTCTCGCGAGCCTTCTGCCCACATCGATCACGATTTGGGCAGAACGCTCGTGAGAATTGGCCGGAAAACGCCCGGCGAACACACTTCGGGCACCAGAGGGCCGCAGGGCCGCCCACCCGGGGCCCTGTCCAGGATCGCGTGTCGGTGCGTACCGGCACCGCCAGGAGGAGCTCCGGGAGGCGGGCCCCGGGGTGGCCGACGCCTCCCGCTCCTCAGCCTCCGGGGGTCCCCTCCCTGGCGCCGGCCGCTGGGGCCGGGCCAGCCCCGAAAGCCGGGCCCGGGCCCGGGCCTGCTTGCTCAGCCTTCCGTTGCCAGGGGCCTGAGCCTGGGGGCCTCCGCATGGGGAACCCTGAGTCCCGCGCCACGAGTCCCCCCGACCGTCCCGGCGACCACGGCACCTTTCGCGGCTTCGTCCCAGCCGTGGAGTGAGAGATCACTCCGTTCCCCCACAGAGGCCAGCCCCCTCCACGGGCGCCCCGGCCGCCCGCCACGGCGGAGGCGGACGCCCGGCCACGGCGCCTCCATCCACTCTGCTCGGGGAAAACTCCCCGGCGCCGGGGCCGCCGGCCGCGCCCCATCGTCGCGGCTCGTTTTCCGGGTGGCCGCGCCATGCCCCGAGCGAGAAAGGGCCCTGCTCCACGCGGCCCTGGGCGCTGACCAGGGCTGCCCAACGCCGGCCAATTCTCACGAGCGTTCTGCCCAAATCGATCCCGATTTGGGCAGAACGCTCGTGAGAATTGGCCGGAAAACGCCCGGCGAACACTCGTCGGGCACCAGAGGGCCGCAGGGCCGCCCCCCCGGGGCCCTGTCCGGGATCGCGTGTCGGCGCGTTCCGGCACCGCCAGGAGGAGCTCCGGGAGGCGGGCCCCGGGGAGGCCGACGCCTCCCGCTCCTCAGCCTCCGGGGGTCCCCTCCCTGGCGCCGGCCGCTGGGGCCGGGCCAGCCCCGAAAGCCGGGCCCGGGCCCGGGCCTGCTTGCTCAGCCTTCCGTTGCCAGGGGCCTGAGCCTGGGGGCCTCCGCATGGGGAACCCTGAGTCCCGCGCCACGAGTCCCCCCGACCGTCCCGGCGACCACGGCACCTTTCGCGGCTTCGTCCCCGCCGTGGAGTGAGAGATCACTCCGTTCCCCCACAGAGGCCAGCCCCCTCCACGGGCGCCCCGGCCGCCCGCCACGGCGGAGGCGGACGCCCGGCCACGGCGCCTCCATCCACTCTGCTCGGGGAAAACTCCCCGGCGCCGGGGCCGCCGGCCGCGCCCCATCGTCGCGGCTCGTTTTCCGGGTGGCCGCGCCATGCCCCGAGCGAGAAAGGGCCCTGCTCCACGCGGCCCTGGGCGCTGACCAGGGCTGCCCAACGCCGGCCAATTCTCACGAGCGTTCTGCCCAAATCGATCCCGATTTGGGCAGAACGCTCGTGAGAATTGGCCGGAAAACGCCCGGCGAACACACTTCGGGCACCAGAGGGCCGCAGGGCCGCCCCCCCGGGGCCCTGTCCGGGATCGCGTGTCGGCGCGTTCCGGCACCGCCAGGAGGAGCTCCGGGAGGCGGGCCCCGGGGAGGCCGACGCCTCCCGCTCCTCAGCCTCCGGGGGTCCCCTCCCTGGCGCCGGCCGCTGGGGCCGGGCCAGCCCCGAAAGCCGGGCCCGGGCCCGGGCCTGCTTGCTCAGCCTTCCGTTGCCAGGGGCCTGAGCCTGGGGGCCTCCGCATGGGGAACCCTGAGTCCCGCGCCACGAGTCCCCCCGACCGTCCCGGCGACCACGGCACCTTTCGCGGCTTCGTCCCCGCCGTGGAGTGAGAGATCACTCCGTTCCCCCACAGAGGCCAGCCCCCTCCACGGGCGCCCCGGCCGCCCGCCACGGCGGAGGCGGACGCCCGGCCACGGCGCCTCCATCCACTCTGCTCGGGGAAAACTCCCCGGCGCCAGGGCCGCCGGCCGCGCCCCATCGTCGCGGCTCGTTTTCCGGGTGGCCGCGCCATGCCCCGAGCGAGAAAGGGCCCTGCTCCACGCGGCCCTGGGCGCTGACCAGGGCTGCCCAAAGCCGGCCAATTCTCACGAGCGTTCTGCCCAAATCGATCCCGATTTGGGCAGAACGCTCGTGAGAATTGGCCGGAAAACGCCCGGCGAACACACTTCGGGCACCAGAGGGCCGCAGGGCCGCCCCCCCGGGGCCCTGTCCGGGATCGCGTGTCGGCGCGTTCCGGCACCGCCAGGAGGAGCTCCGGGAGGCGGGCCCCGGGGAGGCCGACGCCTCCCGCTCCTCAGCCTCCGGGGGTCCCCTCCCTGGCGCCGGCCGCTGGGGCCGGGCCAGCCCCGAAAGCCGGGCCCGGGCCCGGGCCTGCTTGCTCAGCCTTCCGTTGCCAGGGGCCTGAGCCTGGGGGCCTCCGCATGGGGAACCCTGAGTCCCGCGCCACGAGTCCCCCCGACCGTCCCGGCGACCACGGCACCTTTCGCGGCTTCGTCCCAGCCGTGGAGTGAGAGATCACTCCGTTCCCCCACAGAGGCCAGCCCCCTCCACGGGCGCCCCGGCCGCCCGCCACGGCGGAGGCGGACGCCCGGCCACGGCGCCTCCATCCACTCTGCTCGGGGAAAACTCCCCGGCCCCGGGGCCGCCGGCCGCGCCCCATCGTCGCGGCTCGTTTTCCGGGTGCCCGCGCCATGCCCCGAGCGAGAAAGGGCCCTGCTCCACGCGGCCCTGGGCGCTGACCAGGGCTGCCCAACGCCGGCCAATTCTCACGAGCGTTCTGCCCAAATCGATCCCGATTTGGGCAGAACGCTCGTGAGAATTGGCCGGGAAACGCCCGGCGAACACATTTCGGGCACCAGAGGGCCGCAGGGCCGCCCCCCCGGGGCCCTGTCCGGGATCGCGTGTCGGCGCGTTCCGGCACCGCCAGGAGGAGCTCCGGGAGGCGGGCCCCGGGGAGGCCGACGCCTCCCGCTCCTCAGCCTCCGGGGGTCCCCTCCCTGGCGCCGGCCGCTGGGGCCGGGCCAGCCCCGAAAGCCGGGCCCGGGCCCGGGCCTGCTTGCTCAGCCTTCCGTTGCCAGGGGCCTGAGCCTGTGGGCCTCCGCATGGGGAACCCTGAGTCCCGCGCCACGAGTCCCCCGACCGTCCCGGCGACCACGGCACCTTTCGCGGCTTCGTCCCAGCCGTGGAGTGAGAGATCACTCCGTTCCCCCACAGAGGCCAGCCCCCTCCACGGGCGCCCCGGCCGCCCGCCATGGCGGAGGCGGACGCCCGGCCACGGCGCCTCCATCCACTCTGCTCGGGGAAAACTCCCCGGCGCCGGGGCCGCCGGCCGCGCCCCATCGTCGCGGCTCGTTTTCCGGGTGGCCGCGCCATGCCCCGAGCGAGAAAGGGCCCTGCTCCACGCGGCCCTGGGCGCTGACCAGGGCTGCCCAACGCCGGCCAATTCTCGCGAGCCTTCTGCCCACATCGATCACGATTTGGGCAGAACGCTCGTGAGAATTGGCCGGAAAACGCCCGGCGAACACACTTCGGGCACCAGAGGGCCGCAGGGCCGCCCACGGGGGCCCTGTCCAGGATCGCGTGTTGGCGCGTACCGGCACCGCCAGGAGGAGCTCCGGGAGGCGGGCCCCGGGGTGGCCGACGCCTCCCGCTCCTCAGCCTCCGGGGGTCCCCTCCCTGGCGCCGGCCGCTGGGGCCGGGCCAGCCCCGAAAGCCGGGCCCGGGCCCGGGCCTGCTTGCTCAGCCTTCCGTTGCCAGGGGCCTGAGCCTGGGGGCCTCCGCATGGGGAACCCTGAGTCCCGCGCCACGAGTCCCCCCGACCGTCCCGGCGACCACGGCACCTTTCGCGGCTTCGTCCCAGCCGTGGAGTGAGAGATCACTCCGTTCCCCCACAGAGGCCAGCCCCCTCCACGGGCGCCCCGGCCGCCCGCCACGGCGGAGGCGGACGCCCGGCCACGGCGCCTCCATCCACTCTGCTCGGGGAAAACTCCCCGGCGCCGGGGCCGCCGGCCGCGCCCCATCGTCGCGGCTCGTTTTCCGGGTGGCCGCGCCATGCCCCGAGCGAGAAAGGGCCCTGCTCCACGCGGCCCTGGGCGCTGACCAGGGCTGCCCAACGCCGGCCAATTCTCACGAGCGTTCTGCCCAAATCGATCCCGATTTGGGCAGAACGCTCGTGAGAATTGGCCGGAAAACGCCCGGCGAACACTCGTCGGGCACCAGAGGGCCGCAGGGCCGCCCCCCCGGGGCCCTGTCCGGGATCGCGTGTCGGCGCGTTCCGGCACCGCCAGGAGGAGCTCCGGGAGGCGGGCCCCGGGGAGGCCGACGCCTCCCGCTCCTCAGCCTCCGGGGGTCCCCTCCCTGGCGCCGGCCGCTGGGGCCGGGCCAGCCCCGAAAGCCGGGCCCGGGCCCGGGCCTGCTTGCTCAGCCTTCCGTTGCCAGGGGCCTGAGCCTGGGGGCCTCCGCATGGGGAACCCTGAGTCCCGCGCCACGAGTCCCCCCGACCGTCCCGGCGACCACGGCACCTTTCGCGGCTTCGTCCCCGCCGTGGAGTGAGAGATCACTCCGTTCCCCCACAGAGGCCAGCCCCCTCCACGGGCGCCCCGGCCGCCCGCCACGGCGGAGGCGGACGCCCGGCCACGGCGCCTCCATCCACTCTGCTCGGGGAAAACTCCCCGGCGCCGGGGCCGCCGGCCGCGCCCCATCGTCGCGGCTCGTTTTCCGGGTGGCCGCGCCATGCCCCGAGCGAGAAAGGGCCCTGCTCCACGCGGCCCTGGGCGCTGACCAGGGCTGCCCAACGCCGGCCAATTCTCACGAGCGTTCTGCCCAAATCGATCCCGATTTGGGCAGAACGCTCGTGAGAATTGGCCGGAAAACGCCCGGCGAACACACTTCGGGCACCAGAGGGCCGCAGGGCCGCCCCCCCGGGGCCCTGTCCGGGATCGCGTGTCGGCGCGTTCCGGCACCGCCAGGAGGAGCTCCGGGAGGCGGGCCCCGGGGAGGCCGACGCCTCCCGCTCCTCAGCCTCCGGGGGTCCCCTCCCTGGCGCCGGCCGCTGGGGCCGGGCCAGCCCCGAAAGCCGGGCCCGGGCCCGGGCCTGCTTGCTCAGCCTTCCGTTGCCAGGGGCCTGAGCCTGGGGGCCTCCGCATGGGGAACCCTGAGTCCCGCGCCACGAGTCCCCCCGACCGTCCCGGCGACCACGGCACCTTTCGCGGCTTCGTCCCCGCCGTGGAGTGAGAGATCACTCCGTTCCCCCACAGAGGCCAGCCCCCTCCACGGGCGCCCCGGCCGCCCGCCACGGCGGAGGCGGACGCCCGGCCACGGCGCCTCCATCCACTCTGCTCGGGGAAAACTCCCCGGCGCCGGGGCCGCCGGCCGCGCCCCATCGTCGCGGCTCGTTTTCCGGGTGGCCGCGCCATGCCCCGAGCGAGAAAGGGCCCTGCTCCACGCGGCCCTGGGCGCTGACCAGGGCTGCCCAACGCCGGCCAATTCTCACGAGCGTTCTGCCCAAATCGATCCCGATTTGGGCAGAACGCTCGTGAGAATTGGCCGGAAAACGCCCGGCGAACACACTTCGGGCACCAGAGGGCCGCAGGGCCGCCCCCCCGGGGCCCTGTCCGGGATCGCGTGTCGGCGCGTTCCGGCACCGCCAGGAGGAGCTCCGGGAGGCGGGCCCCGGTGAGGCCGACGCCTCCCGCTCCTCAGCCTCCGGGGGTCCCCTCCCTGGCGCCGGCCGCTGGGGCCGGGCCAGCCCCGAAAGCCGGGCCCGGGCCCGGGCCTGCTTGCTCAGCCTTCCGTTGCCAGGGGCCTGAGCCTGGGGGCCTCCGCATGGGGAACCCTGAGTCCCGCGCCACGAGTCCCCCCGACCGTCCCGGCGACCACGGCACCTTTCGCGGCTTCGTCCCCGCCGTGGAGTGAGAGATCACTCCGTTCCCCCACAGAGGCCAGCCCCCTCCACGGGCGCCCCGGCCGCCCGCCACGGCGGAGGCGGACGCCCGGCCACGGCGCCTCCATCCACTCTGCTCGGGGAAAACTCCCCGGCGCCGGGGCCGCCGGCCGCGCCCCATCGTCGCGGCTCGTTTTCCGGGTGGCCGCGCCATGCCCCGAGCGAGAAAGGGCCCTGCTCCACGCGGCCCTGGGCGCTGACCAGGGCTGCCCAACGCCGGCCAATTCTCACGAGCGTTCTGCCCAAATCGATCCCGATTTGGGCAGAACGCTCGTGAGAATTGGCCGGAAAACGCCCGGCGAACACACTTCGGGCACCAGAGGGCCGCAGGGCCGCCCCCCCGGGGCCCTGTCCGGGATCGCGTGTCGGCGCGTTCCGGCACCGCCAGGAGGAGCTCCGGGAGGCGGGCCCCGGGGAGGCCGACGCCTCCCGCTCCTCAGCCTCCGGGGGTCCCCTCCCTGGCGCCGGCCGCTGGGGCCGGGCCAGCCCCGAAAGCCGGGCCCGGGCCCGGGCCTGCTTGCTCAGCCTTCCGTTGCCAGGGGCCTGAGCCTGGGGGCCTCCGCATGGGGAACCCTGAGTCCCGCGCCACGAGTCCCCCCGACCGTCCCGGCGACCACGGCACCTTTCGCGGCTTCGTCCCCGCCGTGGAGTGAGAGATCACTCCGTTCCCCCACAGAGGCCAGCCCCCTCCACGGGCGCCCCGGCCGCCCGCCACGGCGGAGGCGGACGCCCGGCCACGGCGCCTCCATCCACTCTGCTCGGGGGAAAACTCCCCGGCGCCGGGGCCGCCGGCCGCGCCCCATCGTCGCGGCTCGTTTTCCGGGTGGCCGCGCCATGCCCCGAGCGAGAAAGGGCCCTGCTCCACGCGGCCCTGGGCGCTGACCAGGGCTGCCCAACGCCGGCCAATTCTCACGAGCCTTCTGCCCAAATCGATCCCGATTTGGGCAGAACGCTCGTGAGAATTGGCCGGAAAACGCCCGGCGAACACACTTCGGGCACCAGAGGGCCGCAGGGCCGCCCCCCCGGGGCCCTGTCCGGGATCGCGTGTCGGCGCGTTCCGGCACCGCCAGGAGGAGCTCCGGGAGGCGGGCCCCGGGGAGGCCGACGCCTCCCGCTCCTCAGCCTCCGGGGGTCCCCTCCCTGGCGCCGGCCGCTGGGGCCGGGCCAGCCCCGAAGCCGGGCCCGGGCCCGGGCCTGCTTGCTCAGCCTTCCGTTGCCAGGGGCCTGAGCCTGGGGGCCTCCGCATGGGGAACCCTGAGTCCCGCGCCACGAGTCCCCCCGACCGTCCCGGCGACCACGGCACCTTTCGCGGCTTCGTCCCAGCCGTGGAGTGAGAGATCACTCCGTTCCCCCACAGAGGCCAGCCCCCTCCACGGGCGCCCCGGCCGCCCGCCACGGCGGAGGCGGACGCCCGGCCACGGCGCCTCCATCCACTCTGCTCGGGGAAAACTCCCCGGCGCCGGGGCCGCCGGCCGCGCCCCATCGTCGCGGCTCGTTTTCCGGGTGGCCGCGCCATGCCCCGAGCGAGAAAGGGCCCTGCTCCACGCGGCCCTGGGCGCTGACCAGGGCTGCCCAACGCCGGCCAATTCTCACGAGCGTTCTGCCCAAATCGATCCCGATTTGGGCAGAACGCTCGTGAGAATTGGCCGGGAAAACGCCCGGCGAACACACTTCGGGCACCAGAGGGCCGCAGGGCCGCCCCCCCCGGGGCCATGTCCGGGATCGCGTGTCGGCGCGTTCCGGCACCGCCAGGAGGAGCTCCGGGAGGGGGGCCCCGGGGAGGCCGACGCCTCCCGCTCCTCAGCCTCCGGGGGTCCCCTCCCTGGCGCCGGCCGCTGGGGCCGGGCCAGCCCCGAAAGCCGGGCCCGGGCCCGGGCCTGCTTGCTCAGCCTTCCGTTGCCAGGGGCCTGAGCCTGGGGGCCTCCGCATGGGGAACCCTGAGTCCCGCGCCACGAGTCCCCCCGACCGTCCCGGCGACCACGGCACCTTTCGCGGCTTCGTCCCAGCCGTGGAGTGAGAGATCACTCCGTTCCCCCACAGAGGCCAGCCCCCTCCACGGGCGCCCCGGCCGCCCGCCACGGCGGAGGCGGACGCCCGGCCACGGCGCCTCCATCCACTCTGCTCGGGGGAAAACTCCCCGGCGCCGGGGCCGCCAACCGCGCCCCATCGTCGCGGCTCGTTTTCCGGGTGGCCGCGCCATGCCCCGAGCGAAAAAGGGCCCTGCTCCACGCGGCCCTGGGCGCTGACCAGGGCTGCCCAAGGCCGGCCAATTCTCACGAGCGTTCTGCCCAAATCGATCCCGATTTGGGCAGAACGCTCGTGAGAATTGGCCGGAAAACGCCCGGCGAACACACTTCGGGCACCAGAGGGCCGCAGGGCCGCCCCCCCGGGGCCCTGTCCGGGATCGCGTGTCGGCGCGTTCCGGCACCGCCAGGAGGAGCTCCGGGAGGCGGGCCCCGGGGAGGCCGACGCCTCCCGCTCCTCAGCCTCCGGGGGTCCCCTCCCTGGCGCCGGCCGCTGGGGCCGGGCCAGCCCCGAAAGCCGGGCCCGGGCCCGGGCCTGCTTGCTCAGCCTTCCGTTGCCAGGGGCCTGAGCCTGGGGGCCTCCGCATGGGGAACCCTGAGTCCCGCGCCACGAGTCCCCCCGACCGTCCCGGCGACCACGGCACCTTTCGCGGCTTCGTCCCAGCCGTGGAGTGAGAGATCACTCCGTTCCCCCACAGAGGCCAGCCCCCTCCACGGGCGCCCCGGCCGCCCGCCACGGCGGAGGCGGACGCCCGGCCACGGCGCCTCCATCCACTCTGCTCGGGGAAAACTCCCCGGCGCCGGGGCCGCCGGCCGCGCCCCATCGTCGCGGCTCGTTTTCCGGGTGGCCGCGCCATGCCCCGAGCGAGAAAGGGCCCTGCTCCACGCGGCCCTGGGCGCTGACCAGGGCTGCCCAACGCCGGCCAATTCTCACGAGCGTTCTGCCCAAATCGATCCCGATTTGGGCAGAACGCTCGTGAGAATTGGCCGGAAAACGCCCGGCGAACACACTTCGGGCACCAGAGGGCCGCAGGGCCGCCCCCCCGGGGCCCTGTCCGGGATCGCGTCTCGGCGCGTTCCGGCACCGCCAGGAGGAGCTCCGGGAGGCGGGCCCCGGGGAGGCCGACGCCTCCCGCTCCTCAGCCTCCGGGGGTCCCCTCCCTGGCGCGGGCCGCTGGGGCCGGGCCAGCCCCGAAAGCCGGGCCCGGGCCCGGGCCTGCTTGCTCAGCCTTCCGTTGCCAGGGGCCTGAGCCTGGGGGCCTCCGCATGGGGAACCCTGAGTCCCGCACCACGAGTCCCCCCGACCGTCCCGGCGACCACGGCACCTTTCGCGGCTTCGTCCCCGCCGTGGAGTGAGAGATCACTCCGTTCCCCCACAGAGGCCAGCCCCCTCCACGGGCGCCCCGGCCGCCCGCCACGGCGGAGGCAGACGCCCGGCCACGGCGCCTCCATCCACTCTGCTCGGGGAAAACTCCCCGGCGCCGGGGCCGCCGGCCGCGCCCCATCGTCGCGGCTCGTTTTCCGGGTGGCCGCGCCATGCCCCGAGCGAGAAAGGGCCCTGCTCCACGCGGCCCTGGGCGCTGACCAGGGCTGCCCAACGCCGGCCAATTCTCACGAGCGTTCTGCCCAAATCGATCCCGATTTGGGCAGAACGCTCGTGAGAATTGGCCGGAAAACGCCCGGCGAACACACTTCGGGCACCAGAGGGCCGCAGGGCCGCCCCCCCGGGGCCCTGTCCGGGATCGCGTGTCGGCGCGTTCCGGCACCGCCAGGAGGAGCTCCGGGAGGCGGGCCCCGGGGAGGCCGACGCCTCCCGCTCCTCAGCCTCCGGGTGTCCCCTCCCTGGCGCCGGCCGCTGGGGCCGGGCCAGCCCCGAAAGCCGGGCCCGGGCCCGGGCCTGCTTGCTCAGCCTTCCGTTGCCAGGGGCCTGAGCCTGGGGGCCTCCGCATGGGGAACCCTGAGTCCCGCGCCACGAGTCCCCCCGACCGTCCCGGCGACCACGGCACCTTTCGAGGCTTCGTCCCAGCCGTGGAGTGAGAGATCACTCCGTTCCCCCACAGAGGCCAGCCCCCTCCACGGGCGCCCCGGCCGCCCGCCACGGCGGAGGCGGACGCCCGGCCACGGCGCCTCCATCCACTCTGCTCGGGGAAAACTCCCCGGCGCCGGGGCCGCCGGCCGCGCCCCATTGTCGCGGCTCGTTTTCCGGGTGGCCGCGCCATGCCCCGAGCGAGAAAGGGCCCTGCTCCACGCGGCCCTGGGCGCTGACCAGGGCTGCCCAACGCCGGCCAATTCTCACGAGCGTTCTGCCCAAATCGATCCCGATTTGGGCAGAACGCTCGTGAGAATTGGCCGGAAAACGCCCGGCGAACACACTTCGGGCACCAGAGGGCCGCAGGGCCGCCCCCCCGGGGCCCTGTCCGGGATCGCGTCTCGGCGCGTTCCGGCACCGCCAGGAGGAGCTCCGGGAGGCGGGCCCCGGGGAGGCCGACGCCTCCCGCTCCTCAGCCTCCGGGGGTCCCCTCCCTGGCGCCGGCCGCTGGGGCCGGGCCAGCCCCGAAAGCCGGGCCCGGGCCCGGGCCTGCTTGCTCAGCCTTCCGTTGCCAGGGGCCTGAGCCTGGGGGCCTCCGCATGGGGAACCCTGAGTCCCGCGCCACGAGTCCCCCCGACCGTCCCGGCGACCACGGCACCTTTCGCGGCTTCGTCCCAGCCGTGGAGTGAGAGATCACTCCGTTCCCCCACAGAGGCCAGCCCCCTCCACGGGCGCCCCGGCCGCCCGCCACGGCGGAGGCGGACGCCCGGCCACGGCGCCTCCATCCACTCTGCTCGGGGAAAACTCCCCGGCGCCGGGGCCGCCGGCCGCGCCCCATCGTCGCGGCTCGTTTTCCGGGTGGCCGCGCCATGCCCCGAGCGAGAAAGGGCCCTGCTCCACGCGGCCCTGGGCGCTGACCAGGGCTGCCCAACGCCGGCCAATTCTCACGAGCGTTCTGCCCAAATCGATCCCGATTTGGGCAGTACGCTCGTGAGAATTGGCCGGAAAACGCCCGGCGAACACACTTCGGGCACCAGAGGGCCGCAGGGCCGCCCCCCCGGGGCCATGTCCGGGATCGCGTGTCGGCGCGTTCCGGCACCGCCAGGAGGAGCTCCGGGAGGGGGGCCCCGGGGAGGCCGACGCCTCCCGCTCCTCAGCCTCCGGGGGTCCCCTCCCTGGCGCCGGCCGCTGGGGCCGGGCAGCCCCGAAAGCCGGGCCCGGGCCCGGGCCTGCTTGCTCAGCCTTCCGTTGCCAGGGGCCTGAGCCTGGGGGCCTCCGCATGGGGAACCCTGAGTCCCGCGCCACGAGTCCCCCCGACCGTCCCGGCGACCACGGCACCTTTCGCGGCTTCGTCCCAGCCGTGGAGTGAGAGATCACTCCGTTCCCCCACAGAGGCCAGCCCCCTCCACGGGCGCCCCGGCCGCCCGCCACGGCGGAGGCGGACGCCCGGCCACGGCGCCTCCATCCACTCTGCTCGGGGAAAACTCCCCGGCGCCGGGGCCGCCAACCGCGCCCCATCGTCGCGGCTCGTTTTCCGGGTGGCCGCGCCATGCCCCGAGCGAGAAAGGGCCCTGCTCCACGCGGCCCTGGGCGCTGACCAGGGCTGCCCAAGGCCGGCCAATTCTCACGAGCCTTCTGCCCAAATCGATCCCGATTTGGGCAGAACGCTCGTGAGAATTGGCCGGAAAACGCCCGGCGAACACACTTCGGGCACCAGAGGGCCGCAGGGCCGCCCCCCCGGGGCCCTGTCCGGGATCGCGTGTCGGCGCGTTCCGGCACCGCCAGGAGGAGCTCCGGGAGGCGGGCCCCTGGGAGGCCGACGCCTCCCGCTCCTCAGCCTCCGGGGGTCCCCTCCCTGGCGCCGGCCGCTGGGGCCGGGCCAGCCCCGAAAGCCGGGCCCGGGCCCGGGCCTGCTTGCTCAGCCTTCCGTTGCCAGGGGCCTGAGCCTGGGGGCCTCCGCATGGGGAACCCTGAGTCCCGCGCCACGAGTCCCCCCGACCGTCCCGGCGACCACGGCACCTTTCGCGGCTTCGTCCCCGCCGTGGAGTGAGAGATCACTCCGTTCCCCCACAGAGGCCAGCCCCCTCCACGGGCGCCCCGGCCGCCCGCCACGGCGGAGGCGGACGCCCGGCCACGGCGCCTCCATCCACTCTGCTCGGGGAAAACTCCCCGGCCCCGGGGCCGCCGGCCGCGCCCCATCGTCGCGGCTCGTTTTCCGGGTGGCCGCGCCATGCCCCGAGCGAGAAAGGGCCCTGCTCCACGCGGCCCTGGGCGCTGACCAGGGCTGCCCAACGCCGGCCAATTCTCACGAGCGTTCTGCCCAAATCGATCCCGATTTGGGCAGAACGCTCGTGAGAATTGGCCGGAAAACGCCCGGCGAACACACTTCGGGCACCAGAGGGCCGCAGGGCCGCCCCCCCGGGGCCCTGTCCGGGATCGCGTGTCGGCGCGTTCCGGCACCGCCAGGAGGAGCTCCGGGAGGCGGGCCCCGGGGAGGCCGACGCCTCCCGCTCCTCAGCCTCCGGGGGTCCCCTCCCTGGCGCCGGCCGCTGGGGCCGGGCCAGCCCCGAAAGCCGGGCCCGGGCCCGGGCCTGCTTGCTCAGCCTTCCGTTGCCAGGGGCCTGAGCCTGGGGGCCTCCGCATGGGGAACCCTGAGTCCCGCGCCACGAGTCCCCCCGACCGTCCCGGCGACCACGGCACCTTTCGCGGCTTCGTCCCAGCCGTGGAGTGAGAGATCACTCCGTTCCCCCACAGAGGCCAGCCCCCTCCACGGGCGCCCCGGCCGCCCGCCACGGCGGAGGCGGACGCCCGGCCACGGCGCCTCCATCCACTCTGCTCGGGGAAAACTCCCCGGCGCCGGGGCCGCCGGCCGCGCCCCATCGTCGCGGCTCGTTTTCCGGGTGGCCGCGCCATGCCCCGAGCGAGAAAGGGCCCTGCTCCACGCGGCCCTGGGCGCTGACCAGGGCTGCCCAACGCCGGCCAATTCTCACGAGCGTTCTGCCCAAATCGATCCCGATTTGGGCAGAACGCTCGTGAGAATTGGCCGGAAAACGCCCGGCGAACACACTTCGGGCACCAGAGGGCCGCAGGGCCGCCCCCCCGGGGCCCTGTCCGGGATCGCGTCTCGGCGCGTTCCGGCACCGCCAGGAGGAGCTCCGGGAGGCGGGCCCCGGGGAGGCCGACGCCTCCCGCTCCTCAGCCTCCGGGGGTCCCCTCCCTGGCGCCGGCCGCTGGGGCCGGGCCAGCCCCGAAAGCCGGGCCCGGGCCCGGGCCTGCTTGCTCAGCCTTCCGTTGCCAGGGGCCTGAGCCTGGGGGCCTCCGCATGGGGAACCCTGAGTCCCGCGCCACGAGTCCCCCCGACCGTCCCGGCGACCACGGCACCTTTCGCGGCTTCGTCCCAGCCGTGGAGTGAGAGATCACTCCGTTCCCCCACAGAGGCCAGCCCCCTCCACGGGCGCCCCGGCCGCCCGCCACGGCGGAGGCGGACGCCCGGCCACGGCGCCTCCATCCACTCTGCTCGGGGAAAACTCCCCGGCGCCGGGGCCGCCGGCCGCGCCCCATCGTCGCGGCTCGTTTTCCGGGTGGCCGCGCCATGCCCCGAGCGAGAAAGGGCCCTGCTCCACGCGGCCCTGGGCGCTGACCAGGGCTGCCCAACGCCGGCCAATTCTCACGAGCGTTCTGCCCAAATCGATCCCGATTTGGGCAGAACGCTCGTGAGAATTGGCCGGAAAACGCCCGGCGAACACACTTCGGGCACCAGAGGGCCGCAGGGCCGCCCCCCCGGGGCCGTGTCCGGGATCGCGTGTCGGCGCGTTCCGGCACCGCCAGGAGGAGCTCCGGGAGGGGGGCCCCGGGGAGGCCGACGCCTCCCGCTCCTCAGCCTCCGGGGGTCCCCTCCCTGGCGCCGGCCGCTGGGGCCGGGCCAGCCCCGAAAGCCGGGCCCGGGCCCGGGCCTGCTTGCTCAGCCTTCCGTTGCCAGGGGCCTGAGCCTGGGGGCCTCCGCATGGGGAACCCTGAGTCCCGCGCCACGAGTCCCCCCGACCGTCCCGGCGACCACGGCACCTTTCGCGGCTTCGTCCCAGCCGTGGAGTGAGAGATCACTCCGTTCCCCCACAGAGGCCAGCCCCCTCCACGGGCGCCCCGGCCGCCCGCCACGGCGGAGGCGGACGCCCGGCCACGGCGCCTCCATCCACTCTGCTCGGGGAAAACTCCCCGGCGCCGGGGCCGCCAACCGCGCCCCATCGTCGCGGCTCGTTTTCCGGGTGGCCGCGCCATGCCCCGAGCGAGAAAGGGCCCTGCTCCACGCGGCCCTGGGCGCTGACCAGGGCTGCCCAAGGCCGGCCAATTCTCACGAGCGTTCTGCCCAAATCGATCCCGATTTGGGCAGAACGCTCGTGAGAATTGGCCGGAAAACGCCCGGCGAACACACTTCGGGCACCAGAGGGCCGCAGGGCCGCCCCCCCGGGGCCCTGTCCGGGATCGCGTCTCGGCGCGTTCCGGCACCGCCAGGAGGAGCTCCGGGAGGCGGGCCCCGGGGAGGCCGACGCCTCCCGCTCCTCAGCCTCCGGGGGTCCCCTCCCTGGCGCCGGCCGCTGGGGCCGGGCCAGCCCCGAAAGCCGGGCCCGGGCCCGGGCCTGCTTGCTCAGCCTTCCGTTGCCAGGGGCCTGAGCCTGGGGGCCTCCGCATGGGGAACCCTGAGTCCCGCGCCACGAGTCCCCCCGACCGTCCCGGCGACCACGGCACCTTTCGCGGCTTCGTCCCAGCCGTGGAGTGAGAGATCACTCCGTTCCCCCACAGAGGCCAGCCCCCTCCACGGGCGCCCCGGCCGCCCGCCACGGCGGAGGCGGACGCCCGGCCACGGCGCCTCCATCCACTCTGCTCGGGGAAAACTCCCCGGCGCCGGGGCCGCCGGCCGCGCCCCATCGTCGCGGCTCGTTTTCCGGGTGGCCGCGCCATGCCCCGAGCGAGAAAGGGCCCTGCTCCACGCGGCCCTGGGCGCTGACCAGGGCTGCCCAACGCCGGCCAATTCTCACGAGCGTTCTGCCCAAATCGATCCCGATTTGGGCAGAACGCTCGTGAGAATTGGCCGGAAAACGCCCGGCGAACACACTTCGGGCACCAGAGGGCCGCAGGGCCGCCCCCCCGGGGCCCTGTCCGGGATCGCGTCTCGGCGCGTTCCGGCACCGCCAGGAGGAGCTCCGGGAGGCGGGCCCCGGGGAGGCCGACGCCTCCCGCTCCTCAGCCTCCGGGGGTCCCCTCCCTGGCGCCGGCCGCTGGGGCCGGGCCAGCCCCGAAAGCCGGGCCCGGGCCCGGGCCTGCTTGCTCAGCCTTCCGTTGCCAGGGGCCTGAGCCTGGGGGCCTCCGCATGGGGAACCCTGAGTCCCGCGCCACGAGTCCCCCCGACCGTCCCGGCGACCACGGCACCTTTCGCGGCTTCGTCCCAGCCGTGGAGTGAGAGATCACTCCGTTCCCCCACAGAGGCCAGCCCCCTCCACGGGCGCCCCGGCCGCCCGCCACGGCGGAGGCGGACGCCCGGCCACGGCGCCTCCATCCACTCTGCTCGGGGAAAACTCCCCGGCGCCGGGGCCGCCGGCCGCGCCCCATCGTCGCGGCTCGTTTTCCGGGTGGCCGCGCCATGCCCCGAGCGAGAAAGGGCCCTGCTCCACGCGGCCCTGGGCGCTGACCAGGGCTGCCCAACGCCGGCCAATTCTCACGAGCGTTCTGCCCAAATCGATCCCGATTTGGGCAGAACGCTCGTGAGAATTGGCCGGAAAACGCCCGGCGAACACACTTCGGGCACCAGAGGGCCGCAGGGCCGCCCCCCCGGGGCCATGTCCGGGATCGCGTGTCGGCGCGTTCCGGCACCGCCAGGAGGAGCTCCGGGAGGGGGGCCCCGGGGAGGCCGACGCCTCCCGCTCCTCAGCCTCCGGGGGTCCCCTCCCTGGCGCCGGCCGCTGGGGCCGGGCCAGCCCCGAAAGCCGGGCCCGGGCCCGGGCCTGCTTGCTCAGCCTTCCGTTGCCAGGGGCCTGAGCCTGGGGGCCTCCGCATGGGGAACCCTGAGTCCCGCGCCACGAGTCCCCCCGACCGTCCCGGCGACCACGGCACCTTTCGCGGCTTCGTCCCAGCCGTGGAGTGAGAGATCACTCCGTTCCCCCACAGAGGCCAGCCCCCTCCACGGGCGCCCCGGCCGCCCGCCACGGCGGAGGCGGACGCCCGGCCACGGCGCCTCCATCCACTCTGCTCGGGGAAAACTCCCCGGCGCCGGGGCCGCCAACCGCGCCCCATCGTCCCGGCTCGTTTTCCGGGTGGCCGCGCCATGCCCCGAGCGAGAAAGAGCCCTGCTCCACGCGGCCCTGGGCGCTGACCAGGGCTGCCCAAGGCCGGCCAATTCTCACGAGCCTTCTGCCCAAATCGATCCCGATTTGGGCAGAACGCTCGTGAGAATTGGCCGGAAAACGCCCGGCGAACACACTTCGGGCACCAGAGGGCCGCAGGGCCGCCCCCCCGGGGCCCTGTCCGGGATCGCGTCTCGGCGCGTTCCGGCACCGCCAGGAGGAGCTCCGGGAGGCGGGCCCCGGGGAGGCCGACGCCTCCCGCTCCTCAGCCTCCGGGGGTCCCCTCCCTGGCGCCGGCCGCTGGGGCCGGGCCAGCCCCGAAAGCCGGGCCCGGGCCCGGGCCTGCTTGCTCAGCCTTCCGTTGCCAGGGGCCTGAGCCTGGGGGCCTCCGCATGGGGAACCCTGAGTCCCGCGCCACGAGTACCCCCGACCGTCCCGGCGACAACGGCACCTTTCGCGGCTTCGTCCCAGCCGTGGAGTGAGAGATCACTCCGTTCCCCCACAGAGGCCAGCCCCCTCCACGGGCGCCCCGGCCGCCCGCCACGGCGGAGGCGGACGCCCGGCCACGGCGCCTCCATCCACTCTGCTCGGGGAAAACTCCCCGGCGCCGGGGCCGCCGGCCGCGCCCCATCGTCGCGGCTCGTTTTCCGGGTGGCCGCGCCATGCCCCGAGCGAGAAAGGGCCCTGTTCCACGCGGCCCTGGGCGCTGACCAGGGCTGCCCAACGCCGGCCAATTCTCACGAGCGTTCTGCCCAAATCGATCCCGATTTGGGCAGAACGCTCGTGAGAATTGGCCGGAAAACGCCCGGCGAACACACTTCGGGCACCAGAGGGCCGCAGGGCCGCCCCCCCGGGGCCCTGTCCGGGATCGCGTGTCGGCGCGTTCCGGCACCGCCAGGAGGAGCTCCGGGATGCGGGCCCCGGGGAGGCCGACGCCTCCCGCTCCTCAGCCTCTGGGGGTCCCCTCCCTGGCGCCGGCCACTGGGGCCGGGCCAGCCCCGAAAGCCGGGCCCGGGCCCGGGCCTGCTTGCTCAGCCTTCCGTTGCCAGGGGCCTGAGCCTGGGGGCCTCCGCATGGGGAACCCTGAGTCCCGCGCCACGAGTCCCCCCGACCGTCCCGGCGACCACGGCACCTTTCGCGGCTTCGTCCCAGCCGTGGAGTGAGAGATCACTCCGTTCCCCCACAGAGGCCAGCCCCCTCCACGGGCGCCCCGGCCGCCCGCCACGGCGGAGGCGGACGCCCGGCCACGGCGCCTCCATCCACTCTGCTCGGGGAAAACTCCCCGGCGCCGGGGCCGCCGGCCGCGCCCCATCGTCGCGGCTCGTTTTCCGGGTGGCCGCGCCATGCCCCGAGCGAGAAAGGGCCCTGCTCCACGCGGCCCTGGGCGCTGACCAGGGCTGCCCAACGCCGGCCAATTCTCACGAGCGTTCTGCCCAAATCGATCCCGATTTGGGCAGAACGCTCGTGAGAATTGGCCGGAAAACGCCCGGCGAACACACTTCGGGCACCAGAGGGCCGCAGGGCCGCCCCCCCGGGGCCCTGTCCGGGATCGCGTCTCGGCGCGTTCCGGCACCGCCAGGAGGAGCTCCGGGAGGCGGGCCCCGGGGAGGCCGACGCCTCCCGCTCCTCAGCCTCCGGGGGTCCCCTCCCTGGCGCCGGCCGCTGGGGCCGGGCCAGCCCCGAAAGCCGGGCCCGGGCCCGGGCCTGCTTGCTCAGCCTTCCGTTGCCAGGGGCCTGAGCCTGGGGGCCTCCGCATGGGGAACCCTGAGTCCCGCGCCACGAGTCCCCCCGACCGTCCCGGCGACCACGGCACCTTTCGCGGCTTCGTCCCAGCCGTGGAGTGAGAGATCACTCCGTTCCCCCACAGAGGCCAGCCCCCTCCACGGGCGCCCCGGCCGCCCGCCACGGCGGAGGCGGACGCCCGGCCACGGCGCCTCCATCCACTCTGCTCGGGGAAAACTCCCCGGCGCCGGGGCCGCCGGCCGCGCCCCATCGTCGCGGCTCGTTTTCCGGGTGGCCGCGCCATGCCCCGAGCGAGAAAGGGCCCTGCTCCACGCGGCCCTGGGCGCTGACCAGGGCTGCCCAACGCCGGCCAATTCTCACGAGCGTTCTGCCCAAATCGATCCCGATTTGGGCAGAACGCTCGTGAGAATTGGCCGGAAAACGCCCGGCGAACACACTTCGGGCACCAGAGGGCCGCAGGGCCGCCCCCCCGGGGCCCTGTCCGGGATCGCGTCTCGGCGCGTTCCGGCACCGCCAGGAGGAGCTCCGGGAGGCGGGCCCCGTGGAGGCCGACGCCTCCCGCTCCTCAGCCTCCGGGGGTCCCCTCCCTGGCGCCGGCCGCTGGGGCCGGGCCAGCCCCGAAAGCCGGGCCCGGGCCCGGGCCTGCTTGCTCAGCCTTCCGTTGCCAGGGGCCTGAGCCTGGGGGCCTCCGCATGGGGAACCCTGAGTCCCGCGCCACGAGTCCCCCCGACCGTCCCGGCGACCACGGCACCTTTCGCGGCTTCGTACCAGCCGTGGAGTGAGAGATCACTCCGTTCCCCCACAGAGGCCAGCCCCCTCCACGGGCGCCCCGGCCGCCCGGCACGGCGGAGGCGGACGCCCGGCCACGGCGCCTCCATCCACTCTGCTCGGGGAAAACTCCCCGGCGCCGGGGCCGCCGGCCGCGCCCCATCGTCGCGGCTCGTTTTCCGGGTGGCCGCGCCATGCCCCGAGCGAGAAAGGGCCCTGCTCCACGCGGCCCTGGGCGCTGACCAGGGCTGCCCAACGCCGGCCAATTCTCACGAGCGTTCTGCCCAAATCGATCCCGACTTGGGCAGAACGCTCGTGAGAATTGGCCGGAAAACGCCCGGCGAACACACTTCGGGCACCAGAGGGCCGCAGGGCCGCCCCCCCGGGGCCCTGTCCGGGATCGCGTCTCGGCGCGTTCCGGCACCGCCAGGAGGAGCTCCGGGAGGCGGGCCCCGGGGAGGCCGACGCCTCCCGCTCCTCAGCCTCCGGGGGTCCCCTCCCTGGCGCCGGCCACTGGGGCCGGGCCAGCCCCGAAAGCCGGGCCCGGGCCCGGGCCTGCTTGCTCAGCCTTCCGTTGCCAGGGGCCTGAGCCTGGGGGCCTCCGCATGGGGAACCCTGAGTCCCGCGCCACGAGTCCCCCCGACCGTCCCGGCGACCACGGCACCTTTCGCGGCTTCGTCCCAGCCGTGGAGTGAGAGATCACTCCGTTCCCCCACAGAGGCCAGCCCCCTCCACGGGCGCCCCGGCCGCCCGCCACGGCGGAGGCGGACGCCCGGCCACGGCGCCTCCATCCACTCTGCTCGGGGAAAACTCCCTGGCGCCGGGGCCGCCGGCCGCGCCCCATCGTCGCGGCTCGTTTTCCGGGTGGCCGCGCCATGCCCCGAGCGAGAAAGGGCCCTGCTCCACGCGGCCCTGGGCGCTGACCAGGGCTGCCCAACGCCGGCCAATTCTCACGAGCGTTCTGCCCAAATCGGGATCGATTTGGGCAGAACGCTCGTGAGAATTGGCCGGAAAACGCCCGGCGAACACAGTTCGGGCACCACAGGGCCGCAGGCCCGCCCCCCCGGGGCCCTGTCCGGGATCGCGTGTCGGCGCATTCCGGCACCGCCAGGAGGAGCTCCGGGAGGCGGGCCCCGGGGAGGCCGACGCCTCCCGCTCCTCAGCCTCCGGGGGTCCCCTCCCTGGCGCCGGCCGCTGGGGCCGGGCCAGACCTGAAAGCCGGGCCCGGGCCCGGGCCTGCTTGCTCAGCCTTCCGTTGCCAGGGGCCTGAGCCTGGGGGCCTCCGCATGGGGAAACCTGAGTCCCGCGCCACGAGTCCCCCCGACTGTACCGGCGACAACGGCACCTTTCGCGGCAACGTCCCAGCCGTGGACTGAGAGATCACTCCGTTCCCCCAAAGAAGCCAGCCCCCTCCACGGGCGCCCCGGCCGCCGCCAAGGCGGAGGCGGACGCCCGGCCACGGCGCCTCCATCCACTCTGCTCGGGGTAAACTCCCTGGCGCCAGGGCCGCCGGCCGCGCCCCATCGTCGCCGCTCGTTTTCCGGGTGGCCGCGCCATGCCCCGAGCGAGAAAGGGCCCTGCTCCACGTGGCACGGGGCGCTGACCAGTGCTGCCCAACGCCGGCCAATTCTCACGAGCGTTCTACCCAAATCGATCCCGATTTGGGCAGAACGCTCGTGAGAATTGGCCAGAAAACGCCCGGCGAACACACTTCAGGCACCACAGGGCCGCAGGGCCTCCCCCCGGGATCGCGTGTCGTCGCGTTCCGGCACCGCCAGGAGGAGCTCCGGGAGGCGGGCCCCAGGGAGGCCGACGCCTCCCGCTCCTCAGCCTCCGGGGGTCCCCTCCCTGGCGCCGGTCGCCGGGGCCGGGCCAGCCCCGAAAGCCAGGCCCGGACCCGGGCCTGCTTGCTCAGCCTTCCGTTGCCAGGGGCCTGAGCCTGGGGGCCTCCGCATGGGGAATCCTGAGTCCCGCGCCACGAGTCCCCCCGACCGTCGCGGCGACAACAGCACCTTTTGCGGCTTCGTCCCATCCGTGGAGTGAGAGATCACTCCGTTCCCCCAAGAGGCCAGCCCCCTCCAGGGGCGCCCCGGCTGCCCGCCACGGCGGAGGCGGACGCCCGGCCACGGCGGCTCCATCCACTCTGCTCAGGGAAAACTCCCCGGCGCCGGGGCCGCCAGCCGAGCCTCATCGTCACGGCTCGTTTTCCCGGTGGCCGCGCCATGCCCCGAGCGAGAAAGGGCCCTGCTCCACGCGGCACTGGGCGCTGACCAGGGCTGCCCAACGCCGGCCAATTCTCACGAGCGTTCTGCCCAAATCGATCCCGAATTGGGCAGAACGCTCGTGAGAATTGGCCGGAAAACGCCCGGCTAACACACTTCGGGCACCAGAGGGCCGCAGGGACGCCCCCCCGGGGCCCTGTCCGGGATAGCGTGTCGTCGCGTTCCGTCACCACCAGGAGGAGCTCCGGGAGGCGAGCCCCGGGGAGGCTGAGGTCTCCCGCTCCTCAGCCTCCGGGGGTCCACTCCCTGGCGCCGGCCCCTGGGGCCAGGCCAGCCCCGAAAGCCGGGCCCGGGCCCGGGCCTGCTTGCTCAGCCTTCCGTTGCCAGGGGCCTGAGCCTGGGTGCCTCCGTATGGGGAACGCTGAGTCCCACGCCACGAGTCCCTCCGACCGTCCCGGCGACATCGGTACCTTTCGCGGCTTCGTCCCAGCCTTGGAGTTAGAGATCAGTCCGTTCCCCCACAAAGGCCAGCCCCCTCCACGGGCGCCCCGGCCGCCTGCCACGGCGGCGGCGGGCGCCTGGCCACGGCGCCTCCATCCACTCTGCTCGGGGAAAACTCCCCGGTGCCGCGGCTGCCGGCCGTGCCCCATCGTCGCGGCTCGTTTTCCGGGTGGCCGCGACGTGCCCCACGCGAGAAAGCGTCCAGCTCCACGCGGCACTGGGCGCTGACCAAGGCTGCCCAACGCCGGCCAATTCTCACGAGCGTTCTACCGAAATCGATCCGGATTTGGGCAGAACGCTCGGGAGAATTGGCCGGAAAATGCCTGGCGAACACACTTCGGGCACCACAGGGGCGCAGGGCCGCCCCCCCGGGGCCCTGTCCAGGATCGCGGGTCGTCGCGTTCCGGCACCGCCAGGAGGAGCTCCGGGAGGCAGGCCCCGGGGATGTCGACGCCTTCCGCTCCTCAGCCTCCGGGGGTTCCCTCCCCGGCGCCGGCAGGTGGGACCGGGCCAGCCCCGAAAGTCGGGCCCGGGCCCGGGCCTGCTTGCTCAGCCTTCCGTTGCCAGGGGCCTGAGCCTGGGGGCCTCCGCATGGGGAACGCTGAGTCCCGCGCCACGAGTCCCCCCGACTGTCGCGGCGACAACGGCACCTTTCGCGGCTTCGTCCCAGCCGTGGAGTGAGAGATCAGTCCGTTCCCCCACTGAGGCCAGCCCCTTGCACGGGCAACCGGCCGCCCGCCACGGCGGAGGCGGGCGCCCGGCCACGGCGCCTCCATCCACTCTGCTCGGGGAAAACTCACCGGCGCCGGGGCCGCCGGCCGCGCCCCATCGTCGCGGCTCGCATTCCGGGTGGCCGCAACATGACCCGAGCGAGAAAGGGCCCTGTTCCACGCGGAAATGGGCGCTGACCAGGGCTGCCCAACGCCCGCCAATTCTCACGAGCGTTCTGCCCAAATCGATCCCGATTTGTGCAAAATGCTCGTGAGAATTGGCCGGAAAACGCCCGGCGAACACATTTTGGGCACCACAGTGCCGCAGGGCGGCCCCCCCGGGGCCCTGTCCGGGATCGCGTGTCGTCGCGTTCCGGCACCACCAGGAGGAGCTCCGGGAGGTGGGCCCCGGGGAGGCCGACGCCTCCCGCTCCTCAGCCTCCCGGGGTCCCCTCCCTGGGGCCGGCAGCTGGGGCCGGGCCAGACCCGAAAGCCGGACCCGGGCGCGGGCCTGCTTGCTCAGCCTTCCGTTGCCAGGGGCCTGAGCCTGGGTGCCTCCGTATGGGGAACCCTGAGTCCCGCGCCACGAGTCCCTCCGACCGTCCCGGCGACAATGGTACCTTTCGCGGCTTCGTCCCAGCCTTGGAGTTAGAGATCAGTCCGTTCCCCCACAAAGGCCAGCCCCCTCCACTGGTGCCCCGGCCGCCTGCCACGGCGGCGGCGGGCGCCCGGCCACGGCGCCTCCATCCACTCTGCTCGGGGAAAACTCCCCGGCGCCGCGGCTGCCGGCCGTGCCCCATCGTCGCGGCTCGTTTTCCGGGTGCCCGCGACATGCCCCACGCGAGAAAAGGTCCCGCTCCACGCGGCACTGGGCGCTGACCAGGGCTGCCCAACGCCGGCCAATTCTCACGAGCGTTCTGCCGAAATCGATCCGGATTTGGGCAGAACGCTCGTGAGAATTGGCCGGAAAATGCCCGGCGAACACACTTTGGGCACCACAGGGGCGCAGGGCCGCCCCCCCGGGGCCCTGTCCGGGTTCGCGGGTCGTCGCGTTCCGGCACCGCCAGGAGGAGCTCCGGGAGGCAGGCCCCGGGGAGGTCGACGCCTCCCTCTCCTCAGCCTCCGGTGGTTCCCTCCCCGGCGCCGGCAGCTGGGGCCGGGCCAGCCCCGAAAGTCGGGCCCGGGCCCGGGCCTGCTTGCTCAGCCTTCCGTTGCCAGGGTCCTGAGCCTGGGGGCCTCCACACGGGGAACCCTGAGTCCCGCGCCACGAGTCCCCCCGACCGTCCCGGCGACAACGGCACCTTTCGCGGCTTCGTCCCAGCCGTGGAATGAGAGATCAGTCCGTTCCCCCACTGAGGCCAGCCCCCTGCACGGGCACCCGGCCGCCCGCCACGGCGGAGGCGGGCGCCCGTCCACGGCGCCTCCATCCACTCTGCTCGGGGAAAACTCCCCGGCGCCGGGGCCGCCGGTCGCGCCCCATCGTCGCGGCTCGCATTCCGGGTGGCCGCGACATGCCCCGAGCGAGAAAGGGCCCTGCTCCACGCGGAACTGGGCGCTGACCAGGGCTGCCCAACGCCGGCCAATTCTCACGAGCGTTCTGCCCAAATCGATCCCAATTTGGGCAGAACGCTTGTGAGAATTGGCCGGAAAACGCCCGGCGAACACACTTCGGGCACCACAGGGGCGCATGGCCGCCCCCCGGGCCCTGTCCGGGATCGCAAGTCGTCGCGTTCCGGCACCGCCAGGAGGAGCTCTGGGAGGCGGGCCCTGGGGAGCACGACGCCTCCTGCTCCTCAGCCTCTGGGGGTCCCATCCCTGGCGCCACTAGCTGGGGCCGGGCCAGCCCCGAAAGCCGGGACCGGGCCCGGGCCTGCTTGCTCGGCCTTCCTTTTCCAGGGGCATGTGCCTGTGTGCCTCCGCATGGGGAACCCTGAGTCCCGCGCCACGAGTCCCCCCTACCGTTCCGGCGACAACGGCACCTTTCGCGGCTTCGTCCTAGCCGTGGAGTGAGAGATCAGTCCGTTCCCACACAGAGGCCAGCCCCCTCCACGGGCACCCCGGCCGCCCGCCACGGCGGAGTCGGGCGCCCGGCCATGGCACCTCCATCCACTCTCCTCGGGGAAATCTCCACGGCGCCGGGACCGCCGGCTGCGCCCCATCATCGCGGCTCGTTTTCCGGGTGGCCGCGACATGCCCCGAGCGAGAAAGGGCCCTGCTCCACGCGGAACTGGGCGCTGACCAGGGCTGCCCAACGCCGGCCAATTCTCACGAGCGTTCTGCCCAAATCGATCCCGATTTGGGCAGAACGCTCGTGAGAATTGGCCGGAAAACGACCGGCGAACACACTTCGGGCACCACAGGGGCGCATGGCCGCCCCCCCGGGGCCCTGTCCGGGATCGCGTGTCGTCGCGTTCCGGCACCGCCGGGAGGAGCTCTGGGAGGCGGGCCCCGGGGAGCCCGACGCCTCCAGCTCCTCAGCCTCCGGGGGTCCCCTTCCTGGCGCCACTAGCTGGGCCCGGGCCAGCCCCGAAATCCGGGCCCGGGCCCGGGCCTGCTTGCTCAGCCTTCCGTTGCCAGGGGCCTGAGCCTGGGGGCTTCCGCATGGGGAACCCTGTGTCCCGCGCCACGAGTCCCCCCGACCGTCCCGGCGACAACGGCCCCTTTCGCGGCTTCGTCCCAGCCGTGGAGTGAGAGATCACTCCGTTCCCCCACAGAGGCCAGGCCCCTCCACGGGCGGCCCGGCTGCCCGCCACGGCGGAGGCGGACGCCCGGCCACGGCGCCTCCATCCACTCTGTTCGGGGAAAACTCCCCGACGCCGGGGCCGCCGGCCGAGCCCCATCGTCACGGCTCGTTTTCCGGGTGGCCGCGCCATGCCCCGAGCGAGAAAGGGCCCTGCTCCACGCGGCACTTGGCGCTGACCAGGGCTACCCAACGCCGGCCAATTCTCACGAGCGTTCTGCCCAAATCGATCCCGATTTGGGCAGAACCCTCGTGAGAATTGGCCGGAAAACGCCCGGCGAACACAGTTCGGGTACCACAGGGCCGCAGGGCCGCCCCCACGGGACCCTGTCCGGGATCGCGTGTTGTCGCGTTCCGGCACCGCCAGGACGAGCTCCTGGAGGCGGGCTCCGGGGAGGCCGACGCCTCCCGCTCCTCACCCTCAGGGAGTCCCCTCCCTGGCGCCGGCCCCTGGGGCCGGGCCAGCCCCCAAAGCCGGGCCGGGGCCGGGCCTGCTTGCTCAGCCTTCCGTTGCCAGGGGCCTGAGCCTGGGGGCCTCCGCATGGGAAACCCTGAGTCCCGCGCCACGAGTCCCCCCGACCGTCCCGGCGACAACGGCACCTTTCGCGGCTTCGTCCCAGCCGTGGAGTGAGAGATCACTCCGTTCCCCCACAGAGGCCAGGCCCCTCCACGGGCGCCCCGGCTGCCCGCCACGGCGGAGGCGGACGCCCGGCCACGGCGCCTCCATCCACTCTGCTCGGGGAAAACTCCCCGACGCCGGGGCCGCCGGCCGAGCCCCATCGTCACGGCTCGTTTTCCGGGTGGCCGCGCCATGCCCCGAGCGAGAAAGGGCCCTGCTCCACGCGGCACTTGGCGCTGACCAGGGCTACCCAACGCCGGCCAATTCTCACGAGCGTTCTGCCCAAATCGATCCCGATTTGGGCAGAACGCTCGTGAGAATTGGCCGGGAAACGCCCGGCGAACACACTTCGGGCACGACAGGGCCGCAGGGCCGCCCCTCCAGGGCCCTGTCCGGGATCGCGTGTCGTCGCGTCCGGCACCTCCAGGAGGAGCTCTGGGAGGCGTGCCCCGTGGAGGCCGACGCCTCCCGCTCCTCAGCCTCCGAGGGTCCCCTCCCTGGCGCTGGCCGCTGGGGCCGGGCTAGCCCCAAAATCCGGGCCGGGGCCGGGCCTGCTTTCTCAGCCTTCCATTGCCAGGGGCCTGAGCCTGGGTTTCTCCCCATGGGGAACCCTGAGTCCCGCGCCACATGTCCCCCTACCGTCCCGGCGACAACGGCACCTTTCGCGGCTTCGTCCCAGGCGGGCGCGAGAGATCATTCCGTTCCCCCACAGAGGCCAGCCCCCTCCACAGGCGCCCCGGCCGCCCGCCACGGCGGAGGCGGACGCCTGGCCACAGCGCCTCCATCCACTCTGCTCGGGGATAACTCCCCGGCTCCGGGGCCGCCGGCCGCGCCCCATCGTCCCGGCTCGTTTTCCGGGTGGCCCCGACATGCCCCGAGCGAGAAAGGGCCCTGCTCCACGCGGAACTGGGTGCTGACCAGGGCTGCCCAACGCCGGCCAATTCTCACGAGCGTTCTGCCCAAATCGGGATCGATTTGGGCAGAACGCTCGTGAGAATTGGCCGGAAAACGCCCGGCGGACACACTTCGGGCATCACAGGGCCGCAGGGCCGCGCCCCCGGGGCCCTGTCCGGGATCGTGTGTCGTCGCGTTCCGGCACCTCCAGGAGGAGCTCCGTGAGTCTGGCGTGGGCAAGTCGACGCCTCCCGCTCCTCAGACTCTGGTGGTCCCCTCCCTTCGCTGGCAGCTGGGGCCGGGCCAGCCCCGAAAGCCGGGCCCGGTCCAGGCCTGCTTCCTCACCCTTCCGCTGCCAGGGGCCTGAGCCTCCGATCCTCCCCATGGGTACCCTGAGTCCCGCGCCACGAGTCCCCGACCGTCCTGGCACCATCGGCCCCTTTCATGGCTGCGACACAGCTGTGGAGCGACAGATCCATTTGTTCCCCCAGAGAGGCCAAGCCCTTCCCGGGCGCCCCGGCCTCCCTCCATGGCGGAGACCAATTCCCGACCACAGCCCCTCCATCAACTCTGCTCGGAGCAAGCTCCCCGGCACTGAGGCCCCCGGCCGGGCCCCGTCGTCTCGGCACGTTTTCGGGTGGCTGCGACATCCCCCGAGCGAGAAAGGGTCCTGGGCCATGCGGAACAAGGCGGTCCCCATGGTTGTCCAACGCCAGCCAATTTTCATGAGCGCTCTGCCCACATCGATCCCGATTAGATACGGACCCTCAACTCTATTGTGATATAATCATCGAGAAATCAGGGAAAAATATTCAATGTAACAAAAGACATTCTCCTCAATCAATGGTGCTGGGAAAACTGGACAGCGATATGTAGAAGAATGAAACTCGACCATTCTCTTACACCATACACAATGATAAACTCGAACTCGATAAAGGAGCTCAACGTGAGACAGGATTCTCTCAGAATCCTAGAGGAGTACATAGGCAGTAACCTCTTCGACAGCAGCCACAGCAACTTCTTTCAAGATATGTCTCCAAAGGCCAAGGAAACAAAAGCGAAAATGAACTTTTGGCACTTCATCAAGATCAAAAGCTTCTGCACAGCAAAGGGAACAGTCCACCAATCAAAAGGCAACCCACGGAATGGGAGAAGATATTTGTAAATGACAGTTCAGACAAAAGGTTGATATCCAGGATCTAGAAAGAACTTCTCAAACTCAACACACACAAAACAGATAATCATATCCAAAAATGGGCAGAAGATATGAGCAGACACTCCTCCAACGAAGACATACAAATGGCTATCAGACACATGACAAAATGTTCATCATCACTAGCCATCAGGGAGATTCAAATGAAAACGACATTGAGATACCACCTGACACCAGTTAGAAAGGCCACAATTAGCAAGACAGGAAACAACGTGTGTTGGAGAGGATGTGGAGAAAGGGGAACCCTCTTACACTGTTGGTGGGAATGCAAGTTGGTGCAGCCACTTTGGAGAACAGTGTGGAGATTCCTCCAGAAATTAAAAAGAGAGCTTCCCTATGACCCTGCAATTGCATTGCTGGGTATTTACCCCAAAGATACAGATGGAGTGAAAAGAAGGGCCATCTGTACCCCAATGTTTATAGCAGCAAAGGCCTCGGTCGCCAAACTGTGGAAAGAACCAAGATGCCCTTCAATGGACGAATGGATAAGGAAGATGTGGTCCATATACAAGATGGAGTATTATGCCTCCATCAGAAAGGATGAATACCAACTTTTGTAGCAATATGGACGGGAGTGGAAGAGATTATGCTGAGTGAAATAAGTCAAGCAGAGAGAGTCAATTATCATATGGTTTCACTTATTTGTGGAGCATAACAAAGAACAAGGAGGACATGGGGAGATGGAGAGGAGAAGGAAGGTGTGGGAAATGGGAAGGGGAGGTGAACCATGAGAGACTACGGACTCTGACAAAGAACCTGAGGGTCTTGAATGGGTGGGGAGTGGGAGGTTGGGAGAACAAGGTGATGGGTATTAGGGAGGGCACGTGTTGCATGGAGCACTGGGTGTGGTGCAAAAATAAGGAATACTGTTACGCTGAAAACAAATAATATAGATAGATAGATAGATATTGAAAGTGGAAAAAAAAAAAGGAATGTGCTGAACCTACAGAGCAGAAGAAACCAGAATGCCTCCCTGACGCTACCCCCAATACCGGCGCCCCTGAGGAGCAGGAATGAGGAGTCTCACGGTCCTGCAGACTCACGTCCTCAACTCAGGCATCGGGATTGGTCATCACTGTGCTGGCAGATCCGGGCCGCCATGCCCCTGTGACCTAAACCTAACCCGCGGTTGGGTGTTCAGGCTTCAGTCCCCAGAGGACTGGCTCCCTAGCCCTCCAGACTGGGGACCCCATATTCCCAACGTAGGACTCTGGCTGCCACCCATGATGAAACTTGACCACATGGACCTTTGCAGAACGCTCCTTGCCGGAGAAACCTCCATGACACCTAAAGCCAACCACATCTTCTGAGCACCCCCACACCACAATTCCTTAGCCTTACAGGCCGCCAGAACAATGCCCTCAGCCCAGCCCTCCAGAGAGCCTGAGTCCGTGCTGGCACATCAGGCCTGCCATTCTCCCAGGACCAAACCCTAAGCCTAGGTTGGGTGTTCAGGTTCTAGAACCCTGACACCCAATTCCACCCATGGGTGGGAGCATCAAACTGATGGCATGACTCAGCTTCTCAACCAGCAGGAGATTCCATTTGGTGCTCTCCAACACCCTCAGAGCCCTAGGAACCGGCCAAGCTGCCCTGAGGCCATTCCCGCCATCTTTGCACCTCCAGGCCAAAAACCCAGGGCCTGAGAAGCCTCCGGAGCCCTGCCCTCAACTCAGCCCTTCAGTGAGCCAATATCTGTGCTGGCAGATCCCACATGCCTTCTCCCTAAGACATAACCTTAACGCTAAGCCTAACCTTAATACTAACTCTAGCCCAGGTTGTGTGTTCAGGCATCCCTCCTCCATAGCCTGGTCCCCCAAACGGCCAGATGGGGGACCCCTGAGCTTCACCCCATAATTGCGCCTGATCCCAGGAGGAAACCCTGCCCTTTAGAAATGTGTTGAACCCGCAGAGCGGGAGAAACCTGCATGCCTCCCAGAGGCCACTGCCACTTCTGGCACACCCAAGGACCAGGAACCAGGACTCTCACAGTGCTACAGACTCACACCCTCAACTCAGGCATTGGGAAGCATCACCACAGCGCCATCAGATCGGGGCTGCCATGCCCTTACAACCCTACCCTAACCCTAGGTTGGGTGTCAGGCTTCTGTCCCCTGAGGACTGGACCCCTAGCCCTCCAGACTGGGGACCCTGTATTCCCAATGCAGGACTCTGGCTGCCACCCACGATGAAACTGGACCATATGATCCTGTGCAGTATGCTCCTGGCCACAGAAACCTCCATGCCCCCTAAAGCCAGCCACGCCTTCCAAGAAATGCCACACCACAAACCCAGACCCTGACAGGCCACCAGAGCAATGCCCTCAACTCAGCCCTCCGGAGAACCTGAGCCGCACTGGCAGGCCTGCCATTCTCCCAGGACGAAACCCTAACACTAGGGTGGGTGTTCAGGCATTGGACCCAGAGGCCTGACACCCAATTCCTCCCATGGGTTGAGCATCAGACTGTCGGCAGGACTCAGTTCTCAGCCAGGAGGAGACCTTTTCATTTGGTGTTCTCTCACACCCTCAGAGCAGTAGCAACCAGCCATTCTCCCTTGAGGCCATTCCCACCAGCTTTGCTCCTCCAGGCCAAGAACCCAGGGCCTGAGGAGCCTCCTGAGTCCTGCCCTCAACTCAGCCCTTGGGTGAGCCCGTATCTGTGCTAGCAGATCCGACATGCCCTGTCCCTAAGCCTAACACTAACCATAATACTAAACCTAGCCCAGGTTGTGTGTTCAGGCATCCATACTCTGACTCCTGGTCCCCAAGGCCCCAGATGGGGGACCCGTGAGCGATACCCCATCATTGAACCTGACACCAGGAGGAAACCATGCTGTTTAGAATTGTGCTGAACCCACAGAGCGGGATAAATTTGAATGTCTCCCTGAGGCCACCCCACTTCCAGCGCCCCCAAGGACCAAGAACCAGGAGTCTCATGGTCCTGCAGACACACGCTCTGAACTCAAGCATTGGGATGGGCCACCACAGCGCCAGCAGATTGGGGCTGCAATGCCCCTACAACCTAACCCTCACAGCAGGACTCACCCTCTCAGCCAGAAGGTGACCTTTCATTTCGTGCTATCTAATGCCCTGAGAATTGTAGAAACTGGTATGCTCCCCTGAGGCGATTTCCAACATCTTTGCCCGTACAGCCCAAAACCCCAGTGCCCGAGGAGCCTCCTGAGTCCCGCCCTCAACTCAGCCCTTGGGTGAGCTGATATCTGTGCTTGCATATCCGACATGCCTTGTCCCTAAGACATAGCCTTAACCCTAATCCTAATACTAACCCTAGCCCAGGTTCGTGCTCAGGCATCATCCTCCCACAACTGGTCCTCAAAACCCCAGATAGGGGACCCCTGAGTTGCACCCCATAATTCCACATGATCCCAGCATGAACCGTGCCATTTAGAAATGGGCTGAAGCCACAGAGCAGGAGAAGCCTGCAAGTCTCCCTGAGGCCAAAGCACTTCTGGACCCTCCCAAGGACCGGGAACCAGAGTCTCAATGTCCTGCAGACATAGCCTCAACTCAGGCATCAGGATGGGTCACCACAGCACCGGCAGATCGGGGTTACCATGCCCCAAAGACTTAACCATAATGCTAGGATGGGTGTTTATGCTTCGATCCACAGAGGCCTGGCTCCCTAGCCGTCCAGACTGGGGACCCTGTATTTGCAATGCTGGACTCCGGCTGCCACCCACAAGGAAAATGGCCCACATGGCATTGTGCAGTACGCTCCTGGCCGGAGAAACCTCCATGCCCCCTAAAGACACCCACACCTTCCGAGGACCCACACACCACCGCCCAGTGCCTGATGGGCCACCAGAGCAATACCCTCAACTCAGCCCTCCGGAGAGCCTGAGTCCGCACTGGCACCTCAGGCCTGCCATGCTCCCAGGACCAAACCCTAATACCCTAGCTCAGGTGGTCAGGCTCTGGACCCCAGAGGCCTGATACCCAATTCCATCCCAGTGGATAGGATCATCAGACTGATGGCAGGACTCAGCCTCTCAGCCAGGAGAATAAATGAAATAAACCATTTCATTTAGTGCTATCTAACACTCTCAGAGACCTAGAAACCAGCATGCTCCCCTGAGGCCATTCCCACAATCTTTACCTTCTAGGAAAAAAACCCAGGGCCTAAGGAGCCTCCTGAGTCCCGCCTTCAACTCAGCCCTTGGGTGAGCCCATATAAGTGTTACCAGATCCAACATGCCTTGTCCCTAAGACATAACCCTAACCCTAATCTTTTTATTTTTTTTTAAGATTTTATTCATTTCTTTGACAGAGACAGATCAGAAGAAGGCACAGAGAGGTCGAAGCAAGCTCCCCGCTGAGCAGAGAGCCTGATGTGGGGCTCCATCCCAGGACCCTGAGATCATGACCTGAGCAGAAGGCAGAGGCTTTAACCAACTGAGCCACCCAGGCGCCCCACCTTAACACTAATCTTAACACTAACCCTAACCACAAAACCTAACCCTAACCTCTAAACCTAACATAACAACCTCGGAGCAGTAGAAACCATCATGCTCCCCAGAGGCGATTCCCACCTTCTTTACCCCTCCAGTCCAAAAATCCAGGGCCTGAGGAGACTCCTGAGTCCCGCCCTCAACACAGCCCTTGGGTGAGTCCATATCTGTGTTGGCAGATCTGACATGCCTTGTCCCTAAGACATACGCCTAACCCTAAGCCTAACCCTAAACCTTACCTCTAACCCTATCCCCTAACTCCTAACCCTAACCCTAACCCCTAACAACTAACCCTAACACTCTCCGAACCTCTATCCCTAACCCTAACCCTCCAGACTGGGGATTCCAAAGTCACAACACAGGACTCTGCCTGCCCTCCAGAAAGAAAGGTGTATGAGCACCTAAACACACCCGCCATTGGAAATGCCCCAGACATAATGCCAGATTCTGCCACAACGCCAGAGGCATGTCATCCACTCAGCCCTGAGGGAGCCCGCCTCAACACAGCATATCAGCAGCATATCAGATCTGCCATGCCCCTAGGCCTTAACCCTAACCCTAGGTTGGGTGTACAGTCTTCCATACCCAGAGGCCTAGCCCCCAAACCCGCCAGATTGTGGATGCATGAGACTCACTCTGGCAGTCTGGAGGCTGCCTATGCTGTTACAGTGCCATTTGGAGCTACTTAGACCTCAGAGCAAAAGATAACTTCATGCCCCCCAAGGCAAGCCCCAGCATCTGAGCCCCTCCTGAACACAAACCCAGATTCACACGAGCCACCTATCACCGACCCTCAACTCAGGCCACCGGGGAGTCCGCCTCAGCACTGGCAGATTGGGCCTGTCGCACCCCAAGACCTCACCCTTAGTTTGAGTTTCCAGGCTTCCATCCCAAGATGCCTAGCCTCCAGGCCCCCTGGATTAAGGACCCCTGAGTGACATTGCAGCACTCCAACAGCCACGCAGGATGAAACCTTGCAGTTTGGAGCTGCTGAATACTCAGAGGGTGAGAAACCTTCAAGCCCCCGTAAAGCTATCCGCACAATTTGCGGCACCCCAGGCCAGAAAGCTGTTTTCTATGAAGCTACCGGACACATGCCCTCAACTCAGCCCTGAGGGGAGCCCATCTCTGCGCCGGCAGATTGGGCCTGCCATGACCCTAGTCCCTAATCCTAACCCTAGGTGGGGTATACAGCCTTCCGTGCCCAGAGGTCTGTACCCCAAGCCCATCAGACTGGGGATGACTGAGACTCCCGCCAGCACTCCTCCAGCCTCCTACGGCAAAATGGTGCCATTTGGAACTGTGCAGGAACCTCAGAGCAGGAGAAAGCTGCATGGCCCCCAAGAACACCACTAGCTTCTTTGCCCCCACAAACACAAACACAGACCTCAAGTCCTGCCTGATTCCCACCCTCCATTCGGCCTATCCAGGAGACCACCTCAATTGCAGCAGATCGGGCCTGCCATGTCCCTAAGCCTTAACCCTAACCCTAGTTTGGATTTTCAGGCTTCCATCCCAAGAGGCCTGGCCCCCACGCCCCCCAGATTAAGGACTTCTGAGCAACACCACAGGACACAGCCTGTCACACAAGTGGAAACCTTGTGGTTTGGAGCTGCAATGAACCCTCAGATGGGGAGAAACTTTTATGCCACCCTAAAGCCACCCCAATAATCAACAGCCAATCTGGCCATAGAGCTGGATTCCATCCCGCCACCAAATGCATACCCTCAACTCAGCCCATACGGGATCCCGCCTCAGCACTGGCAGATCGGGCCTGCCATTGCCCCTAGGCCCTAATCCTAACACAAGTTTGGGTGTTCAGTCTTCCATGCTGAGGGTCCAGGCAACAAAATCCCCTGGATTAAGGAATCTTGACATACACCTCAGGACTCCGCTTGCCACACAGTAGGAACCTGTGCCTTGGAGTTGTGCTGAACCCTCAGAGGGGGAGAAACTTGCCCCTCTAAAGGCACTCCCATCATCTGCACCCGTCCCCCCGGCCATAAACCAGATTCTGCTGAGCTGCCGGACGCATGCCATAAATTCAGACCCTAGGGCGCCCCACCTCAACATAAGCAGATCGGGCCACCATGCCCCTAGGCCCTTACCAGAACCCCTCTTTAGGTTTTCAGGCTTCCATCCCAGGGGGCCTGCCTCCCATGTCCCCCCAGATTAAGGTCTACTGAGCGCCACCACGGGACTCCACCTGGCACTCATGAGGAAAACTTGTGGTTTAGAGCTGCACTGAACACTCAGACGGGGAGAAACCTGCAAACCCCCGTAATGCCACCCCACCATGAGTCACCCCCATGGCCATAAAACCAGATTCTCCTGCGATGCCAGATCTATGCCCTCAACGCAACCCTTAGGGGAGCCCGCATCAGCACCGGCACATCGGACCTGCCATGCCCTTCGGCCCTAAGCATAAACCGAGGTGGGGTGTACAGGCTTTCATGAACAGAGGCCTGTCCCCCAAGCCCGCCAGATTGGGCACCTCCGAGATTCATGCCAGTAGAGATTAAGGATTCCTCAGTGACACCCCAGGACTGCATCTGCCACACAGGAGGAAACCATGCCATTTGGAGCTCTGCAGAACCCTCAGGGTAGGAGAAACCTGCATGCAACCCTGAGGTCACGCAAAGCTTCTGTGGCATCCCTGGACACAAACTCTGAGTCTGACATGCCACCTGATACCCACCCTGAAGTCAGCCCACCAGGGAGCCCACCTCAGCAGTAGCAGATTGAGCATGCCACGCCCCTACGCCCTTACCGTAGCTCTAGTTTCTGATTTCGGGCTTCCATCCCAAGAGGCCTGGCCCCCAAACTCCCCAGATTCAGGACCCCCCTGTAACAAGGCAGAAACCTGAATGCCATGCAGGGGGAAGCCATGACATTTGGAGCTCCAAAGTTTCCTCAGAGAGGGAGAAACCAGCATGCCCCTCTAAAGCCACCCCCACGATCAGCCGTCCCTCTGGCCAGAAACCCTGACTCTTCTGCATTGCAGGATGCATTTCCTCAACTCAATTCTGAGGGTATCTCACCTCTGTGTCGGCTGATCAGGCCTGTCCTGCCCAGCCCATTACCCTTAACCCTATGTTGCATTTTCAGGCTTCCTTCCCCAGGGGCCTATCCACCAAGCCCTCTAGATTGGTAAACTTGGAGCCACACTGTAGGAGTCCCCCTGCCACCCAGCAGGAAACTTGTCCCTTTGGAGCTGTGCAGAACCCTCAGAGCCAGAGAAACCTGCATGACCCCATTAGGACTCCCCCACATTCTGCAGCCCCCTGGCCACAAACCCAGAGCCTGATTCACCACCTGACCCCCATTCTCAACTCAGCTCCTTGGGGAACTCACCTCAACACCAGATGTTCGGGCCTGCCATGCCACTAGCGCAGCTCTGCTCGTGGACACCACCAGCTCTAGGCAGACCTAGAACTCCCCTGTCTGCGGCAAAGCTCTGGGATCCCCCCTCCTTCTTCCCAATTTACACTGGCCCAGGCATTCATGAGAAAGGGGAAGGCTACCTCTTGAATGCTTAATACCTCCTTTCCTCTTCAGCCCTATTTCTCTCCACTTACCTTTGCACCTGGGCAAACTGAAAGTAACATATCAATGGAACATGTACATGCTCTGAGATCTAAATCTTTCATGGCAACTTTCTGAGGGCTCCTTATGCAATAGGAAACTAGTGTATCCTGCCACAGAGTGTTTCATAATGAACAGCTACAGAACAGGAGTGCAAAAGTCATTCCAGTTTTACCTCAGTCTTCATGAAGTAGAACATGGTCTTCTTTTCTTCATTGACTTCAATTCCAATTCGTTTCCATGCAATGTTCATTCCTCTCCTTCAGGGGTAGGATTTTGTGATTCCTCACCTGCATAGAACACCCAGAGCTCATCACAACAAGTACTCTCCCTAATAGCTGTCACCCACTTAACCCTTCGCCCCACACCCCTGCCCCCTAGCAACCCTCGATTTTGCTCTAGGTTAGAGTCTGTTTCCTCATTGGCCTTTCTCTCCGCACTATGTTCATCTGTTTTCTTTCTGAAATTCCATAGAGGTCAAGATATAGGCTATTGGTCTTTTCTTACTGATTTTACTTAGCTAAATCCACTGTAGATCCATCCACATCCTTGCAGATGGTAAGATTTCATCCTTTTTGAACCTGGATCCTATTCCATTAAGAAGATGTGGGAGAATGAATACACATACACACACACACACACATATGATATATACGAGTGATATATATATATATCACTCATCAGTGAATGGACATTTGGTCTCCCTCCATTGTTTTACAATGGTTGAAAATGCTGCTGTAAATATCACGGTGCTTATACCCCACTGAATGTGCATTTTTGTGCCCTTTAGGGAAATAACTAGGAGGGCAATTGCTGGATCCTACTGTTGTTCAGTTCTTAGCTTTTGGAGGACAGACTGTATTCTTTCCAAGAGTGGCTGCAACAACACGCAGGCCCACCAACAATGTAGGAGGGTCCCGGTTTTGGGTTTGTTTTTTTTTTTTAGATTTTATTTATTTATTTGACAGAGGTCACAAGTAGGCAGAGAGGCAGGCAGAGAGAGAGGACGAAGCAGACTCCCCGCTGAGCAGAGAGCCCAATGCGGGGCTCAATCTCAGGACCCTGAGACCATGACCTGAGCCGAAGGCAGTGGCTTAACCCACTGAGCCACACAGGTGCCCCCGAGGGTTCCACTTTAAACAGAACATTCCCTGCCAGCAATTTCCTAAGGAGGAAATATAAAACCTGTGGGAAACCCTGACTCACTGAGCATCAGGAAAGCAGCCACAGAAATTCAGCCCAGGGTTCCTGACACCAAGTCCCTTGAAGCCAACAGAGTGCCTTTATCCAGGGAAATTCCCAAAGACTCTCCTTCTGACTTCACTACCCATGAAACTGCAGAGAAAATACAGCATGTCCAACCATATATAGCTGTTTGATTGAACCTAGGAAGACAAGCATCCCTTTTAAATTGTCCAAGACTCCTTGGAATCATTTTGAATTTTCCCTCTGCCCTCATTGGAACTCTTTGGATTCAAAGACGAATCCATTAGGATACATCACCTTGGACAAAGAAGAAGCCATCATCCAAGTCTCTATCTGACCACAAACAGCCACCTCACTCTAGATGCCAGCCTTCCACCAGAGTCTAGGCCCAGTGGAGTAAACACTGTTCGGTGAAGGAATACTTTCTATGTTCAAAAGGCACACCAAGTCAATCTCACATTCCCTTTCGAATCCAAGGGATTTCCTAGGAAAGAGATGTTCCAAATACCTTTGTAAGCCAGAAATAAACAGAGAAAATGAGATCCCTGCCAGGTGCTCCCTGCAGAGAAACTCAGGAGCTCTGGCACCCGCACGAGATTGCTTACAGCTGGTTCAGTGTGCCATTTGTGAGCTCCACTGGAGACAAGAGAAAAGCCCAGGAAATTTGGGGTGAAAGGGAATTTTTACCTGCCATCCTGGCATGGATGTGACATTGTGACCCACAGGCCTGCTGTTTTCTCTGAACACTGACGTCCTGGGACAAGCTGCATGACTGACTCAGACGCTGACTTCCAAACTTCAGGTCTCATGGAGCCAGAGTGAAGAAGGGTTGTCAGGTGCAGATAAGCAGGCGTCTCCCACCTAAAGCCTGCACACCTGCTCTGATTCCTGGGAGAAGGAGAGACACAGGCTTGTTTCTTAACTGGTCATTCACTTCCCTCTCAAGCTGGTCAATGCCCTTATCCTTTTTGGAGAAACAAACATACTTTTCCAAACAAACACTCAGCTCCTCGGTTCCAAATGCACCATGAGTCGGGTTTGGTTCCCCTGGCTCCAGAGCCCAACTGGGAGGACCCCCCCTGAACCATCCTGACAGCACATTACCAGCAAACCTGGGGAAAGAGGGCACAATGCTGAGTGGGGGACAGGCTCCATCAATTCTTACCACGACCCTTGAGCCTGGAGAAACAGAGACTATACAGCTCACCACTCCGTCCTGTAAAAATAAGCTGTAGTGCCTCACGTTTCAGGGTCTCTCACCGGGCACCTCCGCCCTGCCTTCAGAGCCAGCAAGCTGCACTGACTCCTCTTCAGGTGTGTTTCCCATGGCAGCTCGCCGCTGCCTCCAGTGGTGGCAAGCAGCATCGCCATGCCTTCCAGGGTATCTCACACCACTGCTCACCACTCCCTCCAGTGGAGTGAACTGGCACTGCCGGGCCTTCCATAGACTCATTTTTTTTTTATTTGTTTATTTACAGCATAACAGTGTTCATTGTTTTGGCATCACACCCAGTGCTCCATGCAGTACGTGCCCTCCCTATTAACCACCACCTTATTCCTCAAACTCCCACCCCACCCTGCCCCTCCAAAACCCTCTGGTTGTTTTTCAGAGTCCATAGTCTCTCATGGTTCATCTCCCCTTCCAGTTTCTCTCAACTCCCTCTCCTCTCCATCTCCCTATGTCCTCCGTGTTATTTGCTATGCTCCACAAATAAGTGAGACCATATGATACATGACTCTCTCTCTCCTTGACTTATTTCGTTCAGCATAATTTCTTCCAGTCCCGTCCATGTTGCTACAAAAGTTGGGTATTCATCCTTTCTGATGGAGGCATAATACTCCATTGCGTATATGTACCACGTCTTCCTTATCCATTCATCCGTTGAAGGGCATCTTGGTTCTTTCCACAGTTTGGTGAGCATAGCCATTGCTACAATAAGCATTGGGGTACAGATGGCCCTTCTTTTCACTACATCTGTATCTTTGGGGTAAATACCCAGCAGTGCAATTGCAGGGTCATAGGGAAGCTCTATTCTTAATTTCTTGAGGAATCTCCACACTGTTCTCCAAAATGGCTGCACCAACTTGCATTCCCACCAACAGTGTAAGAGGGTTCCCCTTTCTCCACATCCTCTCCAACAATCGTTGTTTCCTGTCTTGCTAATTTTGGCCATTCTAACTGGTGTCAGGTGGTATCTCAATGTGGCTTTAATTTGAATCTCCCTGATGGCTAGTGATGATGAACATTTATTCATGTGTCTGATAGCCATTTGTATGTCTTCGTTGGAGAAGTGTCTGTTCATATCTTCTGCCCATTTTTGGATATGATTCTCTGTTTTGTGTGTGTTGAGTTTGAGAAGTTCTTTCTAGATCCTGGATATCAACCTTTTGTCTGTACTGTCATTTGCAAATATCTTCTCCCATTCCGTGGGTTGCCTTTTTGTTTGGTGGACTGTTTCCTTTGCTGTGCAGAAGCTTTTGATCTTGATGAAGTGCCAAAAGTTTATTTTCGCTTTTGTTTCCTTGGCCTTTGGAGACATATCTTGAAAGAAGTTGCTGTGGCTGATATCGAAGAGGTTACTGCCTATGTTCTCCTCTAGGATTCTGATGGATTCCTGTCTCATGATGAGGTCTTTTATCCATTTCGAGTGTAAGAGAATGGTTGAGTTTCATTATTCTACATATAGCTGTCCAGTTTTCCCAGCACCATTGATTGAAGAGACTGTCTTTTTTTCCATTGAATATTTTTTCCTGTTTTGTCGAAGATTATTTCACCGTGGAGTTGAGGGTCCATATCTGGGCTCTCCACTCTGTTCCACTGGTCTATGTGTCTGTTTTTATGCCAGGGCCACGCTGTCTTGGTGATCGCAGCTTTGTAGTAAAGCTTGAAATCGGGTAACGTGATGCCGCCAGTTTTGTTTTTGTTTTTCAACATTTCCTTAGCAATTCGGGGTCTCTTCTGATTCCATACAAATTTTAGTATTATTTGCTCCAGCTCTTTGAAAACTACTGGTGGAATTTTGATCGGAATGGCATTAAAAGCATAGACTGCTCTAGGCAGTATAAACATTTTAACAATGTTTATTCTTCCAATCCAAGAGCATGGAATTGTCTTCCATCTTTTTGGGTCTTCTTCAATTTCTTTCATGAGTGTTCTGTAGTTCCTCGAGTACAGGTCCTTTACCTCTTTGGTTAGGTTTATTCCCAGGTATCTTATGGTTCTTGGTGCTCTAGTAAATGGAATCGATTCTCTAATTTCCCTTTCTGTATTTTCATTGTTAGTGTATAAGAAAGCCACTGATTTATGTACATTGACTTTGTATCCTGCCATGTTACTGAATTGCTGTATGAGTCTAGTAGTTTGGGGGTGGAGTCTTTGGGGTTTTCCATATAAAAAAATCATGGCATCTGCGAAGAGAGAGAGTTTGACTTCTTCCTTGCCAATTTGGATACCTTTTATTTCTCTTTGTTGTCTGATTGCCGTTGCTAGGACTTCTAATACTATGTTGAACAAGAGTGGTGAGAGTGGGCATCCAAGCCCATTAGAATAACGTCAGACCTTTTCACAGAGACCTGGCAAGCCAGGAAGGGCTGGCAAAATATATTCAGAGTACTAAATGAGAAGAACATGCAACCAAGAATACTCTATCCGGCAAGACTGACATTTAAAATGGATGGAGAGATAAAGAGTTTCCAAGACCGGCAAGGCTTAAAAGACTATGCAACCACCAAGCCGACACTGCAGGAAATATTAAGCGGGGTCCTATAAAAGAGAAAAAATCCTAAGAATATCATTGAACAGAAATATAGAAACAATCTACAGACAGAAAGACTTCAAAGGCAACATGACATGAATCAAAACCTATCTCTCAATAATCACTCTCAATGTGAATGGCCTAAATGCGCCCATAAAACGACACAGGGTTGCAGATTGGATAAAACGACAGGACCCATCCATATGTTGTCTACAAGAGACCCATTTTGAACCTAAGGATACACCCAGACTGAAAGTGAATGGATGGAGAAGCATCTTTCATGCCAATGGGCCTCAAAAGAAGGCCGGGGTAGCGATTCTCATATCAGATAAATTAGATTTTAAACTAAAGACTGTAGTCAGAGATACAGAAGGACACTCCATAATTCTTAAAGGGACTATCCGCCAAGATGATCTAACAATTGTGAATATCTATGCCCCCAATATGGGAGCACCCAATTCCATAAGAAAACTATTAATCAAGATAAAGAGTCATATTGATATGAATACAATAATAGTAGGAGATCTTCATACGCCTCTCTCAAAAATAGACAGATCATCGAAGCAGAAAATTAAAAAAGTAATAAGAGCATTGAATGAAACATTGGACCAGATGGACCTCATAGACATATACAGAACATTCCACCCTAAAACAACAGAATACACATTCTTCTCAAGTGCACATGGAACCTTCTCCAGAATAGACCACATACTGCGTCACAAGGATTGAGGATGCCTGATACTCATGCTGGGAATCTGCCTGCCACGCAGGGCACCGCTGTGCTGTTTGGAGCTGCGCTGAACCCTCAGAGCTGGAGAAACTTCCATGCACCCCTGAAGTCACCCCCAGGTTATGCGAACGTCTGGACACACACCTAGAGGCTAAGGCCCCGTCTGACACCCGAGCTCAAATCAGCGCACCAGGGCACCTGCCTCAGCACTGGCATATCAGGTCTACCATGGCCCTAGGCCTTAACCCTATCCCTAATTTTGGTTTTCAGGTATCATCCCCAAGAGTCCTGACCCCAAGACCCCAAGATTAAAGAATCCTGAGTGACACCTCAGGACTCTGTCCACCATGCAGGAGGAAACCATGCTGTTTGGAGCTGTGTCGAATCCTCAGACCGGGAGAAACCTGCACGGTTCACCCGAGGCTATCCCCCACCCTCTGCGCACCATTGGGGCACAAATGTGGAGGCTGGCACTCAGCCTGCCTACCACTCAGGAGGAAACCGTGCCATTTGAAATTGACTAGAACACTCAGAGTGGGAGAAACTGCATGCCTCCCTGAGCACAACCCCCTCCTTCAGCGGTCCCCTGACCACAAACCTGGACCCTCTCATGCCACCGGACCTCTGCCCTCAATTCATCCCCCTGGGATCCCTTCTCAGTGCCAGCAATTTGGGCCTGCCATGCCCCTGACCCTAACCTTAAGCCTAGGTTGCATTTTCGGTCTTCATCCCCAGAGGCTGGTCCCCCAATTCCTCCATATTTGGACCCCTGAGCCACAACCCAGTGCTCTGTCTGCCACCCGGGTGGAAACCGTTCTGTTTGGAGCTGCACAGAACCATCGGAATGGGAGAAATCTTCATGCTCCCTGAAGCCACCTCCACCTTCGGCCACCCCCCAGGCACAAACCCAGATCGTAATGCACCACCTGACCATGGCCCTCAACTCAGTACCCCAGACATCTAGCCTCGGCACCAGCAGATCAGGCCAGCCATGCCCCTGTGCTCTTTTCCAAGCCCTAGGTTGTGTTTTCAGTCTTCTGTCCTCTGATGATTGACACCAAAGCTCCGCTGATGGGTTACACCTGAACTATACCAGAATATTTCTTGGCCCCCTGAGGCTATCCCACTTTCAGCACCCCCCGTTCACACCTGGATCTTAACACTCACACTGACCCACGTCCTCAACTCTGCTCCCCAGGTCACTCCTCTCAGGGTGGCCTATTGAGACTGACATGACCCTCAGCCCTAACCAAAACTTAGGTACATTTTCTGTCTTGTGTCCCAAGAATACAGGTACCAAAGCCCCACATATGTGGGACCCCTGAGAAATGCCAGAGGACTCTGTCTTCAACCCAGAAGGAAACAGTAGAATTGGAACTCTGCCAAGGACTGAGAGCAGGAGAAATCTGCCTTTCCCCCCATGGCCACCAACCCGGAGCCTGACTCAGACTGACCCATGTTCTCTACTCAGTCCCCGTGAGAGCTCTGCACAGCACCAGCAAATCAGGCCTGTCATGTTGCTGGGACCTAGCCCCAACCCTAGGTTGGGGTTTCATGCTCTGTCCCCAGAGGACTGGCACCCAAGTCCCACGGATGGGGACCCCTGAGCAATATTTGAGATCTCTGCCTGCCACCCAGAAGGAAACCATACCATTTGGGACTCTGCAAAGTATTCTGAGCAGGAGAAATCTGCCACGCACCACTGAGTTCACCCAGAGTCAGCAGCTGGACACAAACCTGAACCTGACACTTACTCTATCCATCCCTCTGTACTCAGCCCTCTGGATAGCTTGCCACACCACCATCAGATTGGGCCTGCCGTGCTCCTAACCCCTAACTGAAGCTTAGTTTGTGTTCTGAGCATTCAATTCCTAGGGGTCTGGCTCCCTACCCCACGGACTGGGGTCACCTTAGCCATACCACAGGACTCATCCTAACACACAGGAGGAAAGCGTGCCATGTAGACCTCTAGAAAGTATTCAAAGCAGGATAAAATGCCTGCCCATCTGAGCCTATACCAGCAAACCCCCAATGTCAGTGGCCTCTAGGTCACAAACCCTGTGCCTGACCAGAACCAGAACACTCATCCTTCATTCCAGCCTCTAGGAACCACACACACTGTCAGCTGTTTGGGCCTGCAATGTCCTTTGGCCCTAACTCTATCCCTAGCTTGGGTTCTCATGTCTCCGTCCCCTAAGGGTGGGCTCCAAAGCCCTAGGATTTGGGGATGCCTGAGCAATACCACAGGACTCAGCCTCACACCCAGATGGAAATCTTTCCATAATGGACTCCAGTAAGTATATAGGTCAGTATAAATATGAAGGCCCATCTGTTTCCATCCCAGTGAACTCCCACATTCAAGGGCTCATGGATTGAAACCCTGAGCCGGACACTCACCCTGACCCATGTCCTCAACTCAGCCCTCCAGGACGCTCACCACACGGTTGGCAATTCAGACCTTCCATTTTCCTAGGTCCTAACCCTAACCCTATTTGGAGTTCTGAGAGGTCCATCTGTAGAGGCCTGGATCCCAAGCCCCGGGTATTGGGAACACTTTAGCAAAACCAGAGGATCAGCCCGCCACACAAAAGGAAACTCCTTTTTTTACTCCAGACTGGATTCAGAGCATGAGACATCTGAATGCAAACCTGAGACAATGTCAGTGAACCTACACTTCCATCCACCCTCTGAAGACAATCCCTGAGCTTGATACACACCCTAAATCTCCATTGTATCTCAGACCTTGTGAAAATCTCCACAGTTCTGGCTGATTGTATCTTCTAGGCTTCTGGGCCTTAATCCAACGGAAGGTCTAGACATGGGCGAAAATATGAACAGATATTTCTCCAATGATGACATGCATGTGACCCACAGATATATACATAAATGTTCTATATCACATGGCTTCTGGGAAATGCAAATCTAAACCACATTGAGGTGTCCTATCACACCAGGCAGAATGTCTAAAGTTAACAGGATATGAAACCACAAATATTGGTGAGGATGCAGAGAATGGAGAACCCTCCTACACTCCTGGTTGGAATGCAGACTGTTATATCCACTCTGGAAAACAGTACGGGGTTTCCTCAAGAAGTTAAAAGTAAAGTTACCCTAAAACACAGCAATTTCACTACAGGGCTTTTACCACAAAAATAGAGATGTAGGGGAAAGAACTGGCACCTGCACCCCAGTGTTCATCGCAACAATATCCACTCTAGATAAACTATGGAAAGAACCCAGATATCTATGGACAGAGGAATGGATAAAGACGATGTGGTTCATATATTCAATGGAATATTCCTCAGCCATCAGAAAGGATGAATACTTACGATCACATCAACCTGGATGGGTCTGGAAGATATTATGCTGAGTAAAATATGTCCATGAAAGAAACACAATTATCATAGGGTTTCACTCATATGTGAAATATCAGAAACAGGGCAGAGAACCGTAGGCAAAGGAAGGGGAAACAGAATGGGAAGTCATCAGAGATGGGGAAAAAACCATGATAGACTCTTAACTATAGCAACCAACTGAGGGTTGCTGGATGGGGGGTGGGGGGGTAACTGGGGTGATGGGCATTAAGGAGGGCACGTGATGCAATACACATCTGATATGTTATTTAACACTACATCTGAAAATAATGATGTATGATAAGTTGGCTCATTGAATTCAAATAAAAAATGAAAGAACTCAAATAAACTACCCTAACACTTTGTATGGAATCACAAAAGATACTGAACAACCAGCACAATGTTATGAAGAAAAACAAAGCTGGAGGCGTCACAATTCCATATTTCAAATTATACTACAAAGCTGCATTCATCCTCACAGTATGGGACTGGCAAAAATAAAAAAATACACACAGTGACCAAGGAAACGGAATAGAAGCTCAGACATCAGCCCACAATCACGTGCCCAATTAATCTTCTGCAAAACAGGCAAAACTATTAAAAGGGAAAAGGACAGTTTCTACAACAAATGGTGTTGGGAAAACTGAACAGCTATGCACAAAACAATGAAATTAGACTGCTTTCTTACACCATATGGACAAATAAACTGAAAACAGTTTCAAGACCTCAATGTGAGACCTTAAATCATAAAAATCCTACAAGAGGGCACAGACAGTAACTTCTCTGACATGAACCATACATTTAATAGACATGCCTCCTAAGGCAAAGGAAACAAAAGCAAAAATAAACTACTAGAGCTCCATCAATATAAAAACTTACCGCACAGCAGAACAGCAATGAAAATGTAATAAATAGAATACAACGTACTTAATAGGAGAAGATGTTTGCAAATATCATGTGCAATAAAGGGGTAGTGTCCAAAATATGTAGAACTGATACAACGCAACAACCAAAAAACAAAAAATCCAATTAAAAAATAGACAGAAGACATGAACAGACATTGCTCCAAAGAAGACATACAGATGGCCAACAGTCACGTGAGAAGATGTTCACATCAGCCATCAACAGGAAAATTCAAATGAAAAGGTCCATGAGATATTACCTCATACTATCAGAATGGCTAACAGCACCAGCACAAGAAAACAAATGTTGGGAGGATGTGGGTAAAAGGGAACCCTCTTGCACTGTGGTGGGAATGCTAGCTGCTGCAGTCCCTGTGGAAAACAGTATCACTGTTCCTCAAAACGTTAAATATTAGAACTACCTTATAATCCAGCAATCACACTACCGGGTGATTACCCGACGGATATGAGAACAGTAACTCAAAAGGATACTTGTGCCCCTATGTTTCTTGCAACATTAATTACAATATTACAATATGAAAACAATCCAAGTATTTCTTGATAACTTGATAAATGAGATGATAAATGTATACACACACACACACACACACACACACACACACACACAGTGCGAAATTACTCAGCCATAAAAAATCTAGCCATTTGCAGACACATGGATGGAGCTAGAGAATACTATCCTAAGTGAAATCAGTCAGTCAGAGAAAGACAAAGGCCTTTGGATGTCACTCTTCCATGGAATTTAGGAAACAAACATACATAAATAAAGGAGAAAGAAGATACAAAACAAAAACCGACTCTGTGGTTACCAGAGTGGAAGTGGATGGAGGGATGAGTGATATAGATGACGGGGACTAAGAGTACAATTTTCTTTTTTTTATTTGTTTATTTTCAGCATAACAGTGTTCACTGTTTTTGCACCACACCCAGTGCTCCATGCAGTACGTGCCCTCCCTATTACCCACCACCTGGTTCCCCAACCTCCCAACCCCCGCCCTTCCAAAACACTCAGGTTGTTTTTCAGAGTCCATAGTCTCTCATGGTTCATCTCCCCTTCCAGGTTCCCTCAACTCCCTCTCCTCTCCATCTCCCCATGTCCTCCGTGTTCTTTGTTATGCTCCACAAATAAGGGAGACCATATGATATTTGACTCTCTCTGCTTGACTTATTTCACTCAGCATAATCTCTTCGAGTCCCTTCCATGTTGCTACAAAAGTTGGGTATTCATCCTTTCTGATGGAGCCATAATACTCCATTGTGTATATGTACCACATCTTCCTTATCCATTCATCCGTTGAAGGGCATCTTGGTTCTTTCCACAGTTTAGCGACCGTGGCCATTGCTGCAATAAACATTGGGGTACAGATGGCTCTTCTTTTCACTCCATCTGTATCTTTGGGGTAAATACCCATCAGTGTAATTGCAGGGTCATAGGGAAGCTCTATTTTTAATTTCTTGAGTCATCTGCACACTGTTCTCCAAAGTGGCTGCACTAAATGGCAGTCTCACCAACAGTGTAACATGGTTCCACTTTCTCGACATCCTCTCCAACAAACGTTATTTCCTGTCTTCCTAATTTTGGACATTCTAACTGGTGTCAGGTGGTATCTCAATGTAGTTTTAATCAGAATCTCCCTGATGGCGAGGCAGACGCCTCCCTCTCCACAGATTCTGGGGGGATCACCTTGGCGGTGGCAGCTGGGGCCGGGCCTGCCATGAAATCCGGGCCCGGACCCAGGCCTGCTTGTTCAGACTTCCATTGCCAGGGGCCTGTACCTAGGGCCTCACACCGGGAATCCTGAGTCCTGGGCCACAAGTCCGCCACAGTCCCAGAGACAATGGTGCCTTTCGCGGCTGCACCCCAGCCGAGGAGTGAGAGATCAATTCGTTCCCCCACAGAGGCCAGACCCCTCCAAGGGCGCCCCGGGGGACTACCACGGCGAAGGCGGACGCCCGGCCACAGCCCCTCCATTAACTCTGCTCGGGGAAAACTCCCCGGCACCGGGACCGCCGACCGCGCCCCATCGTCACGGCTCGTTTTCCGGGTGGCCGCGACATGCCCCAAGAGAGAAAGGGCCCTGGTCCACACGGAACTGGGCGGTCAGAATGGCTGCCGAAAGCCGGCCAATTCTCACGAGCGTTCTGCCCAAATCGGGACCGATTTGGGCAGAACGCTCGTGAGAATTGGCCGGAAAACGCCCGGCGAACACACTTCGGGCACCACAGGGCCGCATGGCGGCCCCCCCGGGGCCCTGTCTGGGATCGCGTGTCGTCGCGTACCGGCACCGCCAGGAGGAGCTCCGGGAGGCGTGCCCCGGGGAGGCCGACGCCCCCCGCTCCGCAGCCTCCGGGGGTCCCCTCCCTGGCGCCGGCAGCTGGGGCCGGGCCAGCCCCGAAAGCCGGGCCCGGGCCCGGGCCTGCTTGCTCAGCCTTCGGTTGCCAGGGGCCTGAGCCTGGGGGCCTCCCCACGGGGAAACCTGAGTCCCGCGCCACGAGTCCCCCGACCGTCCCAGCAACAACGGCACCTTTCGCGACTTCATCCCAGCCGTGGAGTGAGAGATCTATCCATTCCCCCACAGTGGCCAGCACCCTCCACGGGAGCCCCGGCCGTCCGCCACGGCGGAGGCAGACGCCCAGCCACGGCGCCTCCATCAACTCTGCTCGGGGAAAACTCCCAGGCGCCGGGGCCGCCGGCCGCGCCCCAACCTCACGGTTCGTTTCCCGGGTGGCCGCGACATGCCCCGAGCGAGAACGGGCCCTGCTGCACGCGGAACTGGGCGCTCACCAGGGCTGCCCAACGCCGGCCAATTCTCACGAGCGTTCTGCCCAAATCGATCCCGATTTGGGCGAACACACTTCGGGCACCACAGGGCCGCAGGGCCGCTCCCCGGGGCCCTGTCCTGGATCGCGTGTCGTTGCGTTCCGGCACCGCCAGGTGGAGCTCCGGGAGGCGGGCCCCGTAGAGGCCGACGCCTCCCGCGCCTCAGCCTCCGGGGGTCCCCTCCGCGGCGCTGGTAGCCGGGGCTGGGCCAGCCCCGAAACCCGGGCTCGGGTCAGGCCTGCTTGCTCAGCCTTCCGTTGCCAGGGGCCTGAGCCTGGGGGCCTCCCCATGGGGAACCCTGCGTCCCACGCCACGAGTCCCCCGACCGACCCGGCGACAACGGCATCTTTCGCGGCTTCTTCCAGCCGTGGATTGAGAGATCAATCCGTTTCCCCACGGAGGCCAGCCCCCCCAACGTGCGCCCTGGCCGCCCAAACGGCAGAGGCGGACGCCCGGCCACGGCGCCTCCATCAACTCTGCTCGGGGAAAACTCCCGGGCACCGGGGCCGCCGGCCGCGCCCCAACCTCACGGTTCGTTTTCCGGGTGGCCGCGAAATGCCCCGAGCGAGAAAGGGCCCTGCTGCCCGCGGAACTGGGCGCTCACCAGGGCTGCCCAACGCAGGCTAATTCTCACGAGCGTTCTGCCAAAATCGATCCCGATTTGGGCAGAACGCTCGTGACAATTGGCCGGAAAACGCCTGGCGAACACACTTCGGGCACCACAGGGCCGCAGGGCCGCCCCCCCGGGCCCTGTCTGGGATCGCGTGTCGTCGCGTTCTGGCACCGCCAGGAGGAGCTCCGGGAGGCGGGCCCAGGGGAGGCCAATGCCTCCCGCACCTCAGCCTCCGGGGGTCCCCTCCTTGGCGCCGGCTGCTGGGGCCGGGCCAGCCCCGAAAGCCGGGCCCGGGCCCGGGCCTGCTTGCTCAGCCTTCCGTTGCCAGGGGCCTGAGCCTGGGGGCCTCCGCATGGGGAACCCTGAGTCCCGCGCCACGAGTCCCCCCGACGGTCCCGGCGAGAACGGTACCTTTCGCGGCTTCGTCCCAGCCGTGGAGTGAGAGATCACTCCATTCCCCCACAGAGGCCAGCCCCCTCCAGGGGCGCCCCGGCCGCCCGCCACGGCGGAGGCGGACGCCCGGCCACGGCGCCTCCATGCACTCTGCTCGGGGAAAACTCCCAGGCGCCGCGGCTGCCGGCCGCGCCCCATCGTCGCGGCTCGTTTTCCGGGTGGCCGCGACATGCCCCGAGCGAGAAAGGGCCCTGCTCCACGCGGAACTGGGTGCTGACCAGGGCTGCCCAACGCCGGCCAATTCTCACGAGCGTTCTGCCCAAATCGATCCCGATTTGGGCAGAACGCTCGCGAGAATTGGCCGGAAAACGCCCGGCGAACACACTTCGGGCACCACAGGGCCGCAGGGCGGCCCCCCCGGGGCCCTGTCCGGGATCGCGTGTCGTCGCGTTCCGGCACCGCCGGGAGGAGCTCCGGGAGGCGGGCCCCGGGGCGGCCGACGGCTCCCGCTCCTCAGCCTCCGGGGGTCCCCTCCCTGGCGCCGGAAGCTGGGGCCGGGCCAGCCCTGAAAGCCGGGCCCGGGCCCGGGCCTGCTTGCTCAGCCTTCCGTTGCCAGGGGCCTGAGCCTGGGGGCCTCCCCATGGGGAACCCTGAGTCCCGCGCCACGAGTCCCCCGACCGTCCCGACGACAACGGCACCTTTCGCGGCTTCGTCCTAGCCGCGGAGTCAGAGACCAGTCCGTTTCCCCACAGAGGCCAGCCCCCTCCAGGGGCGCCCCGGCCGCCCGCCACGGCGGAGGCGGACGCCCGGCCACGGCGCCTCCATGCACTCTGCTCGGGGAAAACTCCCCGGCGCCGTGGCTGCCGGCCGCGCCCCAACGTCGCGGCTCGTTTTCCGGGTGGCCGCGACATGCCCCGAGCGAGAAAGGGCCCTGCTCCACGCGGAACTGGGCGCTGACCAGGGCTGCCCAACGCCGGCCAATTCTCACGAGCGTTCTGCCCAAATTGATTTGGGCAGAACGCTCGTGAGAATTGGCCGGAAAACGCCCGGCGAACACACTTCGGGCACCACAGGGCCGCAGGGAGGCCCCCCCGGGGCCCTGTCCGGGATCGCGGGTAGTCGCGTTCCGGCACCGCCGGGAGGAGCTCCGGGAGGCGGGACCCGGGGCGGCCAACGCCTCCCACTCTCAGACTCCGGGGGTCCCCTCTCTGGCGCCGGCAGCAGGGGCAGGGCCAGCCCCGAAAGCCGGGCCCGGGCCCGTGCCTGCTTGCTCAGCCTTCCGTTGCCAGGGGCCTGAGCCTGGGGGCCTCCCCATGGGGAACCCTGAGTCCCGCGCCACGAGTCCCCCGACTGTCCCGGCGACAACAGCACCTTTCGCGGCTTCGTCCTAGCCGCGGAGTCAGAGACCAGTCCGTTTCCCCACAGAGGCCAGCCCCCTCCAGGGGCGCCCCGGCCGCCCGCCACGGCGGAGGGGGACGCCCGGCCACGGCGCCTCTATGCACTCTGCTCGGTAAAAACTCCCCGGCGCCGCGGCTGCCGGCCGCGCCCCATCGTCGCGGCTCGTTTTCCGGGTGGCCGCGACATGCCCCGAGCGAGAAAGGGCCCTGCTCCACGCGGAACTGGGCGCTGACCAGGGCTGCCCAACGCAGGCCAATTCTCACGAGCGTTCTGCCTAAATCGATCCCGATTTGGGCAGAACGCTCGTGAGAATTGGCCGGAATACGCCCGGCGAACACACTTCGGGCACCACAGGGCCGCAGGGCGGCCCCCCCGGGGCCCTGTCCGGGATCGCGTGTCGTCGCGTTACGGCATCGCCGGGAGGAGCTCCGGGAGGCGGGACCCGGGGCGGCCGACGCCTCCCGCTCCTCAGCCTCCGGGCGTCCCCACCCTGGCGCCGGCCGCCGGTGCCGCGCCAGCCCCGAATGCCGGGCCCGGTCCCGGGCCTGCTTGCTCAGCCTTCCGTTGCCAGGGGCCTGAGCCTGGGGGCCTCCGCATGGGGAACCCTGAGTCCCGCGCCACGAGTCCCCCCGACCGTCCCGGCGACAACGGCACCTTTCGCGGCTTCGTCCCAGCCGTGGAGTGAGAGATCACTCTGTTCCCCAACAGAGGCCAGCACCCTCCACGGGCGCCCCGGGCACCCGCCACGGAGGAGGCGGATGCCCGGACACGGCGCCTCCATCCACTCTGCTCGGGGAAAACTCCCCGGCGCCGGGGCCGCCGGCCGCGCCCCATCGTCGCGGCTCATTTTCCGGGTGGCCGCGACATGCCCCGAGCGAGAAAGGGCCCTGCTCCACGCGGCACTGGGCGCTGACCAGGGCTGCCCAACGCCGGCCAATTCTCACGAGCGTTCTGCCCAAATCGATCCCGTTTTTGGCAGAACGCTCGTGAGAATTGGCCAGAAAACGCCCGGCGAACACACTTTGGGCACCACAGGGCCGCAGGGCCGCTCCTCCGGGGCCCTGTCCGGGATCGCGTGTCGTCGCGTACCGGCACCGCCAGGAGGAGCTCCGGGAGTCGGGCCCCGGGGAGGCCGACGCCTCCCGCTCCTCAGCCTCCGGGGGTCCCCTCCCTGGCGCCGGCCGCTGGGGCCGGACCAGCCCTGAAAGCAGGGCCCGGGCCTGCTTGCTCAGCCTTCCGTTGCCAGGGGCCTGAGCCTGGGGGCCTCCGCATGGGGAACCCTGAGTCCCGCGCCACGAGTACCCCCGACCGTCCCGGCGACAACGGCACCTTTCGCGGCTTCGTCCCAGCCGTGGAGTGAGAGATCACTCCGTTCCCCCACAGAGGCCAGCCCCCTCCAAGGGCGCCCCGGCCGCCCGCCACGGCGGAGTCGGACACCCCGCCATGGCGCCTCCATCCACTCTGCTCGGGACAAACTCCCCGGCGCCGGGGCCGCCGGCCGCGCCCCATCGTCGCGGCTCGTTTTCCGGGTGGCCGCGCCATGCCCCGAGCGAGAAAGGGCCCTGCTCCACCCGGCACTTGGCGCTGACCAGGGCTGCCCAACGCCGGCCAATTCTCACGAGCGTTCTGCCCAAATCGATCCCGATTTGGGCAGAACCCTCGTGAGAATTGGCCGGAAAACGCCCGGCGAACACACTTCGGGAACCACAGGGCCGCAGGGCGGCCCACCCCGGGGCCCTGTCCGGGATTGCGTGTCGTCACGTTCCGGCACCGACAGGAGGAGCTCCGGGATGCGTGACGCGGGGAGGCCGACGCCTCCCGCTCCTCAGCCTCTGGGGGTCCCCTCCCTGGCGCCGGCAGCTGGGGCCGGGCCAGCCCCGAAAGCCGGGCCCGGGCCCGGGACTGCTTGCTCAGCCTTCCGTTGCCAGGGGCCTGAGCCTGGGGTCCTCCCCATGGGGAAACCTGAGTCCCGCGCCACGAGTCCCCCGACCATCCCGGCGACAACGGCACCTTTCGCGGCTTCGTCCTAGCCGCGGAGTGAGAGACAAGTCCGTTTCCCCACAGAGGCCAGCCCCCTCCAGGGGCGCCCGGCCGCCCGCCACGGCGGACGCGGACGCCCGGCCACGGCGCCTCCATCCACTCTGCTCGGGGAAAACTCCCCGGCGCCACAGCTGCCGGCCGCGTCCCAACGTCACGGCTCATTTTCCGGGTGGCCGCGACACGCCCCGAGCGTGAAAGGGCCCTGCTCCACGCGGAACTGGGCGCTGACCAGGGCTGCCCAACGCCGGCCAATTCTCACGAGCGTTCTGCCCAAATCGATCCCGATTTGGGCAGAACGCTCCTGAGAATTGGCCGGAAAACGCCTGGCGAACCCACTTCGGCACCACAGGGCAGCAGGGCGGCCCCCCCCGGGGCCTTGTCCGGGATCGCGTGTCGTCGCGTTCCGGCACCGCTAGGAGGAGCTCCGGGAGTCGTGCCGCGGGGAGGCCGACGCCTCCCGCTCCTCAGCCTCCGGCGTTCCCCGCCCTGGCGCCGGCAGCTGGGGCCGGGCCAGCCCCGAAAGCCGGGCCCGGGCCCGGGCCTGCTTGCTCAGCCTTCCGTTGCCAGGGGCCTGAGCCTGGGGGCCTCCCCATGAGGAACCCTAGGTCCCGCGCCACGAGTCCCCTGACCGTCCCGGCGACAACGGCACCTTTCGCGGCTTCGTCCTAGCCGCGGAGTGAGAGACCAGTCCGTTTCCCCACAGAGGCCAGCCCCTCCAGGGGCGCCCCGGCCGCCCGCCACGGCGGAGGCGGACGCCCGGCCACGGCGACTCCATCCACTCGCTCGAGGAAAACTCCCCGGGACCGCGGCTGCCGGCCGCGCCCCATCGTCGAGGCTCGTTTTCGGGGTGGCCGCGACATGCGCCAAGCGAGAAAGGGCCCTGCTCCACGCGGAACTGGGCGCTGACCAGGGCTGCCCAACGCCGGCCAATTCTCACGAGCGTTCTGCCAAAATCGATCCCGATTTGGGCAGAACGCTCGTGAGAATTGGCCAGAAAACGCCCGGCGAACACACTTCGGGCACCACAGGGCCGCAGGCCGCCCCCCCCGGGGCCCTGTCCGGGACCGCATGTCGTCGCGTTCCGGCACCGCCAGGAGGAGCTCCGGGAGGCGTGCCGCGGGGAGGCCGACGCCTCCCGCTCCTCAGCCTCCCGGGGTTCCCTCCCTGGCGCCGACAGCTTGGGCCGGGCCAGCCCCGAAAGCCGGGCCCGGGCCCGGGACTGCTTGCTCAGCCTTCCGTTGCCAGGGGCCTGAGCCTGGGGGCCTCCCCATGGGGAACTCTGAGTCCCGCGCCACGAGTCCCCCGACCGTCCCGGCGACAACGGCACCTTTCGCGGCTTCGTCCTAGCCGCGGAGTGAGAGACCAGTCCGTTTCCCCATAGAGGCCAGCCCCTCCAGGGGCGCCCCGGCCGCCTGCCACGGCGGAGGCGGAAGCCCGGCCACGGCGCCTCCATCCACTCTGCTCGGGGAAAACTCCCCGGCGCCGCGGCTCGTTTTCCGGGTGGCCGCGACATGCCCCGAGCGAGAAAGGGCCGTGCTCCACGCGGAACTGGGCGCTGACCAGGGCTGCCCAACGCCGGCCAATTCTCACCAGCGTTCTGCCCAAATCGATCCCGATTTGGGCAGAACGCTCGAGAGAATTGGCCGGAAAAGGCCCGGCGAACACACTTCGGGCACCACAGGGCCGCAGGGACGCCCCCCCCGGGGCCCTGTCCGGGATCGCGTGTCGTCGCGTTCCGGCAGCGCCTGGAGGAGCTCCGGGAGGCGTGCCGCGGGGAGGCCGACGCCTCCCGCTCCTCAGACTCCGGGGGTTCCCTCCCTGGCGCCGGCAGCTGGGGCCGGGCCAGCCCCGAAAGCCGGGCCCGGGCCCGGGCCTGCTTGCTCAGGTTTCCGTTGCCAGGGGCCTGAGCCAGGGGCCTCCCCACGGGGAACCCTGAGTCCCGCGCCACGAGTCCCCCGACCGTCCCGGCGACAACGGCACCTTTCGCGGCTTCGTCCTAGCCGCGGAGTCAGAGACCAGTCCGTTTCCCCACAGAGGCCAGCCCCCTCCAGGGGCGCCCCGGCCGCCCGCCACGGCGGAGGCGGACGCCCGGCCACGGCGCCTCCATGCACTCTGCTCGGGGAAAACTCCCCGGCGCCGCGGCTGCCAGCCGCGCCCCATCGTCGCGGCTCGTTTTCCGGGTGGCCGCGACATGCCCCGAGCGAGAAAGGGCCCTGCTCCACGCGGAACTGGGCGCTGACCAGGGCTGCCCAACGCCGGCCAATTCTCACGAGCGTTCTGCCCAAATCGATCCCGATTTGGGCAGAACGCTCGTGAGAATTGGCCGGAAAACGCCCGGCGAACACACTTCGGGCACCACAGGGCCGCAGGGCGGCCCCCCCGGGGCCCTGTCCGGGATCGCGTGTCGTCGCGTTCCGGCACCGCCGGGAGGAGCTCCGGGAGGCGGGCCCCGGGGCGGCCGACGGCTCCCGCTCCTCAGCCTCCGGGGGTCCCCTCCCTGGCGCCGGAAGCTGGGGCCGGGCCAGCCCTGAAAGCCGGGCCCGGGCCCGGGCCTGCTTGCTCAGCCTTCCGTTGCCAGGGGCCTGAGCCTGGGGGCCTCCCCATGGGGAACCCTGAGTCCCGCGCCACGAGTCCCCCGACCGTCCCGACGACAACGGCACCTTTCGCGGCTTCGTCCTAGCCGCGGAGTCAGAGACCAGTCCGTTTCCCCACAGAGGCCAGCCCCCTCCAGGGGCGCCCCGGCCGCCCGCCACGGCGGAGGCGGACGCCCGGCCACGGCGCCTCCATGCACTCTGCTCGGGGAAAACTCCCCGGCGCCGTGGCTGCCGGCCGCGCCCCAACGTCGCGGCTCGTTTTCCGGGTGGCCGCGACATGCCCCGAGCGAGAAAGGGCCCTGCTCCACGCGGAACTGGGCGCTGACCAGGGCTGCCCAACGCCGGCCAATTCTCACGAGCGTTCTGCCCAAATCGATCACGATTTGGGCAGAACGCTCGTGAGAATTGGCCGGAAAACGCCCGGCGAACACACTTCGGGCACCACAGGGCCGCAGGGCGGCCCCCCCGGCGCCCTGTCCGGGATCGCGGGTCGTCGCGTTCCGGCACCGCCGGGAGGAGCTCCGGGAGGCGGGCCCTGGGGCGGCCGACGCCTCCCGCTCCTCAGCCTCCGGGGGTCCCCTCCCTGGCGCCGGCAGCTGGGGCCGGGCCAGCCCCGACAGCCGGGCCCGGGCCCGGGCCTTCTTGCTCAGCCTTCCGTTGCCAGGGGCCTGAGCCTGGGGGCCTCCCCATGGGGAACCCTGAGTCCCGCGCCACGAGTCCCCCGACCGTCCTGGCGACAACAGCACCTTTCGCGGCTTCGTCCTAGCCGCGGAGTCAGAGACCAGTCCGTTTCCCCACAGAGGCCAGCCCCCTCCAGGGGCGCCCCGGCCGCCCGCCACGGCGGAGGCGGACGCCCGGCCACGGCGCCTCCATGCACTCTGCTCGGGGAAAACTCCCCGGCGCCGCGGCTGCCGGCCGCGCCCCATCGTCGCGGCTCGTTTTCCGGGTGGCCGCGGCATGCCCCGAGCGAGAAAGGGCCCTGCTCCACGCGGTACTGGGCGCTGACCAGGGCTTCCCAACGCCGGCCAATTCTCATGAGCGTTCTGCCCAAATCGATCCCGATTTGGACAGAACGCTCGTGAGAATTGGCCGGAAAACGCCCGGCGAACACACTTCGGGCACCACAGGGCCGCAGGGCGGCCCCCCCGGGGCCCTGTCCGGGATCGCGAGTCGTCGCGTTCCGGCACCGCCGGGAGGAGCTCCGGGAGGCGGGCCCCGGGGCGGCCGACGCCTCCCGCTCCACAGCCTCCGGGGGTCCCCTCCTTGGCGCCGGAAGCTGGGGCCGGGCCAGCCCCGAAAGCCGGGCCCGGGCCCGGGCCTGCTTGCTCAGCCTTCCGTTGCCAGGGGCCTGAGCCTGGGGGCCTCCCCATGGGGAACCCTGAGTCCCGCGCCACGAGTCCCCCGACCGTCCCGAGGATACGGCACCTTTCGCGGCTTCGTCCTAGCCGCGGAGTGAGAGACCAGTCCGTTTCCGCACAGAGGCCAGCCCCCTCCAGGGGCGCCCCGGCCGCCCGCCACGGCGGAGGCGGACGCCCCACCACGGCGCCTCCATGCACTCTGCTCGGGGAAAACTCCCCGGCGCCCCGGCTGCCGGCCGCGCCCCATCGTCGCGGCTCGTTTTCTGGGTGGCCGCGACATGCCCCGAGCGAGAAAGGGCCCTGCTCCACGCGGAACTGGGCGCTGACCAGGGCTGCCCAACGCCGGCCAATTCTCACGAGCGTTCTGCCCAAATTGATTTGGGCAGAACGCTCGTGAGAATTGGCCGGAAAACGCCCGGCGAACACACTTCGGGCACCACAGGGCCGCAGGGAGGCCCCCCCGGGGCCCTGTCCGGGATCGCGGGTAGTCGCGTTCCGGCACCGCCGGGAGGAGCTCCGGGAGGCGGGACCCGGGGCGGCCAACGCCTCCCACTCTCAGACTCCGGGGGTCCCCTCTCTGGCGCCGGCAGCAGGGGCAGGGCCAGCCCCGAAAGCCGGGCCCGGGCCCGTGCCTGCTTGCTCAGCCTTCCGTTGCCAGGGGCCTGAGCCTGGGGGCCTCCCCATGGGGAACCCTGAGTCCCGCGCCACGAGTCCCCCGACTGTCCCGGCGACAACAGCACCTTTCGCGGCTTCGTCCTAGCCGCGGAGTCAGAGACCAGTCCGTTTCCCCACAGAGGCCAGCCCCCTCCAGGGGCGCCCCGGCCGCCCGCCACGGCGGAGGGGGACGTCCGGCCACGGCGCCTCTATGCACTCTGCTCGGTAAAAACTCCCCGGCGCCGCGGCTGCCGGCCGCGCCCCATCGTCGCGGCTCGTTTTCCGGGTGGCCGCGACATGCCCCGAGCGAGAAAGGGCCCTGCTCCACGCGGAACTGGGCGCTGACCAGGGCTGCCCAACGCAGGCCAATTCTCACGAGCGTTCTGCCTAAATCGATCCCGATTTGGGCAGAACGCTCGTGAGAATTGGCCGGAATACGCCCGGCGAACACACTTCGGGCACCACAGGGCCGCAGGGCGGCCCCCCCGGGGCCCTGTCCGGGATCGCGTGTCGTCGCGTTACGGCACCGCCGGGAGGAGCTCCGGGAGGCGGGACCCGGGGCGGCCGACGCCTCCCGCTCCTCAGCCTCCGGGCGTCCCCACCCTGGCGCCGGCCGCCGGTGCCGCGCCAGCCCCGAATGCCGGGCCCGGTCCCGGGCCTGCTTGCTAGCCTTCCGTTGCCAGGGGCCTGAGCCTGGGGGCCTCCGCATGGGGAACCCTGAGTCCCGCGCCACGAGTCCCCCCGACCGTCCCGGCGACAACGGCACCTTTCGCGGCTTCGTCCCAGCCGTGGAGTGAGAGATCACTCTGTTCCCCAACAGAGGCCAGCACCCTCCACGGGCGCCCCGGGCACCCGCCACGGAGGAGGCGGATGCCCGGACACGGCGCCTCCATCCACTCTGCTCGGGGAAAACTCCCCGGCGCCGGGGCCGCCGGCCGCGCCCCATCGTCGCGGCTCATTTTCCGGGTGGCCGCGACATGCCCCGAGCGAGAAAGGGCCCTGCTCCACGCGGCACTGGGCGCTGACCAGGGCTGCCCAACGCCGGCCAATTCTCACGAGCGTTCTGCCCAAATCGATCCCGTTTTTGGCAGAACGCTCGTGAGAATTGGCCAGAAAACGCCCGGCGAACACACTTTGGGCACCACAGGGCCGCAGGGCCGCCCCTCCGGGGCCCTGTCCGGGATCGCGTGTCGTCGCGTACCGGCACCGCCAGGAGGAGCTCCGGGAGTCGGGCCCCGGGGAGGCCGACGCCTCCCGCTCCTCAGCCTCCGGGGGTCCCCTCCCTGGCGCCGGCCGCTGGGGCCGGACCAGCCCTGAAAGCAGGGCCCGGGCCTGCTTGCTCAGCCTTCCGTTGCCAGGGGCCTGAGCCTGGGGGCCTCCGCATGGGGAACCCTGAGTCCCGCGCCACGAGTACCCCCGACCGTCCCGGCGACAACGGCACCTTTCGCGGCTTCGTCCCAGCCGTGGAGTGAGAGATCACTCCGTTCCCCCACAGAGGCCAGCCCCCTCCAAGGGCGCCCCGGCCGCCCGCCACGGCGGAGTCGGACGCCCCGCCATGGCGCCTCCATCCACTCTGCTCGGGACAAACTCCCCGGCGCCGGGGCCGCCGGCCGCGCCCCATCGTCGCGGCTCGTTTTCCGGGTGGCCGCGCCATGCCCCGAGCGAGAAAGGGCCCTGCTCCACCCGGCACTTGGCGCTGACCAGGGCTGCCCAACGCCGGCCAATTCTCATGAGCGTTCTGCCCAAATCGATCCCGATTTGGGCAGAACCCTCGTGAGAATTGGCCGGAAAACGCCCGGCGAACACACTTCGGGAACCACAGGGCCGCAGGGCGGCCCACCCCGGGGCCCTGTCCAGGATTGCGTGTCGTCGCGTTCCGGCACCGACAGGAGGAGCTCCGGGATGCGTGACGCGGGGAGGCCGACGCCTCCCGCTCCTCAGCCTCTGGGGGTCCCCTCCCTGGCGCCGGCAGCTGGGGCCGGGCCAGCCCCGAAAGCCGGGCCCGGGCCCGGGACTGCTTGCTCAGCCTTCCGTTGCCAGGGGCCTGAGCCTGGGGTCCTCCCCATGGGGAAACCTGAGTCCCGCGCCACGAGTCCCCCGACCGTCCCGGCGACAACGGCACCTTTCGCGGCTTCGTCCTAGCCGCGGAGTGAGAGACAAGTCCGTTTCCCCACAGAGGCCAGCCCCCTCCAGGGGCGCCCGGTCGCCCGCCACGGCGGACGCGGACGCCCGGCCACGGCGCCTCCATCCACTCTGCTCGGGGAAAACTCCCCGGCGCCACAGCTGCCGGCCGCGTCCCAACGTCGCGGCTCATTTTCCGGGTGGCCGCGACACGCCCCGAGTGTGAAAGGGCCCTGCTCCACGCGGAACTGGGCGCTGACCAGGGCTGCCCAACGCCGGCCAATTCTCACGAGCGTTCTGCCCAAATCGATCCCGATTTGGGCAGAACGCTCGTGAGAATTGGCCGGAAAACGCCTGGCGAACCCACTTCGGCACCACAGGGCAGCAGGGCGGCCCCCCCCGGGGCCTTGTCCGGGATCGCGTGTCGTCGCGTTCCGGCACCGCTAGGAGGAGCTCCGGGAGTCGTGCCGCGGGGAGGCCGACGCCTCCCGCTCCTCAGCCTCCGGCGTTCCCCGCCCTGGCGCCGGCAGCTGGGGCCGGGCCAGCCCCGAAAGCCGGGCCCGGGCCCGGGTCTGCTTGCTCAGCCTTCCGTTGCCAGGGGCCTGAGCCTGGGGGCCTCCCCATGAGGAACCCTAGGTCCCGCGCCACGAGTCCCCTGACCGTCCCGGCGACAACGGCACCTTTCGCGGCTTCGTCCTAGCCGCGGAGTGAGAGACCAGTCCGTTTCCCCACAGAGGCCAGCCCCTCCAGGGGCGCCCCGGCCGCCCGCCACGGCGGAGGCGGACGCCCGGCCACGGCGACTCCATCCACTCTGCTCGAGGAAAACTCCCCGGGACCGCGGCTGCCGGCCGCGCCCCATCGTCGAGGCTCGTTTTCGGGGTGGCCGCGATATGCGCCAAGCGAGAAAGGGCCCTGCTCCACGCGGAACTGGGCGCTGACCAGGGCTGCCCAACGCCGGCCAATTCTCACGAGCGTTCTGCCAAAATCGATCCCGATTTGGGCAGAACGCTCGTGAGAATTGGCCAGAAAACGCCCGGCGAACACACTTCGGGCACCACAGGGCCGCAGGCCGCCCCCCCCGGGGCCCTGTCCGGGACCGCATGTCGTCGCGTTCCGGCACCGCCAGGAGGAGCTCCGGGAGGCGTGCCGCGGGGAGGCCGACGCCTCCCGCTACTCAGCCTCCCGGGGTTCCCTCCCTGGCGCCGACAGCTGGGGCCGGGCCAGCCCCGAAAGCCGGGCCCAGGCCCGGGACTGCTTGCTCAGCCTTCCGTTGCCAGGGGCCTGAGCCTGGGGGCCTCCCCATGGGGAACTCTGAGTCCCGCGCCACGAGTCCCCCGACCGTCCCGGCGACAACGGCACCTTTCGCGGCTTCGTCCTAGCCGCGGAGTGAGAGACCAGTCCGTTTCCCCATAGAGGCCAGCCCCTCCAGGGGCGCCCCGGCCGCCTGCCACGGCGGAGGCGGAAGCCCGGCCACGGCGCCTCCATCCACTCTGCTCGGGGAAAACTCCCCGGCGCCGCGGCTCGTTTTCCGGGTGGCCGCGACATGCCCCGAGCGAGAAAGGGCCGTGCTCCACGCGGAACTGGGCGCTGACCAGGGCTGCCCAACGCCGGCCAATTCTCACCAGCGTTCTGCCCAAATCGATCCCGATTTGGGCAGAACGCTCGAGAGAATTGGCCGGAAAAGGCCCGGCGAACACACTTCGGGCACCACAGGGCCGCAGGGACGCCCCCCCCGGGGCCCTGTCCGGGATCGCGTGTCGTCGCGTTCCGGCAGCGCCTGGAGGAGCTCCGGGAGGCGTGCCGCGGGGAGGCCGACGCCTCCCGCTCCTCAGACTCCGGGGGTTCCTCCCTGGCGCCGGCAGCTGGGGCCGGGCCAGCCCCGAAAGCCGGGCCCGGGCCCGGGCCTGCTTGCTCAGGTTTCCGTTGCCAGGGGCCTGAGCCAGGGGCCTCCCCACGGGGAACCCTGAGTCCCGCGCCACGAGTCCCCCGACCGTCCCGGCGACAACGGCACCTTTCGCGGCTTCGTCCTAGCCGCGGAGTGAGAGTCCAGTCCGTTTCCCCACAGAGGCCAGCCCCCTCCAGGGGGGCCCCGGCCGCCCGCCACGGCGGAGGCGGACGCCCGGCCACGGCGCCTCCATCCACTCTGCTCGGGGAAAACTCCCCGGCGCCGCGGCTGCCGGCCGCGCCCCATCGTCGCGGCTCCTTTTCCAGGTGGCCCCGACATGCCCCGAGCGAGAAAGGGCCCTGCTCCACGCGAAACTGGGCGCTGACCAGGGCTGCCCAACGCCGGCCAATTCTCACGAGCGTTCTGCCCAAATCGATCCCGATTTGGGCAGAACGCTCGTGAGAATTGGCCGGAAAACGCCCGGCGAACACACTTCGGGCACCACAGGGCCCCAGGGCCGCCCCCCCCGGGGCCCTGTCCGGGATCGCGTGTCGTCGAGTTCCGGCAGCGCCAGGAGGAGCTCCGGGAGTCGTGCCGCGGGGAGGCCGACGCCTCCCGCTCCTCAGCCTCCGGGGTTCCCCGCCCTGGCGCCGGCAGCTGGGGCCGGGCCAGCCCCGAAAGCCGGGCCCGGGCCCGGGCCTGCTTGCTCAGCCTTCCGTTGCCAGGGGCCTGAGCCTGGGGGCCTCACCATGGGGAACCCTGAGTACCGCGCCACGAGTCCCCCGACCGTCCCGGCGACAACGGCACCTTTCGCGGCTTCGTCCTAGCCGCGGTGTGAGAGACCAGTCCGTTTCCCCACAGAGGACAGCCCCCTCCAGGGGCGCCCCGGCCGCCCGCCCCGGCGGAGGCGGACGCGCGGCCACGGCGCCTCCATCTACTCTGCTCGGGGAAAACTCCCCGGCGCCGCGGCTGCCGATCGCGCCCCATCGTCACGGCTCGTTTTCCGGGTGGCCGTGACATGCCCCGCGCGAGAAAGGGCCCTGCTCCACGCAGAACTGGGCGCTGACCAGGGCTGCCCAACCCCGGCCAATTCTCACGAGCGTTCTGCCCAAATCGATCGCAGAACGCTCGTGAGAATTGGCCGGAAAACGCCCGGCGAACACACTTCGGGCACCACAGGGCCGCAGGGCCGCCCCCCCCGGGGCCCTGTCCGGGATCGCGTGTCGTCGAGTTCCGGCAGCGCCAGGAGGAGCTCCGGGAGGCGTGCCGCGGGGAGGCCGACGCCTCCCGCTCCTCAGCCTCCGGGGGTCCCCTCCCTGGCTCCGGCACCTGGGGCCGGGCCAGCCCCTAAAGCCGGGCCCGGGCCCGGGCCTGCTTGCTCAGCCTTCCGTTGCCAGGGGCCTGAGCCTGGGGGCCTCCCCATGGGGAACCCTGGGTCCCCCGCCACGAGTCCCCCGACCGTCCCGGCGACAACGGCACCTTTCGCGGCTTCGTCCTAGCCGCGGAGTAAGAGACCAGTCCGTTTCCCCATAGAGTCCAGCCCCCTCCAGGGGCGCCCCGGCCGCCCGCCACGGCGGAGGCGGACGCCCGGCCACGGCGCCTCCATCCACTCTGCTCGGGGAAAACTCCCCGGCGCCGCGGCTCGTTTTCCGGGTGGCCGCGACATGCCCCGAGCGAGAAAGGGCCCTGCTCCACGCGGAACTGGGCGCTGACCAGGGCTGCCCAACGCCGGCCAATTGTCACGAGCCTTCTGCCCAAATCGATCCCGATTTGGGGAGAACGCTCGTGAGAATTGGCCGGAAAACGCCCGGCGAACACACTTCGGGCACCACAGGGCCGCAGGGCCGCCCCCCCCGGGGCCCTGTCCGGGATCGCGTGTCGTCGCGTTCCGGCAGCGCCAGGAGGAGCTCCGGGAGGCGTGCCGCGGGGAGGCCGACGCCTCCCGCTCCTCAGACTCCGGGGGTTCCCTCCCTGGCGCCGGCAGCTGGGGCCAGGCCGGCCCCGAAAGCCGGGCCCGGGCCCGGGCCTGCTTGCTCAGGTTTCCGTTGCCAGGGGCCTGAGCCAGGGGCCTCCCCACGGGGAACCCTGAGTCCCGCGCCACGAGTCCCCCGACCGTCCCGGCGACAACGGCACCTTTCGCGGCTTCGTCCTAGCCGCGGAGTGAGAGACCAGTCCGTTTCCCCCAGAGGCCAGCCCCCTCCAGGGGGGCCCCGGCCGCCCGCCACGGCGGAGGCGGACGCCCGGCCACGGCGCCTCCATCCACTCTGCTCGGGGAAAACTCCCCGGCGCCGCGGCTGCCGGCCGCGCCCCATCGTCGCGGCTCCTTTTCCGGGTGGCCCCGACATGCCCCGAGCGAGAAAGGGCCCTGCTCCACGCGAAACTGGGCGCTGACCAGGGCTGCCCAACGCCGGCCAATTCTCACGAGCGTTCTGCCCAAATCGATCCCGATTTGGGCAGAACGCTCGTGAGATTTGGCCGGAAAACGCCCGGCGAACACACTTCGGGCACCACAGGGCCGCAGGGCCGCCCCCCCGGGGCCCTGTCCGGGATCGCGTGTCGTCGCGTTCCGGCAGCGCCAGGAGGAGCTCCGGGAGGCGTGCCGCGGGGAGGCCGACGCCTCCCGCTCCTCAGCCTCCGGGGTTCCCCGCCCTGGCGCCGGCAGCTGGGGCCGGGCCAGCCCCGAAAGCCGGGCCCGGGCCCGGGCCTGCTTGCTCAGCCTTCCGTTGCCAGGGGCCTGAGCCTGGGGGCCTCACCATGGGGAACCCTGAGTCCCGCGCCACTAGTCCCCCGACCGTCCCGGCGACAACGGCACCTTTCGCGGCTTCGTCCTAGCCGCGGTGTGAGAGACCAGTCCGTTTCCCCACAGAGGACAGCCCCCTCCAGGGGCGCCCCGGCCGCCCGCCACGGCGGAGGCGGACGCGCGGCCACGGCGCCTCCATCTATTCTGCTCGGGGAAAACTCCCCGGCGCCGCGGCTGCCGATCGCGCCCCATCGTCACGGCTCGTTTTCCGGGTGGCCGTGACATGCCCCGCGCGAGAAAGGGCCCTGCTCCACGCAGAACTGGGCGCTGACCAGAGCTGCCCAACCCCGGCCAATTCTCACGAGCGTTCTGCCCAAATCGATCGCAGAACGCTCGTGAGAATTGGCCGGAAAACGCCCGGCGAACACACTTCGGGCACCACAGGGCCGCAGGGCCGCCCCCCCCGGGGCCCTGTCCGGGATCGCGTGTCGTCGAGTTCCGGCAGCGCCAGGAGGAGCTCCGGGAGGCGTGCCGCGGGGAGGCCGACGCCTCCCGCTCCTCAGCCTCCGGGGGTCCCCTCCCTGGCTCCGGCACCTGGGGCCGGGCCAGCCCCGAAAGCCGGGCCCGGGCCCGGGCCTGCTTGCTCAGCCTTCCGTTGCCAGGGGCCTGAGCCTGGGGGCCTCCCCATGGGGAACCCTGGGTCCCCCGCCACGAGTCCCCCGACCGTCCCGGCGACAACGGCACCTTTCGCGGCTTCGTCCTAGCCGCGGAGTAAGAGACCAGTCCGTTTCCCCATAGAGGCCAGCCCCCTCCAGGGGCGCCCCGGCCGCCCGCCATGGCGGAGGCGGACGCCCGGCCACGGCGCCTCCATCCACTCTGCTCGGGGAAAACTCCCCGGCGCCGCGGCTTGTTTTCCGGGTGGCCGCGACATGCCCCGAGCGAGAAAGGGCCCTGCTCCACGCGGAACTGGGCGCTGACCAGGGCTGCCCAACGCCGGCCAATTCTCACGAGCGTTCTGCCCAAATCGATCCCGATTTGGGCAGAACGCTCGTGAGAATTGGCCGGAAAACGCCCGGCGAACACACTTCGGGCACCACAGGGCCGCAGGCCGCCCCCCCCGGGGCCCTGTCCGGGACCGCGTGTCGTCGCGTTCCGGCACCGCCAGGAGGAGCTCCGGGAGGCGTGCCGCGGGGAGGCTGACGCCTCCCGCTACTCAGCCTCCCGGGGTTCCCTCCCTGGCGCCGACAGCTGGGGCCGGGCCGGCCCCGAAAGCCGGGCCCGGGCCCGGGACTGCTTGCTCAGCCTTCCGTTGCCAGGGGCCTGAGCCTGGGGGCCTCCCCATGGGGAACTCTGAGTCCCGCGCCACGAGTCCCCCGACCGTCCCGGCGACAACGGCACCTTTCGCGGCTTCGTCCTAGCCGCGGAGTGAGAGACCAGTCCGTTTCCCCATAGAGGCCAGCCCCTCCAGGGGCGCCCCGGCCGCCTGCCACGGCGGAGGCGGAAGCCCGACCACGGCGCCTCCATCCACTCTGCTCGGGGAAAACTCCCCGGCGCCGCGGCTCGTTTTCCGGGTGGCCGCGACATGCCCCGAGCGAGAAAGGGCCGTGCTCCACGCGGAACTGGGCGCTGACCAGGGCTGCCCAACGCCGGCCAATTCTCACGAGCGTTCTGCCCAAATCGATCCCTATTTGGGCAGAACGCTCGAGAGAATTGGCCGGAAAAGGCCCGGCGAACACACTTCGGGCACCACAGGGCCGCAGGGCCGCCCCCCCCGGGGCCCTGTCCGGGATCGCGTGTCGTCGCGTTCCGGCAGCGCCAGGAGGAGCTCCGGGAGGCATGCCGCGGGGAGGCCGACGCCTCCCGCTCCTCAGACTCCGGGGGTTCCCTCCCTGGCGCCGGCAGCTGGGGCCGGGCCAGCCCCGAAAGCCGGGCCCGGGCCCGGGCCTGCTTGCTCAGGTTTCCGTTGCCAGGGGCCTGAGCCAGGGGCCTCCCCACGGGGAACCCTGAGTCCCGCGCCACGAGTCCCCCGACCGTCCCGGCGACAACGGCACCTTTCGCGGCTTCGTCCTAGCCGCGGAGTGAGAGACCAGTCCGTTTCCCCACAGAGGCCAGCCCCCTCCAGGGGGGCCCCGGCCGCCCGCCACGGCGGAGGCGGACGCCCGGCCACGCCGCCTCCATCCACTCTGCTCGGGGAAAACTCCCCGGCGCCGCGGCTGCCGGCCGCGCCCCATCGTCGCGGCTCCTTTTCCGGGTGGCCCCGACATGCCCCGAGCGAGAAAGGGCCCTGCTCCACGCGAAACTGGGCGCTGACCAGGGCTGCCCAACGCCGGCCAACTCTCACGAGCGTTCTGCCCAAATCGATCCCGATTTGGGCAGAACGCTCGTGAGAGTTGGCCGGAAAACGCCGGGCGAACACACTTCGGGCACCACAGGGCCGCAGGGCCGCCCCCCCCGGGGCCCTGTCCGGGACCGCGTGTCGTCGCGTTCCGGCACCGCCAGGAGGAGCTCCGGGAGGCGTGCCGCGGGGAGGCCGACGCCTCCCGCTCCTCAGCCTCCGGCGGTCCCCTCCCTGGCGCCGGCAGCTGGGGCCGGGCCAACCCCGAAAGCCGGGCCCGGGCCCGGGACTGCTTGCTCAGCCTTCCGTTGCCAGGGGCCTGAGACTGGGGGCCTCCCCATGGGGAACCCTGAGTCCCGCGCCACGAGTCCCCCGACCGTCCCGGCGACAACGGCACCATTCGCGGCTTCGTCCTAGCCGCGGAGTGAGAGACCAGTCCGTTTCCCCATAGAGGCCAGCCCCCTCCAGGGGCGCCCCGGCCGCCCGCCACGGCGGAGGCGGACGCCCGGCAACGGCGCCTCCATCCACTCTGCTCGGGGAAAACTCCCCGGCGCCGCGGCTCGTTTTCCGGGTGGCCGCGACATGCCCCGAACAGAAAGGGCCCTGCTCCACGCGGAACTGGGCGCTGACCAGGGCTGCCCAACGCCGGCCAATTCTCACGAGCATTCTGCCCAAATCGATCCCGATTTGGGCAGAACGCTCGTGAGAATTGGCCGGAAAAGGCCCGGCGAACACACTTCGGGCACCACAGGGCCGCAGGGCCGCCCCCCCCGGGGCCCTGTCCGGGATCGCGTGTCGTCGCGTTCCGGCAGCGCCAGGAGGAGCTCCGGGAGGCGTGCCGCGGGGAGGCCGACGCCTCCCGCTCCTCAGCCTCCGGGGGTTCCCTCCCTGGCGCCGGCAGCTGGGGCCGGGCCAGCCCCGAAAGCCGGGCCCGGGCCCGGGACTGCTTGCTCAGCCTTCCGTTGCCAGGGGCCTGAGCCTGGGGGCCTCCCCATGGGGAACCCTGAGTCCCGCGCCACGAGTCCCCCGACCGTCCCGGCGACAACGGCACCTTTCGCGGCTTCGTCCTACCCGCGGAGTGAGAGACCAGTCCGTTTCCCCATAGAGGCCAGCCCCCTCCAGGGGCGCCCCGGCCGCCCGCCACGGCGGAGGCGGACGCCCGGCCACGGCGCCTCCATCCACTCTGCTCGGGGAAAACTCCCCGGCGCCGCGGCTCGTTTTCCAGGTGGCCGCGACATGCCCCGAGCGAGAAAGGGCCCTGCTCCACGCGGAACTGGGCGCTGACCAGGGCTACCCAACGCCGGCCAATTCTCACGAGCATTCTGCCCAAATCGATCCCGATTTGGGCAGAACGCTCGTGAGAATTGGCCGGAAAAGGCCCGGCGAACACACTTCGGGCACCACAGGGCCGCAGGGCCGCCCCCCCCGGGGCCCTGTCCGGGATCGCGTGTCGTCGCGTTCCGGCAGCGCCAGGAGGAGCTCCGGGAAGCGTGCCGCGGGGAGGCCGACGCCTCCCGCTCCTAAGCCTCCGGGGGTCCCCTCCCTGGCGCCGGCAGCTGGGGCCGGGCCAGCCCCGAAAGCCGGGCCCGGGCCCGGGCCTGCTTGCTCAGCCTTTCGTTGCCAGGGGCCTGAGCCTGGGGGCCTCCCCATGGGGAACCCTGAGTCCCGCGCCTCGAGTCCCCCGACCGTCCCGGCGACAACGGCACCTTTCGCGGCTTCGTCCTAGCCGCGGAGTGAGAGACCAGTCCGTTTCCCCATAGAGGCCAGCCCCCTCCAGGGGCGCCCCACCCGCCCGCCACGGCGGAGGCGGACGCCCCGCCACGGCGCTTCCATCCACTCTGCTCGGGGAAAACTCCCCGGCGCCGCGGCTGCCGGCCGCGCCCCATCGTCGCGGCTCGTTTTCCGGGTGGCCGCGACATGCCCCGAGCGAGAAAGGGCCCTGCTCCACGCGGAACTGGGCGCTGACCAGGGCTGCCCAACGCCGGCCAATTCTCACGAGCGTTCTGCCCAAATCGATCCCGATTTGGGCAGAACGCTCGTGAGAATTGGCCGGAAAACGCCCGGCGAACACACTTCGGGCACCACAGGGCCGCAGGGCGGCCCCCCCGGGGCCCTGTCCGGGATCGCGGGTCGTCGCGTTCCGGCACCGCCAGGAGGAGCTCCGGGAGGCGTGCCCCGGGGCGGCCGACGCCTCCCGCTCCTCAGCCTCCAGGGGTCCCCTCCCTGGCGCCGGCAGCTGGGGCCGGGCCAGCCCCGAAAGCCGGGCCCGGGCCCGGGCCTGCTTGCTCAGCCTTCCGTTGCCAGGGGCCTGAGCCTGAGGGCCTCCCCATGGGGAACCCTGAGTCCCGCGCCACGAGTCCCCCGACCGTCCCGGCGACAACGGCACCTTTCGCGGCTTCGTCCTAGCCGCGGAGTGAGAGACCAGTCCGTTTCCCCACAGAGGCCAGCCCCCTCCAGGGGCGCCCCGGGCGCCCACCACGGCGGAGGCGGACCCCCCTGCACGGCGCCTCCATCCACTCTGCACGGGGAAAACTCCCCGGCGCCGCGGCTGCCAGCCGCGCCCCATCGTCGCGGCTCGTTTTCCGGGTGGCCGCGACATGCCCCGAGCGAGAAAGGGCCCTGCTCCATGCGGAACTGGGCGCTGACCAGGGCTGCCCAACGCCGGTCAATACTCACGAGCAGAATGCTAGTGAGAATTGGCCGGAAAACGCCCGGCGAAAAACTTCGGGAACCACAGGGCCGCAGGACGGCACCCCCGGGGCCCTGTCTGGGATCGCGTATCGTCGCGTTCCGGCACCGCCAGGAGGAGCTCCGGGAGGCGTGCCACGGGGAGGCCGACGCCTCCCGCTCCTCATCCTCCGGGGGTCCCCTCCCTAGCGCCGGCAGCTGGGGCCGGGCAAGCCCCGAAAGCCGGGCACGGGCCCGGTCCTGCTTGCTCAGCCTTCCGTTGCCAGGGGCCTGAGCCTGGGGGCCTCCCCATGGGGAACCCTGAGTCCCGCGCCACGAGTCCACCGACCGTCCCGGCGACAACGGCACCTTTCGCGGCTTCGTCCTATCCGCGGAGTGAGAGACCAGTCCGTTTCCCCATAGAGGCCAGCCCACTCCAGGGGCGCCCCGGCCGCCCGCCACGGCGGAGGCGGACGCCCGGCCACGGCGCCTCCATCCACTCTGCTCGGGGAAAACTCCCCGGCGCCGCGGCTCGTTTTCCGGGTGGCCGCGACATGCCCCGAGCGAGAAAGGGCCCTGCTCCACGCGGAACTGGGCGCTGACCAGGGCTGCCCAACGCCGGCCAATTCTCACGAGCGTTCTGCCCAAATCGATCCCGATTTGGGCAGAACGCTCGTGAGAATTGGCCGGAAAAGGCACGGCGAACACACTTCGGGCACCACAGGGCCGCAGGGCCGCCCCCCCGGGGGCCCTGTCCGGGATCGCGTGTCGTCGCGTTCCGGCAGCGCCAGGAGGAGCTCCGGGAGGCGTGCCGCGGGGAGGCCGACGCCTCCCGCTCCTCAGCCTCCGGGGGTCCCCTCCCTGGCGCCGGCAGCTGGGGCCGGGCCAGCCCCGAAATCCAGGCCCGGGCCCGGGCCTGCTTGCTCAGCCTTCCGTTGCCAGGGGCCTGAGTCTGGGGGCCTCCCCATGGGGAACTCTGAGTCCCCCGCCACGTGTCCCCCCACCGTCCCGGCGACAACGGCACCTTTCGCGGCTTCGTCCTAGCCGCGGAGTGAGAGACCAGTCCGTTTCCCCACAGAGGCCAGCCCCCTCCAGGGGCGCCCCGGCCGCCCGCCACGGCGGAGGCGGACGCCCGGCCAGGGCGCCTCCATCCACTCTGCTCGGGGAAAACTCCCCGGCGCCGCGGCTGCCGGCCGCGCCCCATCGTCGCGGCTCGTTTTCCGGGTGGCCGCGACATGCCCCGAGCGAGAAAGGGCCCTGCTCCACGCGGAACTGGGCGCTGACCAGGGCTGCCCAACGCCGGCCAATTCTCACGGGCGTTCTGCCCAAATCGATCCCGATTTGGGCAGAACGCTCGTGAGAATTGTCCGGAAAACGCCCGGCGAACACACTTCGGGCACCACAGGGCCGCAGGGCCGCCCCCCCCGGGGCCCTTTCCGGGACCGCGTGTCGTCCCGTTCCGGCACCGCCAGGAGGAGCTCCGGGAGGCGTGCCGCGGGGAGGCCGACGCCTCCCGCTCCTCAGCCTCCGGGGGTTCCGTCCCTGGCGCCGGCAGCTGGGGCCGGGCCAGCCCCGAAAGCCGGGCCCGGGCCCGGGACTGCTTGCTCAGCCTTCCGTTGCCAGGGGCCTGAGCCTGGGGGCCTCCCCATGGGGAACCCTGAGTCCCGCGCCACGAGTCCCCCGACCGTCCCGGCGACAACGGCACCTTTCGCGGCTTCGTCCTAGCCGCGGAGTGAGAGACCAGTCCGTTTCCCCATAGAGGCCAGCCCCCTCCAGGGTCGCCCCGGCCGCCCGCCACGGCGGAGGCGGACGCCCGGCCACGGCGCCTCCATCCACTCTGCTCGGGGAAAACTCCCCGGCGACGCGGCTCGTTTTCCGGGTGGCCGCGACATGCCCCGAGCGAGAAAGGGCCCTGCTCCACGTGGAACTGGGCGCTGACCAGGGCTGCCCAACGCCGGCCAATTCTCACGAGCGTTCTGCCCAAATCGATCCCGATTTGGGCAGAACGCTCGTGAGAATTGGCCGGAAAACGCCCGGCGAACACACTTCGGGCACCACAGGGCCGCAGGGCCGACCCCCCGGGGCCCTGTCCGGGACCGCGTGTCGTCGCGTTCCGGCACCGCCAGGAGGAGCTCCGGGAGGCGTGCCGCGGGGAGGCCGACGCCTCCCGCTCCTCAGCCTCCGGGGGTTCCTTCCCTGGCGCCGGCAGCTGGGGCCGTGCCAGCCCCGAAATCCGGGCCCGGGCCCGGGACTGCTTGCTCAGCCTTCCGTTGCCAGGGGCCTGAGCCTGGGGGCCTCCCCATGGGGAACCCTGAGTCCCGCGCCACGAGTCCCCCGACCGTCCCGGCGACAACGGCACCTTTCGCGGCTTCGTCCTAGCCGCGGAGTGAGAGACCAGTCCGTTTCCCCATTGAGGCCAGCCCCCTCCAGGGGCGCCCCGGCCGCCCGCCACGGCGGAGGCGGACGCCCGGACACGGCACCTCCATCCACTATGCTCGGGGAAAACTCCCCGGCGCCGCGGCTGCCGGCCGCGCCCCATCGTCGCGGCTCGTTTTCCGGGTGGCTGCGACATGCCCCGAGCGAGAAAGGGCCCTGTTCCACGCGGCACTGGGCGCTGACCAGGGCTGCCCAACGTCAGCCAATTCTCACGAGCGTTCTGCCCAAATCAATCCCGATTTGGGCAGAACGCTCGTGAGAATTGGCCGGAAAAAGCCCGGCGAACACACTTCGGGCACCACAGGGCCGCAGGGCCGCCCCCCCCGGGGCCCTGTCCGGGATCGCGTGTCGTCGCGTTCCGGCACCGCCAGGAGGAGCTCCGGGAGGCGTGCCGCGGGGAGGCAGACGCCTCCCGCTCCACAGCCTCTGGGGGTACCCTCCCTGGCGCCGGCAGCTGGGGCCGGGCCAGCCCCGAAAGCCGGGCCCGGGCCCGGGCCTGCTTGCTCAGCCTTCCGTTGCCAGGGGCCTGAGCCTGGGGGCCTCCCCATGGGGAACCCTGAGTCCCGCGCCACGAGTCCCCCGACCGTCCCGGCGACAACGGCACCTTTCGCGGCTTCGTCCTACCGCGGAGTGAGAGACCAGTCCGTTTCCCCACAGAGGCCAGCTCCCTCCAGGGGCGCCCCGGCCGCCCGCCACGGCGGAGGCGGACGACCGGCCACGGCGCCTCCATCCACTCTGCTCGGGGAAAACTCCCCTGCCGCGGCTGCCGGCCACGCCCCATCGTCGCGGCTCGTATTCCGGGTGGCCGCGACATGCCCCGAGCGAGAAAGGGCCCTGCTCCACGCGGAACTGGGCGCTGACCAGGGCTGCTCAACGCCGGCCAATTCTCACGAGCGTTCTGCCCAAATCGATCCCGATTTGGGCAGAACGCTCGTGAGAATTGGCCGGAAAAGGCCCGGCGAACACACTTCGGGCACCACAGGGCCGCAGGGCCGCCCCCCCCTGGGCCCTGTCCGGGTTCGCGTGTCGTCGCGTTCCGGCACCGCCAGGAGGAGCCCCGGGAGGCGTGCCGCGGGGAGGCCGACGCCTCCCGCTCCTCTGCCTCCGGGGGTCCCCTCCCTGGCGCCGGCAGCTGGGGCCGGGCCAGCCCTGAAATCCGGGCCCGGGCCCGGGCCTGCTTGCTCAGCCTTCCGTTGCCACGGCCTGAGCCTCTGGGCCACCACATGGGGAACCCTGAGTCCCGCGCCACGAGTCCCCCGACCGTCCCGGCGACAACGGCACCTTTCGCGGCTTCGTCCTAGCCGCGGAGTGAGAGACCAGTCCGTTTCCCCACAGAGGCCAGCCCCCTCCAGGGGCGCCCCGGCCGCCCGCCACGGCGGAGGCGGACGCCCGGCCACGGCGCCTCCATCCACTCTGCTCGGGGAAAACTCCCCGGCGCCGCGGCTGCCGGCCGCGCCCCATCGTCGCGGCTCGTTTTCCGGGTGGCCGCGACATGCCCCGAGCGAGAAAGGGCCCTGCTCCACGCGGAACTGGGCGCTGACCAGGGCTGCCCAACGCCGGCCAATTCTCACGAGCGTTCTGCCCAAATCGATCCCGATTTGGGCAGAACGCTCGTGAGAATTGGCCAGAAAACGCCCGGCGAACACACTTCGGGCACCACAGGGCCGCAGGGCGGCCCCCCCCGGGGCCCTGTCCGGGATCGCGTGTCGTCGCGTTCCGGCACCGCCAGGAGGAGCTCCGGGAGGCGTGCCGCGGGGCGGCCGACGCCTCCCGCTCCTCAGCCTCCCGGGGTCCCCTCCCTGGCGCCGGCAGCTGGGGCCGGCCAGCCCCGAAAGCCGGGCCCGGGCCCGGGCCTGCTTCCTCAGCCTCCGTTGCCAGGGGCCTGAGCCTGGGGGCCTCCCCATGGGGAACCCTGAGTCCCGCGCCACGAGTCCCCCGACCGTCCCGGCGACAACGGCACCTTCCGCGGCTTCGTCCTACCGCGGAGTGAGAGACCAGTCCGTTTCCCCACAGAGGCCAGCCCCCTCCAGGGGCGCCCCGGCCGCCCGCCACGGCGGAGGCGGACGACCGGCCACGGCGCCTCCATCCACTCTGCTCGGGGAAAACTCCCCGGCGCCGCGGCTGCCGGCCGCGCCCCATCGTCGCGGCTCGTATTCCGGGTGGCCGCGACATGCCCCGAGCGAGAAAGGGCCCTGCTCCACGCGGAACTGGGCGCTGACCAGGGCTGCCCAACGCCGGCCAATTCTCACGAGCGTTCTGCCCAAATCGATCCCGATTTGGGCAGAAAGCTCGTGAGAATTGGCCGGAAAAGGCCCGGCGAACACACTTCGGGCACCACAGGGCCGCAGGGCCGCCCCCCCCGGGGCCCTGTCCGGGATCGCGTGTCGTCGCGTTCTGGCACCGCCAGGAGGAGCTCCGGGAGGCGTGCCGCGGGGAGGCCGACGCCTCCCGCTCCTCAGCCTCCGGGGGTCCCCTCCCTGGCTCCGGCCGCTGGGCCGGGCCAGCCCCGAACGCCGGGCACGGGCCCGGGCCTGCTTGCTCAGCCTTCCGTTGCCAGGGGCTTGAGCCTGGGGGCCTCCCCATGGGGAACCCTGAGTCCCGCGCCACGAGTCCCCCGACGGTCCCGGCGACAACGGCACTTTTCACGGCTTCGTCCTAGCCGCGGAGTGAGAGACCAGTCCGTTTCACCACAGAGGCCAGCCCCCTCCAGGGGCGCCCCGGCCGCCCGCCACGGCGGAGGCGGACGCCCTGCCACGGCGCGTCCATTCACTCTGCTCGGGGAAAACTCCCCGGCGCCGCGGCTGCCGGCCGCGCCCCATCGTCGCGGCTCGTTTTCTGCGTGGCCGCGACATGCCCCGAGCGAGAAAGGGCCCTGCTCCACGCGGAACTGGGCGCTGACCAGGGCTGCCCAACACCGGCCAATTCTCACGAGCGTTCTGCCCAAATCGATCCCGATTTGGGCAGAACCCTCGTGAGAATTGGCCGGAAAACGCCCGGCGAACACAGTTCGGGTACCACAGGGCCGCAGGGCCGCCCCCACGGGACCCTGTCCGGGATCGCGTGTTGTCGCGTTCCGGCACCGCCAGGACGAGCTCCTGGAGGCGGGCTCCGGGGAGGCCGACGCCTCCCGCTCCTCACCCTCAGGGGGTCCCCTCCCTGGCGCCGGCCCCTGGGGCCGGGCCAGCCCCCAAAGCCGGGCCGCGGCCGGGCCTGCTTGCTCAGCCTTCCGTTTCCAGGGGCCTGAGCCTGGGGGCCTCCGCATGGGAAACCCTGAGTCCCGCGCCACGAGTGCCCCCGACCGTCCCGGCGACAACGGCACCTTTCGCGGCTTCGTCCCAGCCGTGGAGTGAGAGATCACTCCTTTCCCCCACAGAGGCCAGGCCCCTCCACGGGCGCCCCGGCTGCCCGCCACGGCGGAGGCGGACGCCCGGCCACGGCGCCTCCATCCACTCTGCTCGGGGAAAACTCCCCGACGCCGGGGCCGCCGGCCGAGCCCCATCGTCACGGCTCGTTTTCCGGGTGGCCGCGCCATGCCCCGAGCGAGAAAGGGCCCTGCTCCACGCGGCACTTGGCGCTGACCAGGGCTACCCAACGCCGGCCAATTCTCACGAGCGTTCTGCCCAAATCGATCCCGATTTGGGCAGAACGCTCGTGAGAATTGGCCGGAAAACGCCCGGCGAACACACTTCGGGCACCACAGGGCCGCAGGGCCGCCCCCCCGGGGCCCTGTCCGGGATCGCGTGTCGTCGCGTTCCGGCACCGCCAGGAGGAGCTCCGGGAGGCGGGCCCCGGGGAGGCCGACGCCTCCCGCTCCTCAGCCTCCGGGGGTCCCCTCCCTGGCGCCGGCAGCTGGGGCCGGGCCAGCCCCGGGCCTGCTTGCTCAGCCTTCCGTTGCCAGGGGCCTGAGCCTGGGGGCCTCCCCATGGGGAACCCTGAGTCCCGCGCCACGAGTCGTCCGACCATCCCGGCGACAACGGCACCTTTCGCGGCTTCGTCCTAGCCGCGGAGTGAGAGACCAGTCCGTTTCCCCACAGAGGCCAGCCCCCTCCAGGGGTACCCCGGCCGCCCGCCACGCCGGAGGCGGACCCCACGCCACGGCGCCTCCATCCACTCTGCTCGGGGAAAACTCCTCGCCGCGGCTCGTTTTCCGGGTGGCCGCGAAATGACCCGAGCGAGAAAGGCCCTGCTCCACGCGGAACTGGGCGCTGACCAGGGCTGCCCAACGCCGGCCAATTCTCACGAGCGTTCTGCCCAAATCGATCCCGATTTGGGCAGAACGCTCGTGAGAATTGGCCGGGAAACGCCCGGCGAACACACTTCGGGCACGACAGGGCCGCAGGGCCGCCCCTCCAGGGCCCTGTCCGGGATCGCGTGTCGTCGCGACCGGCACCTCCAGGAGGAGCTCTGGGAGGCGTGCCCCGTGGAGGCCGACGCCTCCCGCTCCTCATCCTCCGAGGGTCCCCTCCCTGGCGCTGGCCGCTGGGGCCGGGCTAGCCCCAAAATCCGGGCCGGGGCCGGGCCTGCTTTCTCAGCCTTCCATTGCCAGGGGCCTGAGCCTGGGTTTCTCCCCATGGGGAACCCTGAGTCCCGCGCCACATGTCCCCCTACCGTCCCGGCGACAACGGCACCTTTCGCGGCTTCGTCCCAGGCGGGCGCGAGAGATCATTCCGTTCCCCCACAGAGGCCAGCCCCCTCCACAGGCGCCCCGGCCGCCCGCCACGGCGGAGGCGGACGCCTGGCCACAGCGCCTCCATCCACTCTGCTCGGGGATAACTCCCCGGCTCCGGGGCCGCCGGCCGCGCCCCATCGTCCCGGCTCGTTTTCCGGGTGGCCCCGACATGCCCCGAGCGAGAAAGGGCCCTGCTCCACGCGGAACTGGGTGCTGACCAGGGCTGCCCAACGCCGGCCAATTCTCACGAGCGTTCTGCCCAAATCGGGATCGATTTGGGCAGAACGCTCGTGAGAATTGGCCGGAAAACGCCCGGCGGACACACTTCGGGCATCACAGGGCCGCAGGGCCGCGCCCCCGGGGCCCTGTCCGGGATCGTGTGTCGTCGCGTTCCGGCACCTCCAGGAGGAGCTCCGTGAGTCTGGCGTGGGCAAGTCGACGCCTCCCGCTCCTCAGACTCTGGTGGTCCCCTCCTTTCGCTGGCAGCTGGGGCCGGGCCAGCCCCGAAAGCCGGGCCCGGTCCAGGCCTGCTTCCTCACCCTTCCGCTGCCAGGGGCCTGAGCCTCCGGTCCTCCCCATGGGGAACCCTGAGTCCCGCGCCACGAGTCCCCGACCGTCCTGGCACCATCGGCCCCTTTCATGGCTGCGACACAGCTGTGGAGCGACAGATCCATTTGTTCCCCCAGAGAGGCCAAGCCCTTCCCGGGCGCCCCGGCCTCCCTCCAAGGCGGAGTCCAATTCCCGACCACAGCCCCTCCATCAACTCTGCTCGGAGCAAGCTCCCCGGCACTGAGGCCCCCGGCCGGGACCCGTCGTCTCGGCGCGTTTTCGGGTGGCTGCGACATCCCCCGAGCGAGAAAGGGTCCTGGGCCATGCGGAACAAGGCGGTCACCATGGTTGTCCAACGCCAGCCAATTTTCATGAGCGCTCTGCCCACATCGATCCCGATTAGATACGGACCCTCAACTCTATTGTGATATAATCATCGAGAAATCAGGGAAAAATATTCAATGTAACAAAAGACATTCTCCTCAATCAATGGTGCTGGGAAAACTGGACAGCGATATGTAGAAGAATGGAACTCGACCATTCTCTTACACCATACACAATGATAAACTCGAACTCGATAAAGGAGCTCAACGTGAGACAGGATTCTCTCAGAATCCTAGAGGAGTACATAGGCAGTAACCTCTTCGACAGCAGCCACAGCAACTTCTTTCAAGATATGTCTCCAAAGGCCAAGGAAACAAAAGCGAAAATGAACTTTTGGCACTTCATCAAGATCAAAAGCTTCTGCACAGCAAAGGGAACAGTCCACCAATCAAAAGGCAACCCACGGAATGGGAGAAGATATTTGTAAATGACAGTTCAGACAAAAGGTTGATATCCAGGATCTAGAAAGAACTTCTCAAACTCAACACACACAAAACAGATAATCATATCCAAAAATGGGCAGAAGATATGAGCAGACACTCCTCCAACGAAGACATACAAATGGCTATCAGACACATGACAAAATGTTCATCATCACTAGCCATCAGGGAGATTCAAATGAAAACGACATTGAGATACCACCTGACACCAGTTAGAAAGGCCACAATTAGCAAGACAGGAAACAACGTGTGTTGGAGAGGATGTGGAGAAAGGGGAACCCTCTTACACTGTTGGTGGGAATGCAAGTTGGTGCAGCCACTTTGGAGAACAGTGTGGAGATTCCTCCAGAAATTAAAAAGAGAGCTTCCCTATGACCCTGCAATTGCATTGCTGGGTATTTACCCCAAAGATACAGATGGAGTGAAAAGAAGGGCCATCTGTACCCCAATGTTTATAGCAGCAAAGGCCTCGGTCGCCAAACTGTGGAAAGAACCAAGATGCCCTTCAATGGACGAATGGATAAGGAAGATGTGGTCCATATACAAGATGGAGTATTATGCCTCCATCAGAAAGGATGAATACCAACTTTTGTAGCAATATGGACGGGAGTGGAAGAGATTATGCTGAGTGAAATAAGTCAAGCAGAGAGAGTCAATTATCATATGGTTTCACTTATTTGTGGAGCATAACAAAGAACAAGGAGGACATGGGGAGATGGAGAGGAGAAGGAAGGTGTGGGAAATGGGAAGGGGAGGTGAACCATGAGAGACTACGGACTCTGACAAAGAACCTGAGGGTCTTGAATGGGTGGGGAGTGGGAGGTTGGGAGAACAAGGTGATGGGTATTAGGGAGGGCACGTGTTGCATGGAGCACTGGGTGTGGTGCAAAAATAAGGAATACTGTTACGCTGAAAACAAATAATATAGATAGATAGATAGATATTGAAAGTGGAAAAAAAAAAAGGAATGTGCTGAACCTACAGAGCAGAAGAAACCAGAATGCCTCCCTGACGCTACCCCCAATACCGGCGCCCCTGAGGAGCAGGAATGAGGAGTCTCACGGTCCTGCAGACTCACGTCCTCAACTCAGGCATCGGGATTGGTCATCACTGTGCTGGCAGATCCGGGCCGCCATGCCCCTGTGACCTAAACCTAACCCGCGGTTGGGTGTTCAGGCTTCAGTCCCCAGAGGACTGGCTCCCTAGCCCTCCAGACTGGGGACCCCATATTCCCAACGTAGGACTCTGGCTGCCACCCATGATGAAACTTGACCACATGGACCTTTGCAGAACGCTCCTTGCCGGAGAAACCTCCATGACCCCTAAAGCCAACCACATCTTCTGAGCACCCCCACACCACAATTCCTTAGCCTTACAGGCCGCCAGAACAATGCCCTCAGCCCAGCCCTCCAGAGAGCCTGAGTCCGTGCTGGCACATCAGGCCTGCCATTCTCCCAGGACCAAACCCTAAGCCTAGGTTGGGTGTTCAGGTTCTAGAACCCTGACACCCAATTCCACCCATGGGTGGGAGCATCAAACTGATGGCATGACTCAGCTTCTCAACCAGCAGGAGATTCCATTTGGTGCTCTCCAACACCCTCAGAGCCCTAGGAACCGGCCAAGCTGCCCTGAGGCCATTCCCGCCATCTTTGCACCTCCAGGCCAAAAACCCAGGGCCTGAGAAGCCTCCGGAGCCCTGCCCTCAACTCAGCCCTTCAGTGAGCCAATATCTGTGCTGGCAGATCCCACATGCCTTCTCCCTAAGACATAACCTTAACGCTAAGCCTAACCTTAATACTAACTCTAGCCCAGGTTGTGTGTTCAGGCATCCCTCCTCCATAGCCTGGTCCCCCAAACGGCCAGATGGGGGACCCCTGAGCTTCACCCCATAATTGCGCCTGATCCCAGGAGGAAACCCTGCCCTTTAGAAATGTGTTGAACCCGCAGAGCGGGAGAAACCTGCATGCCTCCCAGAGGCCACTGCCACTTCTGGCACACCCAAGGACCAGGAACCAGGACTCTCACAGTGCTACAGACTCACACCCTCAACTCAGGCATTGGGAAGCATCACCACAGCGCCATCAGATCGGGGCTGCCATGCCCTTACAACCCTACCCTAACCCTAGGTTGGGTGTCAGGCTTCTGTCCCCTGAGGACTGGACCCCTAGCCCTCCAGACTGGGGACCCTGTATTCCCAATGCAGGACTCTGGCTGCCACCCACGATGAAACTGGACCATATGATCCTGTGCAGTATGCTCCTGGCCACAGAAACCTCCATGCCCCCTAAAGCCAGCCACGCCTTCCAAGAAATGCCACACCACAAACCCAGACCCTGACAGGCCACCAGAGCAATGCCCTCAACTCAGCCCTCCGGAGAACCTGAGCCGCACTGGCAGGCCTGCCATTCTCCCAGGACGAAACCCTAACACTAGGGTGGGTGTTCAGGCATTGGACCCAGAGGCCTGACACCCAATTCCTCCCATGGGTTGAGCATCAGACTGTCGGCAGGACTCAGTTCTCAGCCAGGAGGAGACCTTTTCATTTGGTGTTCTCTCACACCCTCAGAGCAGTAGCAACCAGCCATTCTCCCTTGAGGCCATTCCCACCAGCTTTGCTCCTCCAGGCCAAGAACCCAGGGCCTGAGGAGCCTCCTGAGTCCTGCCCTCAACTCAGCCCTTGGGTGAGCCCGTATCTGTGCTAGCAGATCCGACATGCCCTGTCCCTAAGCCTAACACTAACCATAATACTAAACCTAGCCCAGGTTGTGTGTTCAGGCATCCATACTCTGACTCCTGGTCCCCAAGGCCCCAGATGGGGGACCCGTGAGCGATACCCCATCATTGAACCTGACACCAGGAGGAAACCATGCTGTTTAGAATTGTGCTGAACCCACAGAGCGGGATAAATTTGAATGTCTCCCTGAGGCCACCCCACTTCCAGCGCCCCCAAGGACCAAGAACCAGGAGTCTCATGGTCCTGCAGACACACGCTCTGAACTCAAGCATTGGGATGGGCCACCACAGCGCCAGCAGATTGGGGCTGCAATGCCCCTACAACCTAACCCTCACAGCAGGACTCACCCTCTCAGCCAGAAGGTGACCTTTCATTTCGTGCTATCTAATGCCCTGAGAATTGTAGAAACTGGTATGCTCCCCTGAGGCGATTTCCAACATCTTTGCCCGTACAGCCCAAAACCCCAGTGCCCGAGGAGCCTCCTGAGTCCCGCCCTCAACTCAGCCCTTGGGTGAGCTGATATCTGTGCTTGCATATCCGACATGCCTTGTCCCTAAGACATAGCCTTAACCCTAATCCTAATACTAACCCTAGCCCAGGTTCGTGCTCAGGCATCATCCTCCCACAACTGGTCCTCAAAACCCCAGATAGGGGACCCCTGAGTTGCACCCCATAATTCCACATGATCCCAGCATGAACCGTGCCATTTAGAAATGGGCTGAAGCCACAGAGCAGGAGAAGCCTGCAAGTCTCCCTGAGGCCAAAGCACTTCTGGACCCTCCCAAGGACCGGGAACCAGAGTCTCAATGTCCTGCAGACATAGCCTCAACTCAGGCATCAGGATGGGTCACCACAGCACCGGCAGATCGGGGTTACCATGCCCCAAAGACTTAACCATAATGCTAGGATGGGTGTTTATGCTTCGATCCACAGAGGCCTGGCTCCCTAGCCGTCCAGACTGGGGACCCTGTATTTGCAATGCTGGACTCCGGCTGCCACCCACAAGGAAAATGGCCCACATGGCATTGTGCAGTACGCTCCTGGCCGGAGAAACCTCCATGCCCCCTAAAGACACCCACACCTTCCGAGGACCCACACACCACCGCCCAGTGCCTGATGGGCCACCAGAGCAATACCCTCAACTCAGCCCTCCGGAGAGCCTGAGTCCGCACTGGCACCTCAGGCCTGCCATGCTCCCAGGACCAAACCCTAATACCCTAGCTCAGGTGGTCAGGCTCTGGACCCCAGAGGCCTGATACCCAATTCCATCCCAGTGGATAGGATCATCAGACTGATGGCAGGACTCAGCCTCTCAGCCAGGAGAATAAATGAAATAAACCATTTCATTTAGTGCTATCTAACACTCTCAGAGACCTAGAAACCAGCATGCTCCCCTGAGGCCATTCCCACAATCTTTACCTTCTAGGAAAAAAACCCAGGGCCTAAGGAGCCTCCTGAGTCCCGCCTTCAACTCAGCCCTTGGGTGAGCCCATATAAGTGTTACCAGATCCAACATGCCTTGTCCCTAAGACATAACCCTAACCCTAATCTTTTTATTTTTTTTTTAAGATTTTATTCATTTCTTTGACAGAGACAGATCAGAAGAAGGCACAGAGAGGTCGAAGCAAGCTCCCCGCTGAGCAGAGAGCCTGATGTGGGGCTCCATCCCAGGACCCTGAGATCATGACCTGAGCAGAAGGCAGAGGCTTTAACCAACTGAGCCACCCAGGCGCCCCACCTTAACACTAATCTTAACACTAACCCTAACCACAAAACCTAACCCTAACCTCTAAACCTAACATAACAACCTCGGAGCAGTAGAAACCATCATGCTCCCCAGAGGCGATTCCCACCTTCTTTACCCCTCCAGTCCAAAAATCCAGGGCCTGAGGAGACTCCTGAGTCCCGCCCTCAACACAGCCCTTGGGTGAGTCCATATCTGTGTTGGCAGATCTGACATGCCTTGTCCCTAAGACATACGCCTAACCCTAAGCCTAACCCTAAACCTTACCTCTAACCCTATCCCCTAACTCCTAACCCTAACCCTAACCCCTAACAACTAACCCTAACACTCTCCGAACCTCTATCCCTAACCCTAACCCTCCAGACTGGGGATTCCAAAGTCACAACACAGGACTCTGCCTGCCCTCCAGAAAGAAAGGTGTATGAGCACCTAAACACACCCGCCATTGGAAATGCCCCAGACATAATGCCAGATTCTGCCACAACGCCAGAGGCATGTCATCCACTCAGCCCTGAGGGAGCCCGCCTCAACACAGCATATCAGCAGCATATCAGATCTGCCATGCCCCTAGGCCTTAACCCTAACCCTAGGTTGGGTGTACAGTCTTCCATACCCAGAGGCCTAGCCCCCAAACCCGCCAGATTGTGGATGCATGAGACTCACTCTGGCAGTCTGGAGGCTGCCTATGCTGTTACAGTGCCATTTGGAGCTACTTAGACCTCAGAGCAAAAGATAACTTCATGCCCCCCAAGGCAAGCCCCAGCATCTGAGCCCCTCCTGAACACAAACCCAGATTCACACGAGCCACCTATCACCGACCCTCAACTCAGGCCACCGGGGAGTCCGCCTCAGCACTGGCAGATTGGGCCTGTCGCACCCCAAGACCTCACCCTTAGTTTGAGTTTCCAGGCTTCCATCCCAAGATGCCTAGCCTCCAGGCCCCCTGGATTAAGGACCCCTGAGTGACATTGCAGCACTCCAACAGCCACGCAGGATGAAACCTTGCAGTTTGGAGCTGCTGAATACTCAGAGGGTGAGAAACCTTCAAGCCCCCGTAAAGCTATCCGCACAATTTGCGGCACCCCAGGCCAGAAAGCTGTTTTCTATGAAGCTACCGGACACATGCCCTCAACTCAGCCCTGAGGGGAGCCCATCTCTGCGCCGGCAGATTGGGCCTGCCATGACCCTAGTCCCTAATCCTAACCCTAGGTGGGGTATACAGCCTTCCGTGCCCAGAGGTCTGTACCCCAAGCCCATCAGACTGGGGATGACTGAGACTCCCGCCAGCACTCCTCCAGCCTCCTACGGCAAAATGGTGCCATTTGGAACTGTGCAGGAACCTCAGAGCAGGAGAAAGCTGCATGGCCCCCAAGAACACCACTAGCTTCTTTGCCCCCACAAACACAAACACAGACCTCAAGTCCTGCCTGATTCCCACCCTCCATTCGGCCTATCCAGGAGACCACCTCAATTGCAGCAGATCGGGCCTGCCATGTCCCTAAGCCTTAACCCTAACCCTAGTTTGGATTTTCAGGCTTCCATCCCAAGAGGCCTGGCCCCCACGCCCCCCAGATTAAGGACTTCTGAGCAACACCACAGGACACAGCCTGTCACACAAGTGGAAACCTTGTGGTTTGGAGCTGCAATGAACCCTCAGATGGGGAGAAACTTTTATGCCACCCTAAAGCCACCCCAATAATCAACAGCCAATCTGGCCATAGAGCTGGATTCCATCCCGCCACCAAATGCATACCCTCAACTCAGCCCATACGGGATCCCGCCTCAGCACTGGCAGATCGGGCCTGCCATTGCCCCTAGGCCCTAATCCTAACACAAGTTTGGGTGTTCAGTCTTCCATGCTGAGGGTCCAGGCAACAAAATCCCCTGGATTAAGGAATCTTGACATACACCTCAGGACTCCGCTTGCCACACAGTAGGAACCTGTGCCTTGGAGTTGTGCTGAACCCTCAGAGGGGGAGAAACTTGCCCCTCTAAAGGCACTCCCATCATCTGCACCCGTCCCCCCGGCCATAAACCAGATTCTGCTGAGCTGCCGGACGCATGCCATAAATTCAGACCCTAGGGCGCCCCACCTCAACATAAGCAGATCGGGCCACCATGCCCCTAGGCCCTTACCAGAACCCCTCTTTAGGTTTTCAGGCTTCCATCCCAGGGGGCCTGCCTCCCATGTCCCCCCAGATTAAGGTCTACTGAGCGCCACCACGGGACTCCACCTGGCACTCATGAGGAAAACTTGTGGTTTAGAGCTGCACTGAACACTCAGACGGGGAGAAACCTGCAAACCCCCGTAATGCCACCCCACCATGAGTCACCCCCATGGCCATAAAACCAGATTCTCCTGCGATGCCAGATCTATGCCCTCAACGCGACCCTTAGGGGAGCCCGCATCAGCACCGGCACATCGGACCTGCCATGCCCTTCGGCCCTAAGCATAAACCGAGGTGGGGTGTACAGGCTTTCATGAACAGAGGCCTGTCCCCCAAGCCCGCCAGATTGGGCACCTCCGAGATTCATGCCAGTAGAGATTAAGGATTCCTCAGTGACACCCCAGGACTGCATCTGACACACAGGAGGAAACCATGCCATTTGGAGCTCTGCAGAACCCTCAGGGTAGGAGAAACCTGCATGCAACCCTGAGGTCACGCAAAGCTTCTGTGGCATCCCTGGACACAAACTCTGAGTCTGACATGCCACCTGATACCCACCCTGAAGTCAGCCCACCAGGGAGCCCACCTCAGCAGTAGCAGATTGAGCATGCCACGCCCCTACGCCCTTACCGTAGCTCTAGTTTCTGATTTCGGGCTTCCATCCCAAGAGGCCTGGCCCCCAAACTCCCCAGATTCAGGACCCCCCTGTAACAAGGCAGAAACCTGAATGCCATGCAGGGGGAAGCCATGACATTTGGAGCTCCAAAGTTTCCTCAGAGAGGGAGAAACCAGCATGCCCCTCTAAAGCCACCCCCACGATCAGCCGTCCCTCTGGCCAGAAACCCTGACTCTTCTGCATTGCAGGATGCATTTCCTCAACTCAATTCTGAGGGTATCTCACCTCTGTGTCGGCTGATCAGGCCTGTCCTGCCCAGCCCATTACCCTTAACCCTATGTTGCATTTTCAGGCTTCCTTCCCCAGGGGCCTATCCACCAAGCCCTCTAGATTGGTAAACTTGGAGCCACACTGTAGGAGTCCCCCTGCCACCCAGCAGGAAACTTGTCCCTTTGGAGCTGTGCAGAACCCTCAGAGCCAGAGAAACCTGCATGACCCCATTAGGACTCCCCCACATTCTGCAGCCCCCTGGCCACAAACCCAGAGCCTGATTCACCACCTGACCCCCATTCTCAACTCAGCTCCTTGGGGAACTCACCTCAACACCAGATGTTCGGGCCTGCCATGCCACTAGCGCAGCTCTGCTCGTGGACACCACCAGCTCTAGGCAGACCTAGAACTCCCCTGTCTGCGGCAAAGCTCTGGGATCCCCCCTCCTTCTTCCCAATTTACACTGGCCCAGGCATTCATGAGAAAGGGGAAGGCTACCTCTTGAATGCTTAATACCTCCTTTCCTCTTCAGCCCTATTTCTCTCCACTTACCTTTGCACCTGGGCAAACTGAAAGTAACATATCAATGGAACATGTACATGCTCTGAGATCTAAATCTTTCATGGCAACTTTCTGAGGGCTCCTTATGCAATAGGAAACTAGTGTATCCTGCCACAGAGTGTTTCATAATGAACAGCTACAGAACAGGAGTGCAAAAGTCATTCCAGTTTTACCTCAGTCTTCATGAAGTAGAACATGGTCTTCTTTTCTTCATTGACTTCAATTCCAATTCGTTTCCATGCAATGTTCATTCCTCTCCTTCAGGGGTAGGATTTTGTGATTCCTCACCTGCATAGAACACCCAGAGCTCATCACAACAAGTACTCTCCCTAATAGCTGTCACCCACTTAACCCTTCGCCCCACACCCCTGCCCCCTAGCAACCCTCGATTTTGCTCTAGGTTAGAGTCTGTTTCCTCATTGGCCTTTCTCTCCGCACTATGTTCATCTGTTTTCTTTCTGAAATTCCATAGAGGTCAAGATATAGGCTATTGGTCTTTTCTTACTGATTTTACTTAGCTAAATCCACTGTAGATCCATCCACATCCTTGCAGATGGTAAGATTTCATCCTTTTTGAACCTGGATCCTATTCCATTAAGAAGATGTGGGAGAATGAATACACATACACACACACACACACATATGATATATACGAGTGATATATATATATATCACTCATCAGTGAATGGACATTTGGTCTCCCTCCATTGTTTTACAATGGTTGAAAATGCTGCTGTAAATATCACGGTGCTTATACCCCACTGAATGTGCATTTTTGTGCCCTTTAGGGAAATAACTAGGAGGGCAATTGCTGGATCCTACTGTTGTTCAGTTCTTAGCTTTTGGAGGACAGACTGTATTCTTTCCAAGAGTGGCTGCAACAACACGCAGGCCCACCAACAATGTAGGAGGGTCCCGGTTTTGGGTTTGTTTTTTTTTTTTAGATTTTATTTATTTATTTGACAGAGGTCACAAGTAGGCAGAGAGGCAGGCAGAGAGAGAGGACGAAGCAGACTCCCCGCTGAGCAGAGAGCCCAATGCGGGGCTCAATCTCAGGACCCTGAGACCATGACCTGAGCCGAAGGCAGTGGCTTAACCCACTGAGCCACACAGGTGCCCCCGAGGGTTCCACTTTAAACAGAACATTCCCTGCCAGCAATTTCCTAAGGAGGAAATATAAAACCTGTGGGAAACCCTGACTCACTGAGCATCAGGAAAGCAGCCACAGAAATTCAGCCCAGGGTTCCTGACACCAAGTCCCTTGAAGCCAACAGAGTGCCTTTATCCAGGGAAATTCCCAAAGACTCTCCTTCTGACTTCACTACCCATGAAACTGCAGAGAAAATACAGCATGTCCAACCATATATAGCTGTTTGATTGAACCTAGGAAGACAAGCATCCCTTTTAAATTGTCCAAGACTCCTTGGAATCATTTTGAATTTTCCCTCTGCCCTCATTGGAACTCTTTGGATTCAAAGACGAATCCATTAGGATACATCACCTTGGACAAAGAAGAAGCCATCATCCAAGTCTCTATCTGACCACAAACAGCCACCTCACTCTAGATGCCAGCCTTCCACCAGAGTCTAGGCCCAGTGGAGTAAACACTGTTCGGTGAAGGAATACTTTCTATGTTCAAAAGGCACACCAAGTCAATCTCACATTCCCTTTCGAATCCAAGGGATTTCCTAGGAAAGAGATGTTCCAAATACCTTTGTAAGCCAGAAATAAACAGAGAAAATGAGATCCCTGCCAGGTGCTCCCTGCAGAGAAACTCAGGAGCTCTGGCACCCGCACGAGATTGCTTACAGCTGGTTCAGTGTGCCATTTGTGAGCTCCACTGGAGACAAGAGAAAAGCCCAGGAAATTTGGGGTGAAAGGGAATTTTTACCTGCCATCCTGGCATGGATGTGACATTGTGACCCACAGGCCTGCTGTTTTCTCTGAACACTGACGTCCTGGGACAAGCTGCATGACTGACTCAGACGCTGACTTCCAAACTTCAGGTCTCATGGAGCCAGAGTGAAGAAGGGTTGTCAGGTGCAGATAAGCAGGCGTCTCCCACCTAAAGCCTGCACACCTGCTCTGATTCCTGGGAGAAGGAGAGACACAGGCTTGTTTCTTAACTGGTCATTCACTTCCCTCTCAAGCTGGTCAATGCCCTTATCCTTTTTGGAGAAACAAACATACTTTTCCAAACAAACACTCAGCTCCTCGGTTCCAAATGCACCATGAGTCGGGTTTGGTTCCCCTGGCTCCAGAGCCCAACTGGGAGGACCCCCCCTGAACCATCCTGACAGCACATTACCAGCAAACCTGGGGAAAGAGGGCACAATGCTGAGTGGGGGACAGGCTCCATCAATTCTTACCACGACCCTTGAGCCTGGAGAAACAGAGACTATACAGCTCACCACTCCGTCCTGTAAAAATAAGCTGTAGTGCCTCACGTTTCAGGGTCTCTCACCGGGCACCTCCGCCCTGCCTTCAGAGCCAGCAAGCTGCACTGACTCCTCTTCAGGTGTGTTTCCCATGGCAGCTCGCCGCTGCCTCCAGTGGTGGCAAGCAGCATCGCCATGCCTTCCAGGGTATCTCACACCACTGCTCACCACTCCCTCCAGTGGAGTGAACTGGCACTGCCGGGCCTTCCATAGACTCATTTTTTTTTTATTTGTTTATTTACAGCATAACAGTGTTCATTGTTTTGGCATCACACCCAGTGCTCCATGCAGTACGTGCCCTCCCTATTAACCACCACCTTATTCCTCAAACTCCCACCCCACCCTGCCCCTCCAAAACCCTCTGGTTGTTTTTCAGAGTCCATAGTCTCTCATGGTTCATCTCCCCTTCCAGTTTCTCTCAACTCCCTCTCCTCTCCATCTCCCTATGTCCTCCGTGTTATTTGCTATGCTCCACAAATAAGTGAGACCATATGATACATGACTCTCTCTCTCCTTGACTTATTTCGTTCAGCATAATTTCTTCCAGTCCCGTCCATGTTGCTACAAAAGTTGGGTATTCATCCTTTCTGATGGAGGCATAATACTCCATTGCGTATATGTACCACGTCTTCCTTATCCATTCATCCGTTGAAGGGCATCTTGGTTCTTTCCACAGTTTGGTGAGCATAGCCATTGCTACAATAAGCATTGGGGTACAGATGGCCCTTCTTTTCACTACATCTGTATCTTTGGGGTAAATACCCAGCAGTGCAATTGCAGGGTCATAGGGAAGCTCTATTCTTAATTTCTTGAGGAATCTCCACACTGTTCTCCAAAGTGGCTGCACCAACTTGCATTCCCACCAACAGTGTAAGAGGGTTCCCCTTTCTCCACATCCTCTCCAACAATCGTTGTTTCCTGTCTTGCTAATTTTGGCCATTCTAACTGGTGTCAGGTGGTATCTCAATGTGGCTTTAATTTGAATCTCCCTGATGGCTAGTGATGATGAACATTTATTCATGTGTCTGATAGCCATTTGTATGTCTTCGTTGGAGAAGTGTCTGTTCATATCTTCTGCCCATTTTTGGATATGATTCTCTGTTTTGTGTGTGTTGAGTTTGAGAAGTTCTTTCTAGATCCTGGATATCAACCTTTTGTCTGTACTGTCATTTGCAAATATCTTCTCCCATTCCGTGGGTTGCCTTTTTGTTTGGTGGACTGTTTCCTTTGCTGTGCAGAAGCTTTTGATCTTGATGAAGTGCCAAAAGTTTATTTTCGCTTTTGTTTCCTTGGCCTTTGGAGACATATCTTGAAAGAAGTTGCTGTGGCTGATATCGAAGAGGTTACTGCCTATGTTCTCCTCTAGGATTCTGATGGATTCCTGTCTCATGATGAGGTCTTTTATCCATTTCGAGTGTAAGAGAATGGTTGAGTTTCATTATTCTACATATAGCTGTCCAGTTTTCCCAGCACCATTGATTGAAGAGACTGTCTTTTTTTCCATTGAATATTTTTTCCTGTTTTGTCGAAGATTATTTCACCGTGGAGTTGAGGGTCCATATCTGGGCTCTCCACTCTGTTCCACTGGTCTATGTGTCTGTTTTTATGCCAGGGCCACGCTGTCTTGGTGATCGCAGCTTTGTAGTAAAGCTTGAAATCGGGTAACGTGATGCCGCCAGTTTTGTTTTTGTTTTTCAACATTTCCTTAGCAATTCGGGGTCTCTTCTGATTCCATACAAATTTTAGTATTATTTGCTCCAGCTCTTTGAAAACTACTGGTGGAATTTTGATCGGAATGGCATTAAAAGCATAGACTGCTCTAGGCAGTATAAACATTTTAACAATGTTTATTCTTCCAATCCAAGAGCATGGAATTGTCTTCCATCTTTTTGGGTCTTCTTCAATTTCTTTCATGAGTGTTCTGTAGTTCCTCGAGTACAGGTCCTTTACCTCTTTGGTTAGGTTTATTCCCAGGTATCTTATGGTTCTTGGTGCTCTAGTAAATGGAATCGATTCTCTAATTTCCCTTTCTGTATTTTCATTGTTAGTGTATAAGAAAGCCACTGATTTATGTACATTGACTTTGTATCCTGCCATGTTACTGAATTGCTGTATGAGTCTAGTAGTTTGGGGGTGGAGTCTTTGGGGTTTTCCATATAAAAAAATCATGGCATCTGCGAAGAGAGAGAGTTTGACTTCTTCCTTGCCAATTTGGATACCTTTTATTTCTCTTTGTTGTCTGATTGCCGTTGCTAGGACTTCTAATACTATGTTGAACAAGAGTGGTGAGAGTGGGCATCCAAGCCCATTAGAATAACGTCAGACCTTTTCACAGAGACCTGGCAAGCCAGGAAGGGCTGGCAAAATATATTCAGAGTACTAAATGAGAAGAACATGCAACCAAGAATACTCTATCCGGCAAGACTGACATTTAAAATGGATGGAGAGATAAAGAGTTTCCAAGACCGGCAAGGCTTAAAAGACTATGCAACCACCAAGCCGACACTGCAGGAAATATTAAGCGGGGTCCTATAAAAGAGAAAAAATCCTAAGAATATCATTGAACAGAAATATAGAAACAATCTACAGACAGAAAGACTTCAAAGGCAACATGACATGAATCAAAACCTATCTCTCAATAATCACTCTCAATGTGAATGGCCTAAATGCGCCCATAAAACGACACAGGGTTGCAGATTGGATAAAACGACAGGACCCATCCATATGTTGTCTACAAGAGACCCATTTTGAACCTAAGGATACACCCAGACTGAAAGTGAATGGATGGAGAAGCATCTTTCATGCCAATGGGCCTCAAAAGAAGGCCGGGGTAGCGATTCTCATATCAGATAAATTAGATTTTAAACTAAAGACTGTAGTCAGAGATACAGAAGGACACTCCATAATTCTTAAAGGGACTATCCGCCAAGATGATCTAACAATTGTGAATATCTATGCCCCCAATATGGGAGCACCCAATTCCATAAGAAAACTATTAATCAAGATAAAGAGTCATATTGATATGAATACAATAATAGTAGGAGATCTTCATACGCCTCTCTCAAAAATAGACAGATCATCGAAGCAGAAAATTAAAAAAGTAATAAGAGCATTGAATGAAACATTGGACCAGATGGACCTCATAGACATATACAGAACATTCCACCCTAAAACAACAGAATACACATTCTTCTCAAGTGCACATGGAACCTTCTCCAGAATAGACCACATACTGCGTCACAAGGATTGAGGATGCCTGATACTCATGCTGGGAATCTGCCTGCCACGCAGGGCACCGCTGTGCTGTTTGGAGCTGCGCTGAACCCTCAGAGCTGGAGAAACTTCCATGCACCCCTGAAGTCACCCCCAGGTTATGCGAACGTCTGGACACACACCTAGAGGCTAAGGCCCCGTCTGACACCCGAGCTCAAATCAGCGCACCAGGGCACCTGCCTCAGCACTGGCATATCAGGTCTACCATGGCCCTAGGCCTTAACCCTATCCCTAATTTTGGTTTTCAGGTATCATCCCCAAGAGTCCTGACCCCAAGACCCCAAGATTAAAGAATCCTGAGTGACACCTCAGGACTCTGTCCACCATGCAGGAGGAAACCATGCTGTTTGGAGCTGTGTCGAATCCTCAGACCGGGAGAAACCTGCACGGTTCACCCGAGGCTATCCCCCACCCTCTGCGCACCATTGGGGCACAAATGTGGAGGCTGGCACTCAGCCTGCCTACCACTCAGGAGGAAACCGTGCCATTTGAAATTGACTAGAACACTCAGAGTGGGAGAAACTGCATGCCTCCCTGAGCACAACCCCCTCCTTCAGCGGTCCCCTGACCACAAACCTGGACCCTCTCATGCCACCGGACCTCTGCCCTCAATTCATCCCCCTGGGATCCCTTCTCAGTGCCAGCAATTTGGGCCTGCCATGCCCCTGACCCTAACCTTAAGCCTAGGTTGCATTTTCGGTCTTCATCCCCAGAGGCTGGTCCCCCAATTCCTCCATATTTGGACCCCTGAGCCACAACCCAGTGCTCTGTCTGCCACCCGGGTGGAAACCGTTCTGTTTGGAGCTGCACAGAACCATCGGAATGGGAGAAATCTTCATGCTCCCTGAAGCCACCTCCACCTTCGGCCACCCCCCAGGCACAAACCCAGATCGTAATGCACCACCTGACCATGGCCCTCAACTCAGTACCCCAGACATCTAGCCTCGGCACCAGCAGATCAGGCCAGCCATGCCCCTGTGCTCTTTTCCAAGCCCTAGGTTGTGTTTTCAGTCTTCTGTCCTCTGATGATTGACACCAAAGCTCCGCTGATGGGTTACACCTGAACTATACCAGAATATTTCTTGGCCCCCTGAGGCTATCCCACTTTCAGCACCCCCCGTTCACACCTGGATCTTAACACTCACACTGACCCACGTCCTCAACTCTGCTCCCCAGGTCACTCCTCTCAGGGTGGCCTATTGAGACTGACATGACCCTCAGCCCTAACCAAAACTTAGGTACATTTTCTGTCTTGTGTCCCAAGAATACAGGTACCAAAGCCCCACATATGTGGGACCCCTGAGAAATGCCAGAGGACTCTGTCTTCAACCCAGAAGGAAACAGTAGAATTGGAACTCTGCCAAGGACTGAGAGCAGGAGAAATCTGCCTTTCCCCCCATGGCCACCAACCCGGAGCCTGACTCAGACTGACCCATGTTCTCTACTCAGTCCCCGTGAGAGCTCTGCACAGCACCAGCAAATCAGGCCTGTCATGTTGCTGGGACCTAGCCCCAACCCTAGGTTGGGGTTTCATGCTCTGTCCCCAGAGGACTGGCACCCAAGTCCCACGGATGGGGACCCCTGAGCAATATTTGAGATCTCTGCCTGCCACCCAGAAGGAAACCATACCATTTGGGACTCTGCAAAGGATTCTGAGCAGGAGAAATCTGCCACGCACCACTGAGTTCACCCAGAGTCAGCAGCTGGACACAAACCTGAACCTGACACTTACTCTATCCATCCCTCTGTACTCAGCCCTCTGGATAGCTTGCCACACCACCATCAGATTGGGCCTGCCGTGCTCCTAACCCCTAACTGAAGCTTAGTTTGTGTTCTGAGCATTCAATTCCTAGGGGTCTGGCTCCCTACCCCACGGACTGGGGTCACCTTAGCCATACCACAGGACTCATCCTAACACACAGGAGGAAAGCGTGCCATGTAGACCTCTAGAAAGTATTCAAAGCAGGATAAAATGCCTGCCCATCTGAGCCTATACCAGCAAACCCCCAATGTCAGTGGCCTCTAGGTCACAAACCCTGTGCCTGACCAGAACCAGAACACTCATCCTTCATTCCAGCCTCTAGGAACCACACACACTGTCAGCTGTTTGGGCCTGCAATGTCCTTTGGCCCTAACTCTATCCCTAGCTTGGGTTCTCATGTCTCCGTCCCCTAAGGGTGGGCTCCAAAGCCCTAGGATTTGGGGATGCCTGAGCAATACCACAGGACTCAGCCTCACACCCAGATGGAAATCTTTCCATAATGGACTCCAGTAAGTATATAGGTCAGTATAAATATGAAGGCCCATCTGTTTCCATCCCAGTGAACTCCCACATTCAAGGGCTCATGGATTGAAACCCTGAGCCGGACACTCACCCTGACCCATGTCCTCAACTCAGCCCTCCAGGACGCTCACCACACGGTTGGCAATTCAGACCTTCCATTTTCCTAGGTCCTAACCCTAACCCTATTTGGAGTTCTGAGAGGTCCATCTGTAGAGGCCTGGATCCCAAGCCCCGGGTATTGGGAACACTTTAGCAAAACCAGAGGATCAGCCCGCCACACAAAAGGAAACTCCTTTTTTTACTCCAGACTGGATTCAGAGCATGAGACATCTGAATGCAAACCTGAGACAATGTCAGTGAACCTACACTTCCATCCACCCTCTGAAGACAATCCCTGAGCTTGATACACACCCTAAATCTCCATTGTATCTCAGACCTTGTGAAAATCTCCACAGTTCTGGCTGATTGTATCTTCTAGGCTTCTGGGCCTTAATCCAACGGAAGGTCTAGACATGGGCGAAAATATGAACAGATATTTCTCCAATGATGACATGCATGTGACCCACAGATATATACATAAATGTTCTATATCACATGGCTTCTGGGAAATGCAAATCTAAACCACATTGAGGTGTCCTATCACACCAGGCAGAATGTCTAAAGTTAACAGGATATGAAACCACAAATATTGGTGAGGATGCAGAGAATGGAGAACCCTCCTACACTCCTGGTTGGAATGCAGACTGTTATATCCACTCTGGAAAACAGTACGGGGTTTCCTCAAGAAGTTAAAAGTAAAGTTACCCTAAAACACAGCAATTTCACTACAGGGCTTTTACCACAAAAATAGAGATGTAGGGGAAAGAACTGGCACCTGCACCCCAGTGTTCATCGCAACAATATCCACTCTAGATAAACTATGGAAAGAACCCAGATATCTATGGACAGAGGAATGGATAAAGACGATGTGGTTCATATATTCAATGGAATATTCCTCAGCCATCAGAAAGGATGAATACTTACGATCACATCAACCTGGATGGGTCTGGAAGATATTATGCTGAGTAAAATATGTCCATGAAAGAAACACAATTATCATAGGGTTTCACTCATATGTGAAATATCAGAAACAGGGCAGAGAACCGTAGGCAAAGGAAGGGGAAACAGAATGGGAAGTCATCAGAGATGGGGAAAAAACCATGATAGACTCTTAACTATAGCAACCAACTGAGGGTTGCTGGATGGGGGGTGGGGGGGTAACTGGGGTGATGGGCATTAAGGAGGGCACGTGATGCAATACACATCTGATATGTTATTTAACACTACATCTGAAAATAATGATGTATGATAAGTTGGCTCATTGAATTCAAATAAAAAATGAAAGAACTCAAATAAACTACCCTAACACTTTGTATGGAATCACAAAAGATACTGAACAACCAGCACAATGTTATGAAGAAAAACAAAGCTGGAGGCGTCACAATTCCATATTTCAAATTATACTACAAAGCTGCATTCATCCTCACAGTATGGGACTGGCAAAAATAAAAAAATACACACAGTGACCAAGGAAACGGAATAGAAGCTCAGACATCAGCCCACAATCACGTGCCCAATTAATCTTCTGCAAAACAGGCAAAACTATTAAAAGGGAAAAGGACAGTTTCTACAACAAATGGTGTTGGGAAAACTGAACAGCTATGCACAAAACAATGAAATTAGACTGCTTTCTTACACCATATGGACAAATAAACTGAAAACAGTTTCAAGACCTCAATGTGAGACCTTAAATCATAAAAATCCTACAAGAGGGCACAGACAGTAACTTCTCTGACATGAACCATACATTTAATAGACATGCCTCCTAAGGCAAAGGAAACAAAAGCAAAAATAAACTACTAGAGCTCCATCAATATAAAAACTTACCGCACAGCAGAACAGCAATGAAAATGTAATAAATAGAATACAACGTACTTAATAGGAGAAGATGTTTGCAAATATCATGTGCAATAAAGGGGTAGTGTCCAAAATATGTAGAACTGATACAACGCAACAACCAAAAAACAAAAAATCCAATTAAAAAATAGACAGAAGACATGAACAGACATTGCTCCAAAGAAGACATACAGATGGCCAACAGTCACGTGAGAAGATGTTCACATCAGCCATCAACAGGAAAATTCAAATGAAAAGGTCCATGAGATATTACCTCATACTATCAGAATGGCTAACAGCACCAGCACAAGAAAACAAATGTTGGGAGGATGTGGGTAAAAGGGAACCCTCTTGCACTGTGGTGGGAATGCTAGCTGCTGCAGTCCCTGTGGAAAACAGTATCACTGTTCCTCAAAACGTTAAATATTAGAACTACCTTATAATCCAGCAATCACACTACCGGGTGATTACCCGACGGATATGAGAACAGTAACTCAAAAGGATACTTGTGCCCCTATGTTTCTTGCAACATTAATTACAATATTACAATATGAAAACAATCCAAGTATTTCTTGATAACTTGATAAATGAGATGATAAATGTATACACACACACACACACACACACACACACACACACAGTGCGAAATTACTCAGCCATAAAAAATCTAGCCATTTGCAGACACATGGATGGAGCTAGAGAATACTATCCTAAGTGAAATCAGTCAGTCAGAGAAAGACAAAGGCCTTTGGATGTCACTCTTCCATGGAATTTAGGAAACAAACATACATAAATAAAGGAGAAAGAAGATACAAAACAAAAACCGACTCTGTGGTTACCAGAGTGGAAGTGGATGGAGGGATGAGTGATATAGATGACGGGGACTAAGAGTACAATTTTCTTTTTTTTTATTTGTTTATTTTCAGCATAACAGTGTTCACTGTTTTTGCACCACACCCAGTGCTCCATGCAGTACGTGCCCTCCCTATTACCCACCACCTGGTTCCCCAACCTCCCAACCCCCGCCCTTCCAAAACACTCAGGTTGTTTTTCAGAGTCCATAGTCTCTCATGGTTCATCTCCCCTTCCAGGTTCCCTCAACTCCCTCTCCTCTCCATCTCCCCATGTCCTCCGTGTTCTTTGTTATGCTCCACAAATAAGGGAGACCATATGATATTTGACTCTCTCTGCTTGACTTATTTCACTCAGCATAATCTCTTCGAGTCCCTTCCATGTTGCTACAAAAGTTGGGTATTCATCCTTTCTGATGGAGCCATAATACTCCATTGTGTATATGTACCACATCTTCCTTATCCATTCATCCGTTGAAGGGCATCTTGGTTCTTTCCACAGTTTAGCGACCGTGGCCATTGCTGCAATAAACATTGGGGTACAGATGGCTCTTCTTTTCACTCCATCTGTATCTTTGGGGTAAATACCCATCAGTGTAATTGCAGGGTCATAGGGAAGCTCTATTTTTAATTTCTTGAGTCATCTGCACACTGTTCTCCAAAGTGGCTGCACTAAATGGCAGTCTCACCAACAGTGTAACATGGTTCCACTTTCTCGACATCCTCTCCAACAAACGTTATTTCCTGTCTTCCTAATTTTGGACATTCTAACTGGTGTCAGGTGGTATCTCAATGTAGTTTTAATCAGAATCTCCCTGATGGCGAGGCAGACGCCTCCCTCTCCACAGATTCTGGGGGGATCACCTTGGCGGTGGCAGCTGGGGCCGGGCCTGCCATGAAATCCGGGCCCGGACCCAGGCCTGCTTGTTCAGACTTCCATTGCCAGGGGCCTGTACCTAGGGCCTCACACCGGGAATCCTGAGTCCTGGGCCACAAGTCCGCCACAGTCCCAGAGACAATGGTGCCTTTCGCGGCTGCACCCCAGCCGAGGAGTGAGAGATCAATTCGTTCCCCCACAGAGGCCAGACCCCTCCAAGGGCGCCCCGGGGGACTACCACGGCGAAGGCGGACGCCCGGCCACAGCCCCTCCATTAACTCTGCTCGGGGAAAACTCCCCGGCACCGGGACCGCCGACCGCGCCCCATCGTCACGGCTCGTTTTCCGGGTGGCCGCGACATGCCCCAAGAGAGAAAGGGCCCTGGTCCACACGGAACTGGGCGGTCAGAATGGCTGCCGAAAGCCGGCCAATTCTCACGAGCGTTCTGCCCAAATCGGGACCGATTTGGGCAGAACGCTCGTGAGAATTGGCCGGAAAACGCCCGGCGAACACACTTCGGGCACCACAGGGCCGCATGGCGGCCCCCCCGGGGCCCTGTCTGGGATCGCGTGTCGTCGCGTACCGGCACCGCCAGGAGGAGCTCCGGGAGGCGTGCCCCGGGGAGGCCGACGCCCCCCGCTCCGCAGCCTCCGGGGGTCCCCTCCCTGGCGCCGGCAGCTGGGGCCGGGCCAGCCCCGAAAGCCGGGCCCGGGCCCGGGCCTGCTTGCTCAGCCTTCGGTTGCCAGGGGCCTGAGCCTGGGGGCCTCCCCACGGGGAAACCTGAGTCCCGCGCCACGAGTCCCCCGACCGTCCCAGCAACAACGGCACCTTTCGCGACTTCATCCCAGCCGTGGAGTGAGAGATCTATCCATTCCCCCACAGTGGCCAGCACCCTCCACGGGAGCCCCGGCCGTCCGCCACGGCGGAGGCAGACGCCCAGCCACGGCGCCTCCATCAACTCTGCTCGGGGAAAACTCCCAGGCGCCGGGGCCGCCGGCCGCGCCCCAACCTCACGGTTCGTTTCCCGGGTGGCCGCGACATGCCCCGAGCGAGAACGGGCCCTGCTGCACGCGGAACTGGGCGCTCACCAGGGCTGCCCAACGCCGGCCAATTCTCACGAGCGTTCTGCCCAAATCGATCCCGATTTGGGCGAACACACTTCGGGCACCACAGGGCCGCAGGGCCGCTCCCCGGGGCCCTGTCCTGGATCGCGTGTCGTTGCGTTCCGGCACCGCCAGGTGGAGCTCCGGGAGGCGGGCCCCGTAGAGGCCGACGCCTCCCGCGCCTCAGCCTCCGGGGGTCCCCTCCGCGGCGCTGGTAGCCGGGGCTGGGCCAGCCCCGAAACCCGGGCTCGGGTCAGGCCTGCTTGCTCAGCCTTCCGTTGCCAGGGGCCTGAGCCTGGGGGCCTCCCCATGGGGAACCCTGCGTCCCACGCCACGAGTCCCCCGACCGACCCGGCGACAACGGCATCTTTCGCGGCTTCTTCCAGCCGTGGATTGAGAGATCAATCCGTTTCCCCACGGAGGCCAGCCCCCCCAACGTGCGCCCTGGCCGCCCAAACGGCAGAGGCGGACGCCCGGCCACGGCGCCTCCATCAACTCTGCTCGGGGAAAACTCCCGGGCACCGGGGCCGCCGGCCGCGCCCCAACCTCACGGTTCGTTTTCCGGGTGGCCGCGAAATGCCCCGAGCGAGAAAGGGCCCTGCTGCCCGCGGAACTGGGCGCTCACCAGGGCTGCCCAACGCAGGCTAATTCTCACGAGCGTTCTGCCAAAATCGATCCCGATTTGGGCAGAACGCTCGTGACAATTGGCCGGAAAACGCCTGGCGAACACACTTCGGGCACCACAGGGCCGCAGGGCCGCCCCCCCGGGCCCTGTCTGGGATCGCGTGTCGTCGCGTTCTGGCACCGCCAGGAGGAGCTCCGGGAGGCGGGCCCAGGGGAGGCCAATGCCTCCCGCACCTCAGCCTCCGGGGGTCCCCTCCTTGGCGCCGGCTGCTGGGGCCGGGCCAGCCCCGAAAGCCGGGCCCGGGCCCGGGCCTGCTTGCTCAGCCTTCCGTTGCCAGGGGCCTGAGCCTGGGGGCCTCCGCATGGGGAACCCTGAGTCCCGCGCCACGAGTCCCCCCGACGGTCCCGGCGAGAACGGTACCTTTCGCGGCTTCGTCCCAGCCGTGGAGTGAGAGATCACTCCATTCCCCCACAGAGGCCAGCCCCCTCCAGGGGCGCCCCGGCCGCCCGCCACGGCGGAGGCGGACGCCCGGCCACGGCGCCTCCATGCACTCTGCTCGGGGAAAACTCCCAGGCGCCGCGGCTGCCGGCCGCGCCCCATCGTCGCGGCTCGTTTTCCGGGTGGCCGCGACATGCCCCGAGCGAGAAAGGGCCCTGCTCCACGCGGAACTGGGTGCTGACCAGGGCTGCCCAACGCCGGCCAATTCTCACGAGCGTTCTGCCCAAATCGATCCCGATTTGGGCAGAACGCTCGCGAGAATTGGCCGGAAAACGCCCGGCGAACACACTTCGGGCACCACAGGGCCGCAGGGCGGCCCCCCCGGGGCCCTGTCCGGGATCGCGTGTCGTCGCGTTCCGGCACCGCCGGGAGGAGCTCCGGGAGGCGGGCCCCGGGGCGGCCGACGGCTCCCGCTCCTCAGCCTCCGGGGGTCCCCTCCCTGGCGCCGGAAGCTGGGGCCGGGCCAGCCCTGAAAGCCGGGCCCGGGCCCGGGCCTGCTTGCTCAGCCTTCCGTTGCCAGGGGCCTGAGCCTGGGGGCCTCCCCATGGGGAACCCTGAGTCCCGCGCCACGAGTCCCCCGACCGTCCCGACGACAACGGCACCTTTCGCGGCTTCGTCCTAGCCGCGGAGTCAGAGACCAGTCCGTTTCCCCACAGAGGCCAGCCCCCTCCAGGGGCGCCCCGGCCGCCCGCCACGGCGGAGGCGGACGCCCGGCCACGGCGCCTCCATGCACTCTGCTCGGGGAAAACTCCCCGGCGCCGTGGCTGCCGGCCGCGCCCCAACGTCGCGGCTCGTTTTCCGGGTGGCCGCGACATGCCCCGAGCGAGAAAGGGCCCTGCTCCACGCGGAACTGGGCGCTGACCAGGGCTGCCCAACGCCGGCCAATTCTCACGAGCGTTCTGCCCAAATTGATTTGGGCAGAACGCTCGTGAGAATTGGCCGGAAAACGCCCGGCGAACACACTTCGGGCACCACAGGGCCGCAGGGAGGCCCCCCCGGGGCCCTGTCCGGGATCGCGGGTAGTCGCGTTCCGGCACCGCCGGGAGGAGCTCCGGGAGGCGGGACCCGGGGCGGCCAACGCCTCCCACTCTCAGACTCCGGGGGTCCCCTCTCTGGCGCCGGCAGCAGGGGCAGGGCCAGCCCCGAAAGCCGGGCCCGGGCCCGTGCCTGCTTGCTCAGCCTTCCGTTGCCAGGGGCCTGAGCCTGGGGGCCTCCCCATGGGGAACCCTGAGTCCCGCGCCACGAGTCCCCCGACTGTCCCGGCGACAACAGCACCTTTCGCGGCTTCGTCCTAGCCGCGGAGTCAGAGACCAGTCCGTTTCCCCACAGAGGCCAGCCCCCTCCAGGGGCGCCCCGGCCGCCCGCCACGGCGGAGGGGGACGCCCGGCCACGGCGCCTCTATGCACTCTGCTCGGTAAAAACTCCCCGGCGCCGCGGCTGCCGGCCGCGCCCCATCGTCGCGGCTCGTTTTCCGGGTGGCCGCGACATGCCCCGAGCGAGAAAGGGCCCTGCTCCACGCGGAACTGGGCGCTGACCAGGGCTGCCCAACGCAGGCCAATTCTCACGAGCGTTCTGCCTAAATCGATCCCGATTTGGGCAGAACGCTCGTGAGAATTGGCCGGAATACGCCCGGCGAACACACTTCGGGCACCACAGGGCCGCAGGGCGGCCCCCCCGGGGCCCTGTCCGGGATCGCGTGTCGTCGCGTTACGGCATCGCCGGGAGGAGCTCCGGGAGGCGGGACCCGGGGCGGCCGACGCCTCCCGCTCCTCAGCCTCCGGGCGTCCCCACCCTGGCGCCGGCCGCCGGTGCCGCGCCAGCCCCGAATGCCGGGCCCGGTCCCGGGCCTGCTTGCTCAGCCTTCCGTTGCCAGGGGCCTGAGCCTGGGGGCCTCCGCATGGGGAACCCTGAGTCCCGCGCCACGAGTCCCCCCGACCGTCCCGGCGACAACGGCACCTTTCGCGGCTTCGTCCCAGCCGTGGAGTGAGAGATCACTCTGTTCCCCAACAGAGGCCAGCACCCTCCACGGGCGCCCCGGGCACCCGCCACGGAGGAGGCGGATGCCCGGACACGGCGCCTCCATCCACTCTGCTCGGGGAAAACTCCCCGGCGCCGGGGCCGCCGGCCGCGCCCCATCGTCGCGGCTCATTTTCCGGGTGGCCGCGACATGCCCCGAGCGAGAAAGGGCCCTGCTCCACGCGGCACTGGGCGCTGACCAGGGCTGCCCAACGCCGGCCAATTCTCACGAGCGTTCTGCCCAAATCGATCCCGTTTTTGGCAGAACGCTCGTGAGAATTGGCCAGAAAACGCCCGGCGAACACACTTTGGGCACCACAGGGCCGCAGGGCCGCTCCTCCGGGGCCCTGTCCGGGATCGCGTGTCGTCGCGTACCGGCACCGCCAGGAGGAGCTCCGGGAGTCGGGCCCCGGGGAGGCCGACGCCTCCCGCTCCTCAGCCTCCGGGGGTCCCCTCCCTGGCGCCGGCCGCTGGGGCCGGACCAGCCCTGAAAGCAGGGCCCGGGCCTGCTTGCTCAGCCTTCCGTTGCCAGGGGCCTGAGCCTGGGGGCCTCCGCATGGGGAACCCTGAGTCCCGCGCCACGAGTACCCCCGACCGTCCCGGCGACAACGGCACCTTTCGCGGCTTCGTCCCAGCCGTGGAGTGAGAGATCACTCCGTTCCCCCACAGAGGCCAGCCCCCTCCAAGGGCGCCCCGGCCGCCCGCCACGGCGGAGTCGGACACCCCGCCATGGCGCCTCCATCCACTCTGCTCGGGACAAACTCCCCGGCGCCGGGGCCGCCGGCCGCGCCCCATCGTCGCGGCTCGTTTTCCGGGTGGCCGCGCCATGCCCCGAGCGAGAAAGGGCCCTGCTCCACCCGGCACTTGGCGCTGACCAGGGCTGCCCAACGCCGGCCAATTCTCACGAGCGTTCTGCCCAAATCGATCCCGATTTGGGCAGAACCCTCGTGAGAATTGGCCGGAAAACGCCCGGCGAACACACTTCGGGAACCACAGGGCCGCAGGGCGGCCCACCCCGGGGCCCTGTCCGGGATTGCGTGTCGTCACGTTCCGGCACCGACAGGAGGAGCTCCGGGATGCGTGACGCGGGGAGGCCGACGCCTCCCGCTCCTCAGCCTCTGGGGGTCCCCTCCCTGGCGCCGGCAGCTGGGGCCGGGCCAGCCCCGAAAGCCGGGCCCGGGCCCGGGACTGCTTGCTCAGCCTTCCGTTGCCAGGGGCCTGAGCCTGGGGTCCTCCCCATGGGGAAACCTGAGTCCCGCGCCACGAGTCCCCCGACCATCCCGGCGACAACGGCACCTTTCGCGGCTTCGTCCTAGCCGCGGAGTGAGAGACAAGTCCGTTTCCCCACAGAGGCCAGCCCCCTCCAGGGGCGCCCGGCCGCCCGCCACGGCGGACGCGGACGCCCGGCCACGGCGCCTCCATCCACTCTGCTCGGGGAAAACTCCCCGGCGCCACAGCTGCCGGCCGCGTCCCAACGTCACGGCTCATTTTCCGGGTGGCCGCGACACGCCCCGAGCGTGAAAGGGCCCTGCTCCACGCGGAACTGGGCGCTGACCAGGGCTGCCCAACGCCGGCCAATTCTCACGAGCGTTCTGCCCAAATCGATCCCGATTTGGGCAGAACGCTCCTGAGAATTGGCCGGAAAACGCCTGGCGAACCCACTTCGGCACCACAGGGCAGCAGGGCGGCCCCCCCCGGGGCCTTGTCCGGGATCGCGTGTCGTCGCGTTCCGGCACCGCTAGGAGGAGCTCCGGGAGTCGTGCCGCGGGGAGGCCGACGCCTCCCGCTCCTCAGCCTCCGGCGTTCCCCGCCCTGGCGCCGGCAGCTGGGGCCGGGCCAGCCCCGAAAGCCGGGCCCGGGCCCGGGCCTGCTTGCTCAGCCTTCCGTTGCCAGGGGCCTGAGCCTGGGGGCCTCCCCATGAGGAACCCTAGGTCCCGCGCCACGAGTCCCCTGACCGTCCCGGCGACAACGGCACCTTTCGCGGCTTCGTCCTAGCCGCGGAGTGAGAGACCAGTCCGTTTCCCCACAGAGGCCAGCCCCTCCAGGGGCGCCCCGGCCGCCCGCCACGGCGGAGGCGGACGCCCGGCCACGGCGACTCCATCCACTCGCTCGAGGAAAACTCCCCGGGACCGCGGCTGCCGGCCGCGCCCCATCGTCGAGGCTCGTTTTCGGGGTGGCCGCGACATGCGCCAAGCGAGAAAGGGCCCTGCTCCACGCGGAACTGGGCGCTGACCAGGGCTGCCCAACGCCGGCCAATTCTCACGAGCGTTCTGCCAAAATCGATCCCGATTTGGGCAGAACGCTCGTGAGAATTGGCCAGAAAACGCCCGGCGAACACACTTCGGGCACCACAGGGCCGCAGGCCGCCCCCCCCGGGGCCCTGTCCGGGACCGCATGTCGTCGCGTTCCGGCACCGCCAGGAGGAGCTCCGGGAGGCGTGCCGCGGGGAGGCCGACGCCTCCCGCTCCTCAGCCTCCCGGGGTTCCCTCCCTGGCGCCGACAGCTGGGGCCGGGCCAGCCCCGAAAGCCGGGCCCGGGCCCGGGACTGCTTGCTCAGCCTTCCGTTGCCAGGGGCCTGAGCCTGGGGGCCTCCCCATGGGGAACTCTGAGTCCCGCGCCACGAGTCCCCCGACCGTCCCGGCGACAACGGCACCTTTCGCGGCTTCGTCCTAGCCGCGGAGTGAGAGACCAGTCCGTTTCCCCATAGAGGCCAGCCCCTCCAGGGGCGCCCCGGCCGCCTGCCACGGCGGAGGCGGAAGCCCGGCCACGGCGCCTCCATCCACTCTGCTCGGGGAAAACTCCCCGGCGCCGCGGCTCGTTTTCCGGGTGGCCGCGACATGCCCCGAGCGAGAAAGGGCCGTGCTCCACGCGGAACTGGGCGCTGACCAGGGCTGCCCAACGCCGGCCAATTCTCACCAGCGTTCTGCCCAAATCGATCCCGATTTGGGCAGAACGCTCGAGAGAATTGGCCGGAAAAGGCCCGGCGAACACACTTCGGGCACCACAGGGCCGCAGGGACGCCCCCCCCGGGGCCCTGTACGGGATCGCGTGTCGTCGCGTTCCGGCAGCGCCTGGAGGAGCTCCGGGAGGCGTGCCGCGGGGAGGCCGACGCCTCCCGCTCCTCAGACTCCGGGGGTTCCCTCCCTGGCGCCGGCAGCTGGGGCCGGGCCAGCCCCGAAAGCCGGGCCCGGGCCCGGGCCTGCTTGCTCAGGTTTCCGTTGCCAGGGGCCTGAGCCAGGGGCCTCCCCACGGGGAACCCTGAGTCCCGCGCCACGAGTCCCCCGACCGTCCCGGCGACAACGGCACCTTTCGCGGCTTCGTCCTAGCCGCGGAGTCAGAGACCAGTCCGTTTCCCCACAGAGGCCAGCCCCCTCCAGGGGCGCCCCGGCCGCCCGCCACGGCGGAGGCGGACGCCCGGCCACGGCGCCTCCATGCACTCTGCTCGGGGAAAACTCCCCGGCGCCGCGGCTGCCAGCCGCGCCCCATCGTCGCGGCTCGTTTTCCGGGTGGCCGCGACATGCCCCGAGCGAGAAAGGGCCCTGCTCCACGCGGAACTGGGCGCTGACCAGGGCTGCCCAACGCCGGCCAATTCTCACGAGCGTTCTGCCCAAATCGATCCCGATTTGGGCAGAACGCTCGTGAGAATTGGCCGGAAAACGCCCGGCGAACACACTTCGGGCACCACAGGGCCGCAGGGCGGCCCCCCCGGGGCCCTGTCCGGGATCGCGTGTCGTCGCGTTCCGGCACCGCCGGGAGGAGCTCCGGGAGGCGGGCCCCGGGGCGGCCGACGGCTCCCGCTCCTCAGCCTCCGGGGGTCCCCTCCCTGGCGCCGGAAGCTGGGGCCGGGCCAGCCCTGAAAGCCGGGCCCGGGCCCGGGCCTGCTTGCTCAGCCTTCCGTTGCCAGGGGCCTGAGCCTGGGGGCCTCCCCATGGGGAACCCTGAGTCCCGCGCCACGAGTCCCCCGACCGTCCCGACGACAACGGCACCTTTCGCGGCTTCGTCCTAGCCGCGGAGTCAGAGACCAGTCCGTTTCCCCACAGAGGCCAGCCCCCTCCAGGGGCGCCCCGGCCGCCCGCCACGGCGGAGGCGGACGCCCGGCCACGGCGCCTCCATGCACTCTGCTCGGGGAAAACTCCCCGGCGCCGTGGCTGCCGGCCGCGCCCCAACGTCGCGGCTCGTTTTCCGGGTGGCCGCGACATGCCCCGAGCGAGAAAGGGCCCTGCTCCACGCGGAACTGGGCGCTGACCAGGGCTGCCCAACGCCGGCCAATTCTCACGAGCGTTCTGCCCAAATCGATCACGATTTGGGCAGAACGCTCGTGAGAATTGGCCGGAAAACGCCCGGCGAACACACTTCGGGCACCACAGGGCCGCAGGGCGGCCCCCCCGGCGCCCTGTCCGGGATCGCGGGTCGTCGCGTTCCGGCACCGCCGGGAGGAGCTCCGGGAGGCGGGCCCTGGGGCGGCCGACGCCTCCCGCTCCTCAGCCTCCGGGGGTCCCCTCCCTGGCGCCGGCAGCTGGGGCCGGGCCAGCCCCGACAGCCGGGCCCGGGCCCGGGCCTTCTTGCTCAGCCTTCCGTTGCCAGGGGCCTGAGCCTGGGGGCCTCCCCATGGGGAACCCTGAGTCCCGCGCCACGAGTCCCCCGACCGTCCTGGCGACAACAGCACCTTTCGCGGCTTCGTCCTAGCCGCGGAGTCAGAGACCAGTCCGTTTCCCCACAGAGGCCAGCCCCCTCCAGGGGCGCCCCGGCCGCCCGCCACGGCGGAGGCGGACGCCCGGCCACGGCGCCTCCATGCACTCTGCTCGGGGAAAACTCCCCGGCGCCGCGGCTGCCGGCCGCGCCCCATCGTCGCGGCTCGTTTTCCGGGTGGCCGCGGCATGCCCCGAGCGAGAAAGGGCCCTGCTCCACGCGGTACTGGGCGCTGACCAGGGCTTCCCAACGCCGGCCAATTCTCATGAGCGTTCTGCCCAAATCGATCCCGATTTGGACAGAACGCTCGTGAGAATTGGCCGGAAAACGCCCGGCGAACACACTTCGGGCACCACAGGGCCGCAGGGCGGCCCCCCCGGGGCCCTGTCCGGGATCGCGAGTCGTCGCGTTCCGGCACCGCCGGGAGGAGCTCCGGGAGGCGGGCCCCGGGGCGGCCGACGCCTCCCGCTCCACAGCCTCCGGGGGTCCCCTCCCTGGCGCCGGAAGCTGGGGCCGGGCCAGCCCCGAAAGCCGGGCCCGGGCCCGGGCCTGCTTGCTCAGCCTTCCGTTGCCAGGGGCCTGAGCCTGGGGGCCTCCCCATGGGGAACCCTGAGTCCCGCGCCACGAGTCCCCCGACCGTCCCGAGGATACGGCACCTTTCGCGGCTTCGTCCTAGCCGCGGAGTGAGAGACCAGTCCGTTTCCGCACAGAGGCCAGCCCCCTCCAGGGGCGCCCCGGCCGCCCGCCACGGCGGAGGCGGACGCCCCACCACGGCGCCTCCATGCACTCTGCTCGGGGAAAACTCCCCGGCGCCCCGGCTGCCGGCCGCGCCCCATCGTCGCGGCTCGTTTTCTGGGTGGCCGCGACATGCCCCGAGCGAGAAAGGGCCCTGCTCCACGCGGAACTGGGCGCTGACCAGGGCTGCCCAACGCCGGCCAATTCTCACGAGCGTTCTGCCCAAATTGATTTGGGCAGAACGCTCGTGAGAATTGGCCGGAAAACGCCCGGCGAACACACTTCGGGCACCACAGGGCCGCAGGGAGGCCCCCCCGGGGCCCTGTCCGGGATCGCGGGTAGTCGCGTTCCGGCACCGCCGGGAGGAGCTCCGGGAGGCGGGACCCGGGGCGGCCAACGCCTCCCACTCTCAGACTCCGGGGGTCCCCTCTCTGGCGCCGGCAGCAGGGGCAGGGCCAGCCCCGAAAGCCGGGCCCGGGCCCGTGCCTGCTTGCTCAGCCTTCCGTTGCCAGGGGCCTGAGCCTGGGGGCCTCCCCATGGGGAACCCTGAGTCCCGCGCCACGAGTCCCCCGACTGTCCCGGCGACAACAGCACCTTTCGCGGCTTCGTCCTAGCCGCGGAGTCAGAGACCAGTCCGTTTCCCCACAGAGGCCAGCCCCCTCCAGGGGCGCCCCGGCCGCCCGCCACGGCGGAGGGGGACGCCCGGCCACGGCGCCTCTATGCACTCTGCTCGGTAAAAACTCCCCGGCGCCGCGGCTGCCGGCCGCGCCCCATCGTCGCGGCTCGTTTTCCGGGTGGCCGCGACATGCCCCGAGCGAGAAAGGGCCCTGCTCCACGCGGAACTGGGCGCTGACCAGGGCTGCCCAACGCAGGCCAATTCTCACGAGCGTTCTGCCTAAATCGATCCCGATTTGGGCAGAACGCTCGTGAGAATTGGCCGGAATACGCCCGGCGAACACACTTCGGGCACCACAGGGCCGCAGGGCGGCCCCCCCGGGGCCCTGTCCGGGATCGCGTGTCGTCGCGTTACGGCACCGCCGGGAGGAGCTCCGGGAGGCGGGACCCGGGGCGGCCGACGCCTCCCGCTCCTCAGCCTCCGGGCGTCCCCACCCTGGCGCCGGCCGCCGGTGCCGCGCCAGCCCCGAATGCCGGGCCCGGTCCCGGGCCTGCTTGCTCAGCCTTCCGTTGCCAGGGGCCTGAGCCTGGGGGCCTCCGCATGGGGAACCCTGAGTCCCGCGCCACGAGTCCCCCCGACCGTCCCGGCGACAACGGCACCTTTCGCGGCTTCGTCCCAGCCGTGGAGTGAGAGATCACTCTGTTCCCCAACAGAGGCCAGCACCCTCCACGGGCGCCCCGGGCACCCGCCACGGAGGAGGCGGATGCCCGGACACGGCGCCTCCATCCACTCTGCTCGGGGAAAACTCCCCGGCGCCGGGGCCGCCGGCCGCGCCCCATCGTCGCGGCTCATTTTCCGGGTGGCCGCGACATGCCCCGAGCGAGAAAGGGCCCTGCTCCACGCGGCACTGGGCGCTGACCAGGGCTGCCCAACGCCGGCCAATTCTCACGAGCGTTCTGCCCAAATCGATCCCGTTTTTGGCAGAACGCTCGTGAGAATTGGCCAGAAAACGCCCGGCGAACACACTTTGGGCACCACAGGGCCGCAGGGCCGCCCCTCCGGGGCCCTGTCCGGGATCGCGTGTCGTCGCGTACCGGCACCGCCAGGAGGAGCTCCGGGAGTCGGGCCCCGGGGAGGCCGACGCCTCCCGCTCCTCAGCCTCCGGGGGTCCCCTCCCTGGCGCCGGCCGCTGGGGCCGGACTAGCCCTGAAAGCAGGGCCCGGGCCTGCTTGCTCAGCCTTCCGTTGCCAGGGGCCTGAGCCTGGGGGCCTCCCCATGGGGAACCCTGAGTCCCGCGCCACGAGTCCCCCGACCGTCCCGAGGATACGGCACCTTTCGCGGCTTCGTCCTAGCCGCGGAGTGAGAGACCAGTCCGTTTCCGCACAGAGGCCAGCCCCCTCCAGGGGCGCCCCGGCCGCCCGCCACGGCGGAGGCGGACGCCCCACCACGGCGCCTCCATGCACTCTGCTCGGGGAAAACTCCCCGGCGCCCCGGCTGCCGGCCGCGCCCCATCGTCGCGGCTCGTTTTCTGGGTGGCAGCGACATGCCCCGAGCGAGAAAGGGCCCTGCTCCACGCGGAACTGGGCGCTGACCAGGGCTGCCCAACGCCGGCCAATTCTCACGAGCGTTCTGCCCAAATTGATTTGGGCAGAACGCTCGTGAGAATTGGCCGGAAAACGCCCGGCGAACACACTTCGGGCACCACAGGGCCGCAGGGAGGCCCCCCCGGGGCCCTGTCCGGGATCGCGGGTAGTCGCGTTCCGGCACCGCCGGGAGGAGCTCCGGGAGGCGGGACCCGGGGCGGCCAACGCCTCCCACTCTCAGACTCCGGGGGTCCCCTCTCTGGCGCCGGCAGCAGGGGCAGGGCCAGCCCCGAAAGCCGGGCCCGGGCCCGTGCCTGCTTGCTCAGCCTTCCGTTGCCAGGGGCCTGAGCCTGGGGGCCTCCCCATGGGGAACCCTGAGTCCCGCGCCACGAGTCCCCCGACTGTCCCGGCGACAACAGCACCTTTCGCGGCTTCGTCCTAGCCGCGGAGTCAGAGACCAGTCCGTTTCCCCACAGAGGCCAGCCCCCTCCAGGGGCGCCCCGGCCGCCCGCCACGGCGGAGGGGGACGTCCGGCCACGGCGCCTCTATGCACTCTGCTCGGTAAAAACTCCCCGGCGCCGCGGCTGCCGGCCGCGCCCCATCGTCGCGGCTCGTTTTCCGGGTGGCCGCGACATGCCCCGAGCGAGAAAGGGCCCTGCTCCACGCGGAACTGGGCGCTGACCAGGGCTGCCCAACGCAGGCCAATTCTCACGAGCGTTCTGCCTAAATCGATCCCGATTTGGGCAGAACGCTCGTGAGAATTGGCCGGAATACGCCCGGCGAACACACTTCGGGCACCACAGGGCCGCAGGGCGGCCCCCCCGGGGCCCTGTCCGGGATCGCGTGTCGTCGCGTTACGGCACCGCCGGGAGGAGCTCCGGGAGGCGGGACCCGGGGCGGCCGACGCCTCCCGCTCCTCAGCCTCCGGGCGTCCCCACCCTGGCGCCGGCCGCCGGTGCCGCGCCAGCCCCGAATGCCGGGCCCGGTCCCGGGCCTGCTTGCTAGCCTTCCGTTGCCAGGGGCCTGAGCCTGGGGGCCTCCGCATGGGGAACCCTGAGTCCCGCGCCACGAGTCCCCCCGACCGTCCCGGCGACAACGGCACCTTTCGCGGCTTCGTCCCAGCCGTGGAGTGAGAGATCACTCTGTTCCCCAACAGAGGCCAGCACCCTCCACGGGCGCCCCGGGCACCCGCCACGGAGGAGGCGGATGCCCGGACACGGCGCCTCCATCCACTCTGCTCGGGGAAAACTCCCCGGCGCCGGGGCCGCCGGCCGCGCCCCATCGTCGCGGCTCATTTTCCGGGTGGCCGCGACATGCCCCGAGCGAGAAAGGGCCCTGCTCCACGCGGCACTGGGCGCTGACCAGGGCTGCCCAACGCCGGCCAATTCTCACGAGCGTTCTGCCCAAATCGATCCCGTTTTTGGCAGAACGCTCGTGAGAATTGGCCAGAAAACGCCCGGCGAACACACTTTGGGCACCACAGGGCCGCAGGGCCGCCCCTCCGGGGCCCTGTCCGGGATCGCGTGTCGTCGCGTACCGGCACCGCCAGGAGGAGCTCCGGGAGTCGGGCCCCGGGGAGGCCGACGCCTCCCGCTCCTCAGCCTCCGGGGGTCCCCTCCCTGGCGCCGGCCGCTGGGGCCGGACCAGCCCTGAAAGCAGGGCCCGGGCCTGCTTGCTCAGCCTTCCGTTGCCAGGGGCCTGAGCCTGGGGGCCTCCGCATGGGGAACCCTGAGTCCCGCGCCACGAGTCCCCCCGACCGTCCCGGCGACAACGGCACCTTTCGCGGCTTCGTCCCAGCCGTGGAGTGAGAGATCACTCCGTTCCCCCACAGAGGCCAGCCCCCTCCAAGGGCGCCCCGGCCGCCCGCCACGGCGGAGTCGGACGCCCCGCCATGGCGCCTCCATCCACTCTGCTCGGGACAAACTCCCCGGCGCCGGGGCCGCCGGCCGCGCCCCATCGTCGCGGCTCGTTTTCCGGGTGGCCGCGCCATGCCCCGAGCGAGAAAGGGCCCTGCTCCACCCGGCACTTGGCGCTGACCAGGGCTGCCCAACGCCGGCCAATTCTCACGAGCGTTCTGCCCAAATCGATCCCGATTTGGGCAGAACCCTCGTGAGAATTCGCCGGAAAACGCCCGGCGAACACACTTCGGGAACCACAGGGCCGCAGGGCGGCCCACCCCGGGGCCCTGTCCAGGATTGCGTGTCGTCGCGTTCCGGCACCGACAGGAGGAGCTCCGGGATGCGTGACGCGGGGAGGCCGACGCCTCCCGCTCCTCAGCCTCTGGGGGTCCCCTCCCTGGCGCCGGCAGCTGGGGCCGGGCCAGCCCCGAAAGCCGGGCCCGGGCCCGGGACTGCTTGCTCAGCCTTCCGTTGCCAGGGGCCTGAGCCTGGGGTCCTCCCCATGGGGAAACCTGAGTCCCGCGCCACGAGTCCCCCGACCGTCCCGGCGACAACGGCACCTTTCGCGGCTTCGTCCTAGCCGCGGAGTGAGAGACAAGTCCGTTTCCCCACAGAGGCCAGCCCCCTCCAGGGGCGCCCGGCCGCCCGCCACGGCGGACGCGGACGCCCGGCCACGGCGCCTCCATCCACTCTGCTCGGGGAAAACTCCCCGGCGCCACAGCTGCCGGCCGCGTCCCAACGTCGCGGCTCATTTTCCGGGTGGCCGCGACACGCCCCGAGTGTGAAAGGGCCCTGCTCCACGCGGAACTGGGCGCTGACCAGGGCTGCCCAACGCCGGCCAATTCTCACGAGCGTTCTGCCCAAATCGATCCCGATTTGGGCAGAACGCTCGTGAGAATTGGCCGGAAAACGCCTGGCGAACCCACTTCGGCACCACAGGGCAGCAGGGCGGCCCCCCCCGGGGCCTTGTCCGGGATCGCGTGTCGTCGCGTTCCGGCACCGCTAGGAGGAGCTCCGGGAGTCGTGCCGCGGGGAGGCCGACGCCTCCCGCTCCTCAGCCTCCGGCGTTCCCCGCCCTGGCGCCGGCAGCTGGGGCCGGGCCAGCCCCGAAAGCCGGGCCCGGGCCCGGGCCTGCTTGCTCAGCCTTCCGTTGCCAGGGGCCTGAGCCTGGGGGCCTCCCCATGAGGAACCCTAGGTCCCGCGCCACGAGTCCCCTGACCGTCCCGGCGACAACGGCACCTTTCGCGGCTTCGTCCTAGCCGCGGAGTGAGAGACCAGTCCGTTTCCCCACAGAGGCCAGCCCCTCCAGGGGCGCCCCGGCCGCCCGCCACGGCGGAGGCGGACGCCCGGCCACGGCGACTCCATCCACTCTGCTCGAGGAAAACTCCCCGGGACCGCGGCTGCCGGCCGCGCCCCATCGTCGAGGCTCGTTTTCGGGGTGGCCGCGATATGCGCCAAGCGAGAAAGGGCCCTGCTCCACGCGGAACTGGGCGCTGACCAGGGCTGCCCAACGCCGGCCAATTCTCACGAGCGTTCTGCCAAAATCGATCCCGATTTGGGCAGAACGCTCGTGAGAATTGGCCAGAAAACGCCCGGCGAACACACTTCGGGCACCACAGGGCCGCAGGCCGCCCCCCCCGGGGCCCTGTCCGGGACCGCATGTCGTCGCGTTCCGGCACCGCCAGGAGGAGCTCCGGGAGGCGTGCCGCGGGGAGGCCGACGCCTCCCGCTACTCAGCCTCCCGGGGTTCCCTCCCTGGCGCCGACAGCTGGGGCCGGGCCAGCCCCGAAAGCCGGGCCCAGGCCCGGGACTGCTTGCTCAGCCTTCCGTTGCCAGGGGCCTGAGCCTGGGGGCCTCCCCATGGGGAACTCTGAGTCCCGCGCCACGAGTCCCCCGACCGTCCCGGCGACAACGGCACCTTTCGCGGCTTCGTCCTAGCCGCGGAGTGAGAGACCAGTCCGTTTCCCCATAGAGGCCAGCCCCTCCAGGGGCGCCCCGGCCGCCTGCCACGGCGGAGGCGGAAGCCCGGCCACGGCGCCTCCATCCACTCTGCTCGGGGAAAACTCCCCGGCGCCGCGGCTCGTTTTCCGGGTGGCCGCGACATGCCCCGAGCGAGAAAGGGCCGTGCTCCACGCGGAACTGGGCGCTGACCAGGGCTGCCCAACGCCGGCCAATTCTCACCAGCGTTCTGCCCAAATCGATCCCGATTTGGGCAGAACGCTCGAGAGAATTGGCCGGAAAAGGCCCGGCGAACACACTTCGGGCACCACAGGGCCGCAGGGACGCCCCCCCCGGGGCCCTGTCCGGGATCGCGTGTCGTCGCGTTCCGGCAGCGCCTGGAGGAGCTCCGGGAGGCGTGCCGCGGGGAGGCCGACGCCTCCCGCTCCTCAGACTCCGGGGGTTCCCTCCCTGGCGCCGGCAGCTGGGGCCGGGCCAGCCCCGAAAGCCGGGCCCGGGCCCGGGCCTGCTTGCTCAGGTTTCCGTTGCCAGGGGCCTGAGCCAGGGGCCTCCCCACGGGGAACCCTGAGTCCCGCGCCACGAGTCCCCCGACCGTCCCGGCGACAACGGCACCTTTCGCGGCTTCGTCCTAGCCGCGGAGTGAGAGTCCAGTCCGTTTCCCCACAGAGGCCAGCCCCCTCCAGGGGGGCCCCGGCCGCCCGCCACGGCGGAGGCGGACGCCCGGCCACGGCGCCTCCATCCACTCTGCTCGGGGAAAACTCCCCGGCGCCGCGGCTGCCGGCCGCGCCCCATCGTCGCGGCTCCTTTTCCAGGTGGCCCCGACATGCCCCGAGCGAGAAAGGGCCCTGCTCCACGCGAAACTGGGCGCTGACCAGGGCTGCCCAACGCCGGCCAATTCTCACGAGCGTTCTGCCCAAATCGATCCCGATTTGGGCAGAACGCTCGTGAGAATTGGCCGGAAAACGCCCGGCGAACACACTTCGGGCACCACAGGGCCCCAGGGCCGCCCCCCCCGGGGCCCTGTCCGGGATCGCGTGTCGTCGAGTTCCGGCAGCGCCAGGAGGAGCTCCGGGAGTCGTGCCGCGGGGAGGCCGACGCCTCCCGCTCCTCAGCCTCCGGGGTTCCCCGCCCTGGCGCCGGCAGCTGGGGCCGGGCCAGCCCCGAAAGCCGGGCCCGGGCCCGGGCCTGCTTGCTCAGCCTTCCGTTGCCAGGGGCCTGAGCCTGGGGGCCTCACCATGGGGAACCCTGAGTCCCGCGCCACGAGTCCCCCGACCGTCCCGGCGACAACGGCACCTTTCGCGGCTTCGTCCTAGCCGCGGTGTGAGAGACCAGTCCGTTTCCCCACAGAGGACAGCCCCCTCCAGGGGCGCCCCGGCCGCCCGCCCCGGCGGAGGCGGACGCGCGGCCACGGCGCCTCGATCTACTCTGCTCGGGGAAAACTCCCCGGCGCCGCGGCTGCCGATCGCGCCCCATCGTCACGGCTCGTTTTCCGGGTGGCCGTGACATGCCCCGCGCGAGAAAGGGCCCTGCTCCACGCAGAACTGGGCGCTGACCAGGGCTGCCCAACCCCGGCCAATTCTCACGAGCGTTCTGCCCAAATCGATCGCAGAACGCTCGTGAGAATTGGCCGGAAAACGCCCGGCGAACACACTTCGGGCACCACAGGGCCGCAGGGCCGCCCCCCCCGGGGCCCTGTCCGGGATCGCGTGTCGTCGCGTTCCGGCAGCGCCAGGAGGAGCTCCGGGAGGCGTGCCGCGGGGAGGCCGACGCCTCCCGCTCCTCAGACTCCGGGGGTTCCCTCCCTGGCGCCGGCAGCTGGGGCCAGGCCGGCCCCGAAAGCCGGGCCCGGGCCCGGGCCTGCTTGCTCAGGTTTCCGTTGCCAGGGGCCTGAGCCAGGGGCCTCCCCACGGGGAACCCTGAGTCCCGCGCCACGAGTCCCCCGACCGTCCCGGCGACAACGGCACCTTTCGCGGCTTCGTCCTAGCCGCGGAGTGAGAGACCAGTCCGTTTCCCCCAGAGGCCAGCCCCCTCCAGGGGGGCCCCGGCCGCCCGCCACGGCGGAGGCGGACGCCCGGCCACGGCGCCTCCATCCACTCTGCTCGGGGAAAACTCCCCGGCGCCGCGGCTGCCGGCCGCGCCCCATCGTCGCGGCTCCTTTTCCGGGTGGCCCCGACATGCCCCGAGCGAGAAAGGGCCCTGCTCCACGCGAAACTGGGCGCTGACCAGGGCTGCCCAACGCCGGCCAATTCTCACGAGCGTTCTGCCCAAATCGATCCCGATTTGGGCAGAACGCTCGTGAGATTTGGCCGGAAAACGCCCGGCGAACACACTTCGGGCACCACAGGGCCGCAGGGCCGCCCCCCCGGGGCCCTGTCCGGGATCGCGTGTCGTCGCGTTCCGGCAGCGCCAGGAGGAGCTCCGGGAGGCGTGCCGCGGGGAGGCCGACGCCTCCCGCTCCTCAGCCTCCGGGGTTCCCCGCCCTGGCGCCGGCAGCTGGGGCCGGGCCAGCCCCGAAAGCCGGGCCCGGGCCCGGGCCTGCTTGCTCAGCCTTCCGTTGCCAGGGGCCTGAGCCTGGGGGCCTCACCATGGGGAACACTGAGTCCCGCGCCACTAGTCCCCCGACCGTCCCGGCGACAACGGCACCTTTCGCGGCTTCGTCCTAGCCGCGGTGTGAGAGACCAGTCCGTTTCCCCACAGAGGACAGCCCCCTCCAGGGGCGCCCCGGCCGCCCGCCACGGCGGAGGCGGACGCGCGGCCACGGCGCCTCCATCTATTCTGCTCGGGGAAAACTCCCCGGCGCCGCGGCTGCCGATCGCGCCCCATCGTCACGGCTCGTTTTCCGGGTGGCCGTGACATGCCCCGCGCGAGAAAGGGCCCTGCTCCACGCAGAACTGGGCGCTGACCAGAGCTGCCCAACCCCGGCCAATTCTCACGAGCGTTCTGCCCAAATCGATCGCAGAACGCTCGTGAGAATTGGCCGGAAAACGCCCGGCGAACACACTTCGGGCACCACAGGGCCGCAGGGCCGCCCCCCCCGGGGCCCTGTCCGGGATCGCGTGTCGTCGAGTTCCGGCAGCGCCAGGAGGAGCTCCGGGAGGCGTGCCGCGGGGAGGCCGACGCCTCCCGCTCCTCAGCCTCCGGGGGTCCCCTCCCTGGCTCCGGCACCTGGGGCCGGGCCAGCCCCGAAAGCCGGGCCCGGGCCCGGGCCTGCTTGCTCAGCCTTCCGTTGCCAGGGGCCTGAGCCTGGGGGCCTCCCCATGGGGAACCCTGGGTCCCCCGCCACGAGTCCCCCGACCGTCCCGGCGACAACGGCACCTTTCGCGGCTTCGTCCTAGCCGCGGAGTAAGAGACCAGTCCGTTTCCCCATAGAGGCCAGCCCCCTCCAGGGGCGCCCCGGCCGCCCGCCATGGCGGAGGCGGACGCCCGGCCACGGCGCCTCCATCCACTCTGCTCGGGGAAAACTCCCCGGCGCCGCGGCTCGTTTTCCGGGTGGCCGCGACATGCCCCGAGCGAGAAAGGGCCCTGCTCCACGCGGAACTGGGCGCTGACCAGGGCTGCCCAACGCCGGCCAATTCTCACGAGCGTTCTGCCCAAATCGATCCCGATTTGGGCAGAACGCTCGAGAGAATTGGCCGGAAAACGCCCGGCGAACACACTTCGGGCACCACAGGGCCGCAGGGCCGCCCCCCCCGGGGCCCTGTCCGGGATCGCGTGTCGTCGCGTTCCGGCAGCGCCAGGAGGAGCTCCGGGAGGCATGCCGCGGGGAGGCCGACGCCTCCCGCTCCTCAGACTCCGGGGGTTCCCTCCCTGGCGCCGGCAGCTGGGGCCGGGCCAGCCCCGAAAGCCGGGCCCGGGCCCGGGCCTGCTTGCTCAGGTTTCCGTTGCCAGGGGCCTGAGCCAGGGGCCTCCCCACGGGGAACCCTGAGTCCCGCGCCACGAGTCCCCCGACCGTCCCGGCGACAACGGCACCTTTCGCGGCTTCGTCCTAGCCGCGGAGTGAGAGACCAGTCCGTTTCCCCACAGAGGCCAGCCCCCTCCAGGGGGGCCCCGGCCGCCCGCCACGGCGGAGGCGGACGCCCGGCCACGGCGCCTCCATCCACTCTGCTCGGGGAAAACTCCCCGGCGCCGCGCTGCCGGCCGCGCCCCATCGTCGCGGCTCCTTTTCCGGGTGGCCCCGACATGCCCCGAGCGAGAAAGGGCCCTGCTCCACGCGAAACTGGGCGCTGACCAGGGCTGCCCAACGCCGGCCAACTCTCACGAGCGTTCTGCCCAAATCGATCCCGATTTGGGCAGAACGCTCGTGAGAGTTGGCCGGAAAACGCCGGGCGAACACACTTCGGGCACCACAGGGCCGCAGGGCCGCCCCCCCCGGGGCCCTGTCCGGGACCGCGTGTCGTCGCGTTCCGGCACCGCCAGGAGGAGCTCCGGGAGGCGTGCCGCGGGGAGGCCGACGCCTCCCGCTCCTCAGCCTCCGGCGGTCCCCTCCCTGGCGCCGGCAGCTGGGGCCGGGCCAACCCCGAAAGCCGGGCCCGGGCCCGGGACTGCTTGCTCAGCCTTCCGTTGCCAGGGGCCTGAGACTGGGGGCCTCCCCATGGGGAACCCTGAGTCCCGCGCCACGAGTCCCCCGACCGTCCCGGCGACAACGGCACCATTCGCGGCTTCGTCCTAGCCGCGGAGTGAGAGACCAGTCCGTTTCCCCATAGAGGCCAGCCCCCTCCAGGGGCGCCCCGGCCGCCCGCCACGGCGGAGGCGGACGCCCGGCAACGGCGCCTCCATCCACTCTGCTCGGGGAAAACTCCCCGGCGCCGCGGCTCGTTTTCCGGGTGGCCGCGACATGCCCCGAACAGAAAGGGCCCTGCTCCACGCGGAACTGGGCGCTGACCAGGGCTGCCCAACGCCGGCCAATTCTCACGAGCATTCTGCCCAAATCGATCCCGATTTGGGCAGAACGCTCGTGAGAATTGGCCGGAAAAGGCCCGGCGAACACACTTCGGGCACCACAGGGCCGCAGGGCCGCCCCCCCCGGGGCCCTGTCCGGGATCGCGTGTCGTCGCGTTCCGGCAGCGCCAGGAGGAGCTCCGGGAGGCGTGCCGCGGGGAGGCCGACGCCTCCCGCTCCTCAGCCTCCGGGGGTTCCCTCCCTGGCGCCGGCAGCTGGGGCCGGGCCAGCCCCGAAAGCCGGGCCCGGGCCCGGGCCTGCTTGCTCAGCCTTCCGTTGCCAGGGGCCTGAGCCTGGGGGCCTCCCCATGGGGAACCCTGAGTCCCGCGCCACGAGTCCCCCGACCGTCCCGGCGACAACGGCACCTTTCGCGGCTTCGTCCTACCCGCGGAGTGAGAGACCAGTCCGTTTCCCCATAGAGGCCAGCCCCCTCCAGGGGCGCCCCGGCCGCCCGCCACGGCGGAGGCGGACGCCCGGCCACGGCGCCTCCATCCACTCTGCTCGGGGAAAACTCCCCGGCGCCGCGGCTCGTTTTCCAGGTGGCCGCGACATGCCCCGAGCGAGAAAGGGCCCTGCTCCACGCGGAACTGGGCGCTGACCAGGGCTACCCAACGCCGGCCAATTCTCACGAGCATTCTGCCCAAATCGATCCCGATTTGGGCAGAACGCTCGTGAGAATTGGCCGGAAAAGGCCCGGCGAACACACTTCGGGCACCACAGGGCCGCAGGGCCGCCCCCCCCGGGGCCCTGTCCGGGATCGCGTGTCGTCGCGTTCCGGCAGCGCCAGGAGGAGCTCCGGGAAGCGTGCCGCGGGGAGGCCGACGCCTCCCGCTCCTAAGCCTCCGGGGGTCCCCTCCCTGGCGCCGGCAGCTGGGGCCGGGCCAGCCCCGAAAGCCGGGCCCGGGCCCGGGCCTGCTTGCTCAGCCTTTCGTTGCCAGGGGCCTGAGCCTGGGGGCCTCCCCATGGGGAACCCTGAGTCCCGCGCCTCGAGTCCCCCGACCGTCCCGGCGACAACGGCACCTTTCGCGGCTTCGTCCTAGCCGCGGAGTGAGAGACCAGTCCGTTTCCCCATAGAGGCCAGCCCCCTCCAGGGGCGCCCCACCCGCCCGCCACGGCGGAGGCGGACGCCCCGCCACGGCGCTTCCATCCACTCTGCTCGGGGAAAACTCCCCGGCGCCGCGGCTGCCGGCCGCGCCCCATCGTCGCGGCTCGTTTTCCGGGTGGCCGCGACATGCCCCGAGCGAGAAAGGGCCCTGCTCCACGCGGAACTGGGCGCTGACCAGGGCTGCCCAACGCCGGCCAATTCTCACGAGCGTTCTGCCCAAATCGATCCCGATTTGGGCAGAACGCTCGTGAGAATTGGCCGGAAAACGCCCGGCGAACACACTTCGGGCACCACAGGGCCGCAGGGCGGCCCCCCCGGGGCCCTGTCCGGGATCGCGGGTCGTCGCGTTCCGGCACCGCCAGGAGGAGCTCCGGGAGGCGTGCCCCGGGGCGGCCGACGCCTCCCGCTCCTCAGCCTCCAGGGGTCCCCTCGCTGGCGCCGGCAGCTGGGGCCGGGCCAGCCCCGAAAGCCGGGCCCGGGCCCGGGCCTGCTTGCTCAGCCTTCCGTTGCCAGGGGCCTGAGCCTGAGGGCCTCCCCATGGGGAACCCTGAGTCCCGCGCCACGAGTCCCCCGACCGTCCCGGCGACAACGGCACCTTTCGCGGCTTCGTCCTAGCCGCGGAGTGAGAGACCAGTCCGTTTCCCCACAGAGGCCAGCCCCCTCCAGGGGCGCCCCGGGCGCCCACCACGGCGGAGGCGGACCCCCCTGCACGGCGCCTCCATCCACTCTGCACGGGGAAAACTCCCCGGCGCCGCGGCTGCCAGCCGCGCCCCATCGTCGCGGCTCGTTTTCCGGGTGGCCGCGACATGCCCCGAGCGAGAAAGGGCCCTGCTCCATGCGGAACTGGGCGCTGACCAGGGCTGCCCAACGCCGGTCAATACTCACGAGCAGAATGCTAGTGAGAATTGGCCGGAAAACGCCCGGCGAAAAACTTCGGGAACCACAGGGCCGCAGGACGGCACCCCCGGGGCCCTGTCTGGGATCGCGTATCGTCGCGTTCCGGCACCGCCAGGAGGAGCTCCGGGAGGCGTGCCACGGGGAGGCCGACGCCTCCCGCTCCTCATCCTCCGGGGGTCCCCTCCCTAGCGCCGGCAGCTGGGGCCGGGCAAGCCCCGAAAGCCGGGCACGGGCCCGGTCCTGCTTGCTCAGCCTTCCGTTGCCAGGGGCCTGAGCCTGGGGGCCTCCCCATGGGGAACCCTGAGTCCCGCGCCACGAGTCCACCGACCGTCCCGGCGACAACGGCACCTTTCGCGGCTTCGTCCTATCCGCGGAGTGAGAGACCAGTCCGTTTCCCCATAGAGGCCAGCCCACTCCAGGGGCGCCCCGGCCGCCCGCCACGGCGGAGGCGGACGCCCGGCCACGGCGCCTCCATCCACTCTGCTCGGGGAAAACTCCCCGGCGCCGCGGCTCGTTTTCCGGGTGGCCGCGACATGCCCCGAGCGAGAAAGGGCCCTGCTCCACGCGGAACTGGGCGCTGACCAGGGCTGCCCAACGCCGGCCAATTCTCACGAGCGTTCTGCCCAAATCGATCCCGATTTGGGCAGAACGCTCGTGAGAATTGGCCGGAAAAGGCACGGCGAACACACTTCGGGCACCACAGGGCCGCAGGGCCGCCCCCCCGGGGGCCCTGTCCGGGATCGCGTGTCGTCGCGTTCCGGCAGCGCCAGGAGGAGCTCCGGGAGGCGTGCCGCGGGGAGGCCGACGCCTCCCGCTCCTCAGCCTCCGGGGGTCCCCTCCCTGGCGCCGGCAGCTGGGGCCGGGCCAGCCCCGAAATCCAGGCCCGGGCCTGGGCCTGCTTGCTCAGCCTTCCGTTGCCAGGGGCCTGAGTCTGGGGGCCTCCCCATGGGGAACTCTGAGTCCCCCGCCACGTGTCCCCCCACCGTCCCGGCGACAACGGCACCTTTCGCGGCTTCGTCCTAGCCGCGGAGTGAGAGACCAGTCCGTTTCCCCACAGAGGCCAGCCCCCTCCAGGGGCGCCCCGGCCGCCCGCCACGGCGGAGGCGGACGCCCGGCCAGGGCGCCTCCATCCACTCTGCTCGGGGAAAACTCCCCGGCGCCGCGGCTGCCGGCCGCGCCCCATCGTCGCGGCTCGTTTTCCGGGTGGCCGCGACATGCCCCGAGCGAGAAAGGGCCCTGCTCCACGCGGAACTGGGCGCTGACCAGGGCTGCCCAACGCCGGCCAATTCTCACGGGCGTTCTGCCCAAATCGATCCCGATTTGGGCAGAACGCTCGTGAGAATTGTCCGGAAAACGCCCGGCGAACACACTTCGGGCACCACAGGGCCGCAGGGCCGCCCCCCCCGGGGCCCTTTCCGGGACCGCGTGTCGTCCCGTTCCGGCACCGCCAGGAGGAGCTCCGGGAGGCGTGCCGCGGGGAGGCCGACGCCTCCCGCTCCTCAGCCTCCGGGGGTTCCGTCCCTGGCGCCGGCAGCTGGGGCCGGGCCAGCCCCGAAAGCCGGGCCCGGGCCCGGGACTGCTTGCTCAGCCTTCCGTTGCCAGGGGCCTGAGCCTGGGGGCCTCCCCATGGGGAACCCTGAGTCCCGCGCCACGAGTCCCCCGACCGTCCCGGCGACAACGGCACCTTTCGCGGCTTCGTCCTAGCCGCGGAGTGAGAGACCAGTCCGTTTCCCCATAGAGGCCAGCCCCCTCCAGGGTCGCCCCGGCCGCCCGCCACGGCGGAGGCGGACGCCCGGCCACGGCGCCTCCATCCACTCTGCTCGGGGAAAACTCCCCGGCGACGCGGCTCGTTTTCCGGGTGGCCGCGACATGCCCCGAGCGAGAAAGGGCCCTGCTCCACGTGGAACTGGGCGCTGACCAGGGCTGCCCAACGCCGGCCAATTCTCACGAGCGTTCTGCCCAAATCGATCCCGATTTGGGCAGAACGCTCGTGAGAATTGGCCGGAAAACGCCCGGCGAACACACTTCGGGCACCACAGGGCCGCAGGGCCGACCCCCCGGGGCCCTGTCCGGGACCGCGTGTCGTCGCGTTCCGGCACCGCCAGGAGGAGCTCCGGGAGGCGTGCCGCGGGGAGGCCGACGCCTCCCGCTCCTCAGCCTCCGGGGGTTCCTTCCCTGGCGCCGGCAGCTGGGGCCGTGCCAGCCCCGAAATCCGGGCCCGGGCCCGGGACTGCTTGCTCAGCCTTCCGTTGCCAGGGGCCTGAGCCTGGGGGCCTCCCCATGGGGAACCCTGAGTCCCGCGCCACGAGTCCCCCGACCGTCCCGGCGACAACGGCACCTTTCGCGGCTTCGTCCTAGCCGCGGAGTGAGAGACCAGTCCGTTTCCCCATTGAGGCCAGCCCCCTCCAGGGGCGCCCCGGCCGCCCGCCACGGCGGAGGCGGACGCCCGGACACGGCACCTCCATCCACTATGCTCGGGGAAAACTCCCCGGCGCCGCGGCTGCCGGCCGCGCCCCATCGTCGCGGCTCGTTTTCCGGGTGGCTGCGACATGCCCCGAGCGAGAAAGGGCCCTGTTCCACGCGGCACTGGGCGCTGACCAGGGCTGCCCAACGTCAGCCAATTCTCACGAGCGTTCTGCCCAAATCAATCCCGATTTGGGCAGAACGCTCGTGAGAATTGGCCGGAAAAAGCCCGGCGAACACACTTCGGGCACCACAGGGCCGCAGGGCCGCCCCCCCCGGGGCCCTGTCCGGGATCGCGTGTCGTCGCGTTCCGGCACCGCCAGGAGGAGCTCCGGGAGGCGTGCCGCGGGGAGGCAGACGCCTCCCGCTCCACAGCCTCTGGGGGTACCCTCCCTGGCGCCGGCAGCTGGGGCCGGGCCAGCCCCGAAAGCCGGGCCCGGGCCCGGGCCTGCTTGCTCAGCCTTCCGTTGCCAGGGGCCTGAGCCTGGGGGCCTCCCCATGGGGAACCCTGAGTCCCGCGCCACGAGTCCCCCGACCGTCCCGGCGACAACGGCACCTTTCGCGGCTTCGTCCTACCGCGGAGTGAGAGACCAGTCCGTTTCCCCACAGAGGCCAGCTCCCTCCAGGGGCGCCCCGGCCGCCCGCCACGGCGGAGGCGGACGACCGGCCACGGCGCCTCCATCCACTCTGCTCGGGGAAAACTCCCCTGCGCCGCGGCTGCCGGCCACGCCCCATCGTCGCGGCTCGTATTCCGGGTGGCCGCGACATGCCCCGAGCGAGAAAGGGCCCTGCTCCACGCGGAACTGGGCGCTGACCAGGGCTGCTCAACGCCGGCCAATTCTCACGAGCGTTCTGCCCAAATCGATCCCGATTTGGGCAGAACGCTCGTGAGAATTGGCCGGAAAAGGCCCGGCGAACACACTTCGGGCACCACAGGGCCGCAGGGCCGCCCCCCCCTGGGCCCTGTCCGGGTTCGCGTGTCGTCGCGTTCCGGCACCGCCAGGAGGAGCCCCGGGAGGCGTGCCGCGGGGAGGCCGACGCCTCCCGCTCCTCTGCCTCCGGGGGTCCCCTCCCTGGCGCCGGCAGCTGGGGCCGGGCCAGCCCTGAAATCCGGGCCCGGGCCCGGGCCTGCTTGCTCAGCCTTCCGTTGCCACGGCCTGAGCCTCTGGGCCACCACATGGGGAACCCTGAGTCCCGCGCCACGAGTCCCCCGACCGTCCCGGCGACAACGGCACCTTTCGCGGCTTCGTCCTAGCCGCGGAGTGAGAGACCAGTCCGTTTCCCCACAGAGGCCAGCCCCCTCCAGGGGCGCCCCGGCCGCCCGCCACGGCGGAGGCGGACGCCCGGCCACGGCGCCTCCATCCACTCTGCTCGGGGAAAACTCCCCGGCGCCGCGGCTGCCGGCCGCGCCCCATCGTCGCGGCTCGTTTTCCGGGTGGCCGCGACATGCCCCGAGCGAGAAAGGGCCCTGCTCCACGCGGAACTGGGCGCTGACCAGGGCTGCCCAACGCCGGCCAATTCTCACGAGCGTTCTGCCCAAATCGATCCCGATTTGGGCAGAACGCTCGTGAGAATTGGCCAGAAAACGCCCGGCGAACACACTTCGGGCACCACAGGGCCGCAGGGCGGCCCCCCCCGGGGCCCTGTCCGGGATCGCGTGTCGTCGCGTTCCGGCACCGCCAGGAGGAGCTCCGGGAGGCGTGCCGCGGGGCGGCCGACGCCTCCCGCTCCTCAGCCTCCCGGGGTCCCCTCCCTGGCGCCGGCAGCTGGGGCCGGCCAGCCCCGAAAGCCGGGCCCGGGCCCGGGCCTGCTTCCTCAGCCTCCGTTGCCAGGGGCCTGAGCCTGGGGGCCTCCCCATGGGGAACCCTGAGTCCCGCGCCACGAGTCCCCCGACCGTCCCGGCGACAACGGCACCTTCCGCGGCTTCGTCCTACCGCGGAGTGAGAGACCAGTCCGTTTCCCCACAGAGGCCAGCCCCCTCCAGGGGCGCCCCGGCCGCCCGCCACGGCGGAGGCGGACGACCGGCCACGGCGCCTCCATCCACTCTGCTCGGGGAAAACTCCCCGGCGCCGCGGCTGCCGGCCGCGCCCCATCGTCGCGGCTCGTATTCCGGGTGGCCGCGACATGCCCCGAGCGAGAAAGGGCCCTGCTCCACGCGGAACTGGGCGCTGACCAGGGCTGCCCAACGCCGGCCAATTCTCACGAGCGTTCTGCCCAAATCGATCCCGATTTGGGCAGAAAGCTCGTGAGAATTGGCCGGAAAAGGCCCGGCGAACACACTTCGGGCACCACAGGGCCGCAGGGCCGCCCCCCCCGGGGCCCTGTCCGGGATCGCGTGTCGTCGCGTTCTGGCACCGCCAGGAGGAGCTCCGGGAGGCGTGCCGCGGGGAGGCCGACGCCTCCCGCTCCTCAGCCTCCGGGGGTCCCCTCCCTGGCTCCGGCCGCTGGGCCGGGCCAGCCCCGAACGCCGGGCACGGGCCCGGGCCTGCTTGCTCAGCCTTCCGTTGCCAGGGGCTTGAGCCTGGGGGCCTCCCCATGGGGAACCCTGAGTCCCGCGCCACGAGTCCCCCGACGGTCCCGGCGACAACGGCACTTTTCACGGCTTCGTCCTAGCCGCGGAGTGAGAGACCAGTCCGTTTCACCACAGAGGCCAGCCCCCTCCAGGGGCGCCCCGGCCGCCCGCCACGGCGGAGGCGGACGCCCTGCCACGGCGCGTCCATTCACTCTGCTCGGGGAAAACTCCCCGGCGCCGCGGCTGCCGGCCGCGCCCCATCGTCGCGGCTCGTTTTCTGCGTGGCCGCGACATGCCCCGAGCGAGAAAGGGCCCTGCTCCACGCGGAACTGGGCGCTGACCAGGGCTGCCCAACACCGGCCAATTCTCACGAGCGTTCTGCCCAAATCGATCCCGATTTGGGCAGAACCCTCGTGAGAATTGGCCGGAAAACGCCCGGCGAACACAGTTCGGGTACCACAGGGCCGCAGGGCCGCCCCCACGGGACCCTGTCCGGGATCGCGTGTTGTCGCGTTCCGGCACCGCCAGGACGAGCTCCTGGAGGCGGGCTCCGGGGAGGCCGACGCCTCCCGCTCCTCACCCTCAGGGGGTCCCCTCCCTGGCGCCGGCCCCTGGGGCCGGGCCAGCCCCCAAAGCCGGGCCGCGGCCGGGCCTGCTTGCTCAGCCTTCCGTTTCCAGGGGCCTGAGCCTGGGGGCCTCCGCATGGGAAACCCTGAGTCCCGCGCCACGAGTGCCCCCGACCGTCCCGGCGACAACGGCACCTTTCGCGGCTTCGTCCCAGCCGTGGAGTGAGAGATCACTCCTTTCCCCCACAGAGGCCAGGCCCCTCCACGGGCGCCCCGGCTGCCCGCCACGGCGGAGGCGGACGCCCGGCCACGGCGCCTCCATCCACTCTGCTCGGGGAAAACTCCCCGACGCCGGGGCCGCCGGCCGAGCCCCATCGTCACGGCTCGTTTTCCGGGTGGCCGCGCCATGCCCCGAGCGAGAAAGGGCCCTGCTCCACGCGGCACTTGGCGCTGACCAGGGCTACCCAACGCCGGCCAATTCTCACGAGCGTTCTGCCCAAATCGATCCCGATTTGGGCAGAACGCTCGTGAGAATTGGCCGGAAAACGCCCGGCGAACACACTTCGGGCACCACAGGGCCGCAGGGCCGCCCCCCCGGGGCCCTGTCCGGGATCGCGTGTCGTCGCGTTCCGGCACCGCCAGGAGGAGCTCCGGGAGGCGGGCCCCGGGGAGGCCGACGCCTCCCGCTCCTCAGCCTCCGGGGGTCCCCTCCCTGGCGCCGGCAGCTGGGGCCGGGCCAGCCCCGGGCCTGCTTGCTCAGCCTTCCGTTGCCAGGGGCCTGAGCCTGGGGGCCTCCCCATGGGGAACCCTGAGTCCCGCGCCACGAGTCGTCCGACCATCCCGGCGACAACGGCACCTTTCGCGGCTTCGTCCTAGCCGCGGAGTGAGAGACCAGTCCGTTTCCCCACAGAGGCCAGCCCCCTCCAGGGGTACCCCGGCCGCCCGCCACGCCGGAGGCGGACCCCACGCCACGGCGCCTCCATCCACTCTGCTCGGGGAAAACTCCTCGCCGCGGCTCGTTTTCCGGGTGGCCGCGAAATGACCCGAGCGAGAAAGGCCCTGCTCCACGCGGAACTGGGCGCTGACCAGGGCTGCCCAACGCCGGCCAATTCTCACGAGCGTTCTGCCCAAATCGATCCCGATTTGGGCAGAACGCTCGTGAGAATTGGCCGGGAAACGCCCGGCGAACACACTTCGGGCACGACAGGGCCGCAGGGCCGCCCCTCCAGGGCCCTGTCCGGGATCGCGTGTCGTCGCGACCGGCACCTCCAGGAGGAGCTCTGGGAGGCGTGCCCCGTGGAGGCCGACGCCTCCCGCTCCTCATCCTCCGAGGGTCCCCTCCCTGGCGCTGGCCGCTGGGGCCGGGCTAGCCCCAAAATCCGGGCCGGGGCCGGGCCTGCTTTCTCAGCCTTCCATTGCCAGGGGCCTGAGCCTGGGTTTCTCCCCATGGGGAACCCTGAGTCCCGCGCCACATGTCCCCCTACCGTCCCGGCGACAACGGCACCTTTCGCGGCTTCGTCCCAGGCGGGCGCGAGAGATCATTCCGTTCCCCCACAGAGGCCAGCCCCCTCCACAGGCGCCCCGGCCGCCCGCCACGGCGGAGGCGGACGCCTGGCCACAGCGCCTCCATCCACTCTGCTCGGGGATAACTCCCCGGCTCCGGGGCCGCCGGCCGCGCCCCATCGTCCCGGCTCGTTTTCCGGGTGGCCCCGACATGCCCCGAGCGAGAAAGGGCCCTGCTCCACGCGGAACTGGGTGCTGACCAGGGCTGCCCAACGCCGGCCAATTCTCACGAGCGTTCTGCCCAAATCGGGATCGATTTGGGCAGAACGCTCGTGAGAATTGGCCGGAAAACGCCCGGCGGACACACTTCGGGCATCACAGGGCCGCAGGGCCGCGCCCCCGGGGCCCTGTCCGGGATCGTGTGTCGTCGCGTTCCGGCACCTCCAGGAGGAGCTCCGTGAGTCTGGCGTGGGCAAGTCGACGCCTCCCGCTCCTCAGACTCTGGTGGTCCCCTCCTTTCGCTGGCAGCTGGGGCCGGGCCAGCCCCGAAAGCCGGGCCCGGTCCAGGCCTGCTTCCTCACCCTTCCGCTGCCAGGGGCCTGAGCCTCCGGTCCTCCCCATGGGGAACCCTGAGTCCCGCGCCACGAGTCCCCGACCGTCCTGGCACCATCGGCCCCTTTCATGGCTGCGACACAGCTGTGGAGCGACAGATCCATTTGTTCCCCCAGAGAGGCCAAGCCCTTCCCGGGCGCCCCGGCCTCCCTCCAAGGCGGAGTCCAATTCCCGACCACAGCCCCTCCATCAACTCTGCTCGGAGCAAGCTCCCCGGCACTGAGGCCCCCGGCCGGGACCCGTCGTCTCGGCGCGTTTTCGGGTGGCTGCGACATCCCCCGAGCGAGAAAGGGTCCTGGGCCATGCGGAACAAGGCGGTCACCATGGTTGTCCAACGCCAGCCAATTTTCATGAGCGCTCTGCCCACATCGATCCCGATTAGATACGGACCCTCAACTCTATTGTGATATAATCATCGAGAAATCAGGGAAAAATATTCAATGTAACAAAAGACATTCTCCTCAATCAATGGTGCTGGGAAAACTGGACAGCGATATGTAGAAGAATGGAACTCGACCATTCTCTTACACCATACACAATGATAAACTCGAACTCGATAAAGGAGCTCAACGTGAGACAGGATTCTCTCAGAATCCTAGAGGAGTACATAGGCAGTAACCTCTTCGACAGCAGCCACAGCAACTTCTTTCAAGATATGTCTCCAAAGGCCAAGGAAACAAAAGCGAAAATGAACTTTTGGCACTTCATCAAGATCAAAAGCTTCTGCACAGCAAAGGGAACAGTCCACCAATCAAAAGGCAACCCACGGAATGGGAGAAGATATTTGTAAATGACAGTTCAGACAAAAGGTTGATATCCAGGATCTAGAAAGAACTTCTCAAACTCAACACACACAAAACAGATAATCATATCCAAAAATGGGCAGAAGATATGAGCAGACACTCCTCCAACGAAGACATACAAATGGCTATCAGACACATGACAAAATGTTCATCATCACTAGCCATCAGGGAGATTCAAATGAAAACGACATTGAGATACCACCTGACACCAGTTAGAAAGGCCACAATTAGCAAGACAGGAAACAACGTGTGTTGGAGAGGATGTGGAGAAAGGGGAACCCTCTTACACTGTTGGTGGGAATGCAAGTTGGTGCAGCCACTTTGGAGAACAGTGTGGAGATTCCTCCAGAAATTAAAAAGAGAGCTTCCCTATGACCCTGCAATTGCATTGCTGGGTATTTACCCCAAAGATACAGATGGAGTGAAAAGAAGGGCCATCTGTACCCCAATGTTTATAGCAGCAAAGGCCTCGGTCGCCAAACTGTGGAAAGAACCAAGATGCCCTTCAATGGACGAATGGATAAGGAAGATGTGGTCCATATACAAGATGGAGTATTATGCCTCCATCAGAAAGGATGAATACCAACTTTTGTAGCAATATGGACGGGAGTGGAAGAGATTATGCTGAGTGAAATAAGTCAAGCAGAGAGAGTCAATTATCATATGGTTTCACTTATTTGTGGAGCATAACAAAGAACAAGGAGGACATGGGGAGATGGAGAGGAGAAGGAAGGTGTGGGAAATGGGAAGGGGAGGTGAACCATGAGAGACTACGGACTCTGACAAAGAACCTGAGGGTCTTGAATGGGTGGGGAGTGGGAGGTTGGGAGAACAAGGTGATGGGTATTAGGGAGGGCACGTGTTGCATGGAGCACTGGGTGTGGTGCAAAAATAAGGAATACTGTTACGCTGAAAACAAATAATATAGATAGATAGATAGATATTGAAAGTGGAAAAAAAAAAAGGAATGTGCTGAACCTACAGAGCAGAAGAAACCAGAATGCCTCCCTGACGCTACCCCCAATACCGGCGCCCCTGAGGAGCAGGAATGAGGAGTCTCACGGTCCTGCAGACTCACGTCCTCAACTCAGGCATCGGGATTGGTCATCACTGTGCTGGCAGATCCGGGCCGCCATGCCCCTGTGACCTAAACCTAACCCGCGGTTGGGTGTTCAGGCTTCAGTCCCCAGAGGACTGGCTCCCTAGCCCTCCAGACTGGGGACCCCATATTCCCAACGTAGGACTCTGGCTGCCACCCATGATGAAACTTGACCACATGGACCTTTGCAGAACGCTCCTTGCCGGAGAAACCTCCATGACCCCTAAAGCCAACCACATCTTCTGAGCACCCCCACACCACAATTCCTTAGCCTTACAGGCCGCCAGAACAATGCCCTCAGCCCAGCCCTCCAGAGAGCCTGAGTCCGTGCTGGCACATCAGGCCTGCCATTCTCCCAGGACCAAACCCTAAGCCTAGGTTGGGTGTTCAGGTTCTAGAACCCTGACACCCAATTCCACCCATGGGTGGGAGCATCAAACTGATGGCATGACTCAGCTTCTCAACCAGCAGGAGATTCCATTTGGTGCTCTCCAACACCCTCAGAGCCCTAGGAACCGGCCAAGCTGCCCTGAGGCCATTCCCGCCATCTTTGCACCTCCAGGCCAAAAACCCAGGGCCTGAGAAGCCTCCGGAGCCCTGCCCTCAACTCAGCCCTTCAGTGAGCCAATATCTGTGCTGGCAGATCCCACATGCCTTCTCCCTAAGACATAACCTTAACGCTAAGCCTAACCTTAATACTAACTCTAGCCCAGGTTGTGTGTTCAGGCATCCCTCCTCCATAGCCTGGTCCCCCAAACGGCCAGATGGGGGACCCCTGAGCTTCACCCCATAATTGCGCCTGATCCCAGGAGGAAACCCTGCCCTTTAGAAATGTGTTGAACCCGCAGAGCGGGAGAAACCTGCATGCCTCCCAGAGGCCACTGCCACTTCTGGCACACCCAAGGACCAGGAACCAGGACTCTCACAGTGCTACAGACTCACACCCTCAACTCAGGCATTGGGAAGCATCACCACAGCGCCATCAGATCGGGGCTGCCATGCCCTTACAACCCTACCCTAACCCTAGGTTGGGTGTCAGGCTTCTGTCCCCTGAGGACTGGACCCCTAGCCCTCCAGACTGGGGACCCTGTATTCCCAATGCAGGACTCTGGCTGCCACCCACGATGAAACTGGACCATATGATCCTGTGCAGTATGCTCCTGGCCACAGAAACCTCCATGCCCCCTAAAGCCAGCCACGCCTTCCAAGAAATGCCACACCACAAACCCAGACCCTGACAGGCCACCAGAGCAATGCCCTCAACTCAGCCCTCCGGAGAACCTGAGCCGCACTGGCAGGCCTGCCATTCTCCCAGGACGAAACCCTAACACTAGGGTGGGTGTTCAGGCATTGGACCCAGAGGCCTGACACCCAATTCCTCCCATGGGTTGAGCATCAGACTGTCGGCAGGACTCAGTTCTCAGCCAGGAGGAGACCTTTTCATTTGGTGTTCTCTCACACCCTCAGAGCAGTAGCAACCAGCCATTCTCCCTTGAGGCCATTCCCACCAGCTTTGCTCCTCCAGGCCAAGAACCCAGGGCCTGAGGAGCCTCCTGAGTCCTGCCCTCAACTCAGCCCTTGGGTGAGCCCGTATCTGTGCTAGCAGATCCGACATGCCCTGTCCCTAAGCCTAACACTAACCATAATACTAAACCTAGCCCAGGTTGTGTGTTCAGGCATCCATACTCTGACTCCTGGTCCCCAAGGCCCCAGATGGGGGACCCGTGAGCGATACCCCATCATTGAACCTGACACCAGGAGGAAACCATGCTGTTTAGAATTGTGCTGAACCCACAGAGCGGGATAAATTTGAATGTCTCCCTGAGGCCACCCCACTTCCAGCGCCCCCAAGGACCAAGAACCAGGAGTCTCATGGTCCTGCAGACACACGCTCTGAACTCAAGCATTGGGATGGGCCACCACAGCGCCAGCAGATTGGGGCTGCAATGCCCCTACAACCTAACCCTCACAGCAGGACTCACCCTCTCAGCCAGAAGGTGACCTTTCATTTCGTGCTATCTAATGCCCTGAGAATTGTAGAAACTGGTATGCTCCCCTGAGGCGATTTCCAACATCTTTGCCCGTACAGCCCAAAACCCCAGTGCCCGAGGAGCCTCCTGAGTCCCGCCCTCAACTCAGCCCTTGGGTGAGCTGATATCTGTGCTTGCATATCCGACATGCCTTGTCCCTAAGACATAGCCTTAACCCTAATCCTAATACTAACCCTAGCCCAGGTTCGTGCTCAGGCATCATCCTCCCACAACTGGTCCTCAAAACCCCAGATAGGGGACCCCTGAGTTGCACCCCATAATTCCACATGATCCCAGCATGAACCGTGCCATTTAGAAATGGGCTGAAGCCACAGAGCAGGAGAAGCCTGCAAGTCTCCCTGAGGCCAAAGCACTTCTGGACCCTCCCAAGGACCGGGAACCAGAGTCTCAATGTCCTGCAGACATAGCCTCAACTCAGGCATCAGGATGGGTCACCACAGCACCGGCAGATCGGGGTTACCATGCCCCAAAGACTTAACCATAATGCTAGGATGGGTGTTTATGCTTCGATCCACAGAGGCCTGGCTCCCTAGCCGTCCAGACTGGGGACCCTGTATTTGCAATGCTGGACTCCGGCTGCCACCCACAAGGAAAATGGCCCACATGGCCCTGTGCAGTACGCTCCTGGCCGGAGAAACCTCCATGCCCCCTAAAGACACCCACACCTTCCGAGGACCCACACACCACCGCCCAGTGCCTGATGGGCCACCAGAGCAATACCCTCAACTCAGCCCTCCGGAGAGCCTGAGTCCGCACTGGCACCTCAGGCCTGCCATGCTCCCAGGACCAAACCCTAATACCCTAGCTCAGGTGGTCAGGCTCTGGACCCCAGAGGCCTGATACCCAATTCCATCCCAGTGGATAGGATCATCAGACTGATGGCAGGACTCAGCCTCTCAGCCAGGAGAATAAATGAAATAAACCATTTCATTTAGTGCTATCTAACACTCTCAGAGACCTAGAAACCAGCATGCTCCCCTGAGGCCATTCCCACAATCTTTACCTTCTAGGAAAAAAACCCAGGGCCTAAGGAGCCTCCTGAGTCCCGCCTTCAACTCAGCCCTTGGGTGAGCCCATATAAGTGTTACCAGATCCAACATGCCTTGTCCCTAAGACATAACCCTAACCCTAATCTTTTTATTTTTTTTTAAGATTTTATTCATTTCTTTGACAGAGACAGATCAGAAGAAGGCACAGAGAGGTCGAAGCAAGCTCCCCGCTGAGCAGAGAGCCTGATGTGGGGCTCCATCCCAGGACCCTGAGATCATGACCTGAGCAGAAGGCAGAGGCTTTAACCAACTGAGCCACCCAGGCGCCCCACCTTAACACTAATCTTAACACTAACCCTAACCACAAAACCTAACCCTAACCTCTAAACCTAACATAACAACCTCGGAGCAGTAGAAACCATCATGCTCCCCAGAGGCGATTCCCACCTTCTTTACCCCTCCAGTCCAAAAATCCAGGGCCTGAGGAGACTCCTGAGTCCCGCCCTCAACACAGCCCTTGGGTGAGTCCATATCTGTGTTGGCAGATCTGACATGCCTTGTCCCTAAGACATACGCCTAACCCTAAGCCTAACCCTAAACCTTACCTCTAACCCTATCCCCTAACTCCTAACCCTAACCCTAACCCCTAACAACTAACCCTAACACTCTCCGAACCTCTATCCCTAACCCTAACCCTCCAGACTGGGGATTCCAAAGTCACAACACAGGACTCTGCCTGCCCTCCAGAAAGAAAGGTGTATGAGCACCTAAACACACCCGCCATTGGAAATGCCCCAGACATAATGCCAGATTCTGCCACAACGCCAGAGGCATGTCATCCACTCAGCCCTGAGGGAGCCCGCCTCAACACAGCATATCAGCAGCATATCAGATCTGCCATGCCCCTAGGCCTTAACCCTAACCCTAGGTTGGGTGTACAGTCTTCCATACCCAGAGGCCTAGCCCCCAAACCCGCCAGATTGTGGATGCATGAGACTCACTCTGGCAGTCTGGAGGCTGCCTATGCTGTTACAGTGCCATTTGGAGCTACTTAGACCTCAGAGCAAAAGATAACTTCATGCCCCCCAAGGCAAGCCCCAGCATCTGAGCCCCTCCTGAACACAAACCCAGATTCACACGAGCCACCTATCACCGACCCTCAACTCAGGCCACCGGGGAGTCCGCCTCAGCACTGGCAGATTGGGCCTGTCGCACCCCAAGACCTCACCCTTAGTTTGAGTTTCCAGGCTTCCATCCCAAGATGCCTAGCCTCCAGGCCCCCTGGATTAAGGACCCCTGAGTGACATTGCAGCACTCCAACAGCCACGCAGGATGAAACCTTGCAGTTTGGAGCTGCTGAATACTCAGAGGGTGAGAAACCTTCAAGCCCCCGTAAAGCTATCCGCACAATTTGCGGCACCCCAGGCCAGAAAGCTGTTTTCTATGAAGCTACCGGACACATGCCCTCAACTCAGCCCTGAGGGGAGCCCATCTCTGCGCCGGCAGATTGGGCCTGCCATGACCCTAGTCCCTAATCCTAACCCTAGGTGGGGTATACAGCCTTCCGTGCCCAGAGGTCTGTACCCCAAGCCCATCAGACTGGGGATGACTGAGACTCCCGCCAGCACTCCTCCAGCCTCCTACGGCAAAATGGTGCCATTTGGAACTGTGCAGGAACCTCAGAGCAAGAGAAAGCTGCATGGCCCCCAAGAACACCACTAGCTTCTTTGCCCCCACAAACACAAACACAGACCTCAAGTCCTGCCTGATTCCCACCCTCCATTCGGCCTATCCAGGAGACCACCTCAATTGCAGCAGATCGGGCCTGCCATGTCCCTAAGCCTTAACCCTAACCCTAGTTTGGATTTTCAGGCTTCCATCCCAAGAGGCCTGGCCCCCACGCCCCCCAGATTAAGGACTTCTGAGCAACACCACAGGACACAGCCTGTCACACAAGTGGAAACCTTGTGGTTTGGAGCTGCAATGAACCCTCAGATGGGGAGAAACTTTTATGCCACCCTAAAGCCACCCCAATAATCAACAGCCAATCTGGCCATAGAGCTGGATTCCATCCCGCCACCAAATGCATACCCTCAACTCAGCCCATACGGGATCCCGCCTCAGCACTGGCAGATCGGGCCTGCCATTGCCCCTAGGCCCTAATCCTAACACAAGTTTGGGTGTTCAGTCTTCCATGCTGAGGGTCCAGGCAACAAAATCCCCTGGATTAAGGAATCTTGACATACACCTCAGGACTCCGCTTGCCACACAGTAGGAACCTGTGCCTTGGAGTTGTGCTGAACCCTCAGAGGGGGAGAAACTTGCCCCTCTAAAGGCACTCCCATCATCTGCACCCGTCCCCCCGGCCATAAACCAGATTCTGCTGAGCTGCCGGACGCATGCCATAAATTCAGACCCTAGGGCGCCCCACCTCAACATAAGCAGATCGGGCCACCATGCCCCTAGGCCCTTACCAGAACCCCTCTTTAGGTTTTCAGGCTTCCATCCCAGGGGGCCTGCCTCCCATGTCCCCCCAGATTAAGGTCTACTGAGCGCCACCACGGGACTCCACCTGGCACTCATGAGGAAAACTTGTGGTTTAGAGCTGCACTGAACACTCAGACGGGGAGAAACCTGCAAACCCCCGTAATGCCACCCCACCATGAGTCACCCCCATGGCCATAAAACCAGATTCTCCTGCGATGCCAGATCTATGCCCTCAACGCGACCCTTAGGGGAGCCCGCATCAGCACCGGCACATCGGACCTGCCATGCCCTTCGGCCCTAAGCATAAACCGAGGTGGGGTGTACAGGCTTTCATGAACAGAGGCCTGTCCCCCAAGCCCGCCAGATTGGGCACCTCCGAGATTCATGCCAGTAGAGATTAAGGATTCCTCAGTGACACCCCAGGACTGCATCTGACACACAGGAGGAAACCATGCCATTTGGAGCTCTGCAGAACCCTCAGGGTAGGAGAAACCTGCATGCAACCCTGAGGTCACGCAAAGCTTCTGTGGCATCCCTGGACACAAACTCTGAGTCTGACATGCCACCTGATACCCACCCTGAAGTCAGCCCACCAGGGAGCCCACCTCAGCAGTAGCAGATTGAGCATGCCACGCCCCTACGCCCTTACCGTAGCTCTAGTTTCTGATTTCGGGCTTCCATCCCAAGAGGCCTGGCCCCCAAACTCCCCAGATTCAGGACCCCCCTGTAACAAGGCAGAAACCTGAATGCCATGCAGGGGGAAGCCATGACATTTGGAGCTCCAAAGTTTCCTCAGAGAGGGAGAAACCAGCATGCCCCTCTAAAGCCACCCCCATGATCAGCCGTCCCTCTGGCCAGAAACCCTGACTCTTCTGCATTGCAGGATGCATTTCCTCAACTCAATTCTGAGGGTATCTCACCTCTGTGTCAGCTGATCAGGCCTGTCCTGCCCAGCCCATTACCCTTAACCCTATGTTGCATTTTCAGGCTTCCTTCCCCAGGGGCCTATCCACCAAGCCCTCTAGATTGGTAAACTTGGAGCCACACTGTAGGAGTCCCCCTGCCACCCAGCAGGAAACTTGTCCCTTTGGAGCTGTGCAGAACCCTCAGAGCCAGAGAAACCTGCATGACCCCATTAGGACTCCCCCACATTCTGCAGCCCCCTGGCCACAAACCCAGAGCCTGATTCACCACCTGACCCCCATTCTCAACTCAGCTCCTTGGGGAACTCACCTCAACACCAGATGTTCGGGCCTGCCATGCCACTAGCGCAGCTCTGCTCGTGGACACCACCAGCTCTAGGCAGACCTAGAACTCCCCTGTCTGCGGCAAAGCTCTGGGATCCCCCCTCCTTCTTCCCAATTTACACTGGCCCAGGCATTCATGAGAAAGGGGAAGGCTACCTCTTGAATGCTTAATACCTCCTTTCCTCTTCAGCCCTATTTCTCTCCACTTACCTTTGCACCTGGGCAAACTGAAAGTAACATATCAATGGAACATGTACATGCTCTGAGATCTAAATCTTTCATGGCAACTTTCTGAGGGCTCCTTATGCAATAGGAAACTAGTGTATCCTGCCACAGAGTGTTTCATAATGAACAGCTACAGAACAGGAGTGCAAAAGTCATTCCAGTTTTACCTCAGTCTTCATGAAGTAGAACATGGTCTTCTTTTCTTCATTGACTTCAATTCCAATTCGTTTCCATGCAATGTTCATTCCTCTCCTTCAGGGGTAGGATTTTGTGATTCCTCACCTGCATAGAACACCCAGAGCTCATCACAACAAGTACTCTCCCTAATAGCTGTCACCCACTTAACCCTTCGCCCCACACCCCTGCCCCCTAGCAACCCTCGATTTTGCTCTAGGTTAGAGTCTGTTTCCTCATTGGCCTTTCTCTCCGCACTATGTTCATCTGTTTTCTTTCTGAAATTCCATAGAGGTCAAGATATAGGCTATTGGTCTTTTCTTACTGATTTTACTTAGCTAAATCCACTGTAGATCCATCCACATCCTTGCAGATGGTAAGATTTCATCCTTTTTGAACCTGGATCCTATTCCATTAAGAAGATGTGGGAGAATGAATACACATACACACACACACACACATATGATATATACGAGTGATATATATATATATCACTCATCAGTGAATGGACATTTGGTCTCCCTCCATTGTTTTACAATGGTTGAAAATGCTGCTGTAAATATCACGGTGCTTATACCCCACTGAATGTGCATTTTTGTGCCCTTTAGGGAAATAACTAGGAGGGCAATTGCTGGATCCTACTGTTGTTCAGTTCTTAGCTTTTGGAGGACAGACTGTATTCTTTCCAAGAGTGGCTGCAACAACACGCAGGCCCACCAACAATGTAGGAGGGTCCCGGTTTTGGGTTTGTTTTTTTTTTTTAGATTTTATTTATTTATTTGACAGAGGTCACAAGTAGGCAGAGAGGCAGGCAGAGAGAGAGGACGAAGCAGACTCCCCGCTGAGCAGAGAGCCCAATGCGGGGCTCAATCTCAGGACCCTGAGACCATGACCTGAGCCGAAGGCAGTGGCTTAACCCACTGAGCCACACAGGTGCCCCCGAGGGTTCCACTTTAAACAGAACATTCCCTGCCAGCAATTTCCTAAGGAGGAAATATAAAACCTGTGGGAAACCCTGACTCACTGAGCATCAGGAAAGCAGCCACAGAAATTCAGCCCAGGGTTCCTGACACCAAGTCCCTTGAAGCCAACAGAGTGCCTTTATCCAGGGAAATTCCCAAAGACTCTCCTTCTGACTTCACTACCCATGAAACTGCAGAGAAAATACAGCATGTCCAACCATATATAGCTGTTTGATTGAACCTAGGAAGACAAGCATCCCTTTTAAATTGTCCAAGACTCCTTGGAATCATTTTGAATTTTCCCTCTGCCCTCATTGGAACTCTTTGGATTCAAAGACGAATCCATTAGGATACATCACCTTGGACAAAGAAGAAGCCATCATCCAAGTCTCTATCTGACCACAAACAGCCACCTCACTCTAGATGCCAGCCTTCCACCAGAGTCTAGGCCCAGTGGAGTTAACACTGTTCGGTGAAGGAATACTTTCTATGTTCAAAAGGCACACCAAGTCAATCTCACATTCCCTTTCGAATCCAAGGGATTTCCTAGGAAAGAGATGTTCCAAATACCTTTGTAAGCCAGAAATAAACAGAGAAAATGAGATCCCTGCCAGGTGCTCCCTGCAGAGAAACTCAGGAGCTCTGGCACCCGCACGAGATTGCTTACAGCTGGTTCAGTGTGCCATTTGTGAGCTCCACTGGAGACAAGAGAAAAGCCCAGGAAATTTGGGGTGAAAGGGAATTTTTACCTGCCATCCTGGCATGGATGTGACATTGTGACCCACAGGCCTGCTGTTTTCTCTGAACACTGACGTCCTGGGACAAGCTGCATGACTGACTCAGACGCTGACTTCCAAACTTCAGGTCTCATGGAGCCAGAGTGAAGAAGGGTTGTCAGGTGCAGATAAGCAGGCGTCTCCCACCTAAAGCCTGCACACCTGCTCTGATTCCTGGGAGAAGGAGAGACACAGGCTTGTTTCTTAACTGGTCATTCACTTCCCTCTCAAGCTGGTCAATGCCCTTATCCTTTTTGGAGAAACAAACATACTTTTCCAAACAAACACTCAGCTCCTCGGTTCCAAATGCACCATGAGTCGGGTTTGGTTCCCCTGGCTCCAGAGCCCAACTGGGAGGACCCCCCCTGAACCATCCTGACAGCACATTACCAGCAAACCTGGGGAAAGAGGGCACAATGCTGAGTGGGGGACAGGCTCCATCAATTCTTACCACGACCCTTGAGCCTGGAGAAACAGAGACTATACAGCTCACCACTCCGTCCTGTAAAAATAAGCTGTAGTGCCTCACGTTTCAGGGTCTCTCACCGGGCACCTCCGCCCTGCCTTCAGAGCCAGCAAGCTGCACTGACTCCTCTTCAGGTGTGTTTCCCATGGCAGCTCGCCGCTGCCTCCAGTGGTGGCAAGCAGCATCGCCATGCCTTCCAGGGTATCACACCACTGCTCACCACTCCCTCCAGTGGAGTGAACTGGCACTGCCGGGCCTTCCATAGACTCATTTTTTTTTTTTATTTGTTTATTTACAGCATAACAGTGTTCATTGTTTTGGCATCACACCCAGTGCTCCATGCAGTACGTGCCCTCCCTATTAACCACCACCTGATTCCTCAAACTCCCACCCCACCCTGCCCCTCCAAAACCCTCTGGTTGTTTTTCAGAGTCCATAGTCTCTCATGGTTCATCTCCCCTTCCAGTTTCTCTCAACTCCCTCTCCTCTCCATCTCCCTATGTCCTCCGTGTTATTTGCTATGCTCCACAAATAAGTGAGACCATATGATACATGACTCTCTCTCTCCTTGACTTATTTCGTTCAGCATAATTTCTTCCAGTCCCGTCCATGTTGCTACAAAAGTTGGGTATTCATCCTTTCTGATGGAGGCATAATACTCCATTGCGTATATGTACCACATCTTCCTTATCCATTCATCCGTTGAAGGGCATCTTGGTTCTTTCCACAGTTTGGTGAGCATAGCCATTGCTACAATAAACATTGGGGTACAGATGGCCCTTCTTTTCACTACATCTGTATCTTTGGGGTAAATACCCAGCAGTGCAATTGCAGGGTCATAGGGAAGCTCTATTCTTAATTTCTTGAGGAATCTCCACACTGTTCTCCAAAGTGGCTGCACCAACTTGCATTCCCACCAACAGTGTAAGAGGGTTCCCCTTTCTCCACATCCTCTCCAACAATCGTTGTTTCCTGTCTTGCTAATTTTGGCCATTCTAACTGGTGTCAGGTGGTATCTCAATGTGGCTTTAATTTGAATCTCCCTGATGGCTAGTGATGATGAACATTTATTCATGTGTCTGATAGCCATTTGTATGTCTTCGTTGGAGAAGTGTCTGTTCATATCTTCTGCCCATTTTTGGATATGATTCTCTGTTTTGTGTGTGTTGAGTTTGAGAAGTTCTTTCTAGATCCTGGATATCAACCTTTTGTCTGTACTGTCATTTGCAAATATCTTCTCCCATTCCGTGGGTTGCCTTTTTGTTTGGTGGACTGTTTCCTTTGCTGTGCAGAAGCTTTTGATCTTGATGAAGTGCCAAAAGTTTATTTTCGCTTTTGTTTCCTTGGCCTTTGGAGACATATCTTGAAAGAAGTTGCTGTGGCTGATATCGAAGAGGTTACTGCCTATGTTCTCCTCTAGGATTCTGATGGATTCCTGTCTCATGATGAGGTCTTTTATCCATTTCGAGTGTAAGAGAATGGTTGAGTTTCATTATTCTACATATAGCTGTCCAGTTTTCCCAGCACCATTGATTGAAGAGACTGTCTTTTTTTCCATTGAATATTTTTTCCTGTTTTGTCGAAGATTATTTCACCGTGGAGTTGAGGGTCCATATCTGGGCTCTCCACTCTGTTCCACTGGTCTATGTGTCTGTTTTTATGCCAGGGCCACGCTGTCTTGGTGATCGCAGCTTTGTAGTAAAGCTTGAAATCGGGTAACGTGATGCCGCCAGTTTTGTTTTTGTTTTTCAACATTTCCTTAGCAATTCGGGGTCTCTTCTGATTCCATACAAATTTTAGTATTATTTGCTCCAGCTCTTTGAAAACTACCGGTGGAATTTTGATCGGAATGGCATTAAAAGCATAGACTGCTCTAGGCAGTATAAACATTTTAACAATGTTTATTCTTCCAATCCAAGAGCATGGAATTGTCTTCCATCTTTTTGGGTCTTCTTCAATTTCTTTCATGAGTGTTCTGTAGTTCCTCGAGTACAGGTCCTTTACCTCTTTGGTTAGGTTTATTCCCAGGTATCTTATGGTTCTTGGTGCTCTAGTAAATGGAATCGATTCTCTAATTTCCCTTTCTGTATTTTCATTGTTAGTGTATAAGAAAGCCACTGATTTATGTACATTGACTTTGTATCCTGCCATGTTACTGAATTGCTGTATGAGTCTAGTAGTTTGGGGGTGGAGTCTTTGGGGTTTTCCATATAAAAAAATCATGGCATCTGCGAAGAGAGAGAGTTTGACTTCTTCCTTGCCAATTTGGATACCTTTTATTTCTCTTTGTTGTCTGATTGCCGTTGCTAGGACTTCTAATACTATGTTGAACAAGAGTGGTGAGAGTGGGCATCCAAGCCCATTAGAATAACGTCAGACCTTTTCACAGAGACCTGGCAAGCCAGGAAGGGCTGGCAAAATATATTCAGAGTACTAAATGAGAAGAACATGCAACCAAGAATACTCTATCCGGCAAGACTGACATTTAAAATGGATGGAGAGATAAAGAGTTTCCAAGACCGGCAAGGCTTAAAAGACTATGCAACCACCAAGCCGACACTGCAGGAAATATTAAGCGGGGTCCTATAAAAGAGAAAAAATCCTAAGAATATCATTGAACAGAAATATAGAAACAATCTACAGACAGAAAGACTTCAAAGGCAACATGACATGAATCAAAACCTATCTCTCAATAATCACTCTCAATGTGAATGGCCTAAATGCGCCCATAAAACGACACAGGGTTGCAGATTGGATAAAACGACAGGACCCATCCATATGTTGTCTACAAGAGACCCATTTTGAACCTAAGGATACACCCAGACTGAAAGTGAATGGATGGAGAAGCATCTTTCATGCCAATGGGCCTCAAAAGAAGGCCGGGGTAGCGATTCTCATATCAGATAAATTAGATTTTAAACTAAAGACTGTAGTCAGAGATACAGAAGGACACTCCATAATTCTTAAAGGGACTATCCGCCAAGATGATCTAACAATTGTGAATATCTATGCCCCCAATATGGGAGCACCCAATTCCATAAGAAAACTATTAATCAAGATAAAGAGTCATATTGATATGAATACAATAATAGTAGGAGATCTTCATACGCCTCTCTCAAAAATAGACAGATCATCGAAGCAGAAAATTAAAAAAGTAATAAGAGCATTGAATGAAACATTGGACCAGATGGACCTCATAGACATATACAGAACATTCCACCCTAAAACAACAGAATACACATTCTTCTCAAGTGCACATGGAACCTTCTCCAGAATAGACCACATACTGCGTCACAAGGATTGAGGATGCCTGATACTCATGCTGGGAATCTGCCTGCCACGCAGGGCACCGCTGTGCTGTTTGGAGCTGCGCTGAACCCTCAGAGCTGGAGAAACTTCCATGCACCCCTGAAGTCACCCCCAGGTTATGCGAACGTCTGGACACACACCTAGAGGCTAAGGCCCCGTCTGACACCCGAGCTCAAATCAGCGCACCAGGGCACCTGCCTCTGCACTGGCATATCAGGTCTACCATGGCCCTAGGCCTTAACCCTATCCCTAATTTTGGTTTTCAGGTATCATCCCCAAGAGTCCTGACCCCAAGACCCCAAGATTAAAGAATCCTGAGTGACACCTCAGGACTCTGTCCACCATGCAGGAGGAAACCATGCTGTTTGGAGCTGTGTCGAATCCTCAGACCGGGAGAAACCTGCACGGTTCACCCGAGGCTATCCCCCACCCTCTGCGCACCATTGGGGCACAAATGTGGAGGCTGGCACTCAGCCTGCCTACCACCCAGGAGGAAACCGTGCCATTTGAAACTGAGTAGAACACTCAGAGTGGGAGAAACTGCATGCCTCCCTGAGCACAACCCCCTCCTTCAGCGGTCCCCTGACCACAAACCTGGACCCTCTCATGCCACCGGACCTCTGCCCTCAATTCATCCCCCTGGGATCCCTTCTCAGTGCCAGCAATTTGGGCCTGCCATGCCCCTGACCCTAACCTTAAGCCTAGGTTGCATTTTCGGTCTTCATCCCCAGAGGCTGGTCCCCCAATTCCTCCATATTTGGACCCCTGAGCCACAACCCAGTGCTCTGTCTGCCACCCGGGTGGAAACCGTTCTGTTTGGAGCTGCACAGAACCATCGGAATGGGAGAAATCTTCATGCTCCCTGAAGCCACCTCCACCTTCGGCCACCCCCCAGGCACAAACCCAGATCGTAATGCACCACCTGACCATGGCCCTCAACTCAGTACCCCAGACATCTAGCCTCGGCACCAGCAGATCAGGCCAGCCATGCCCCTGTGCTCTTTTCCAAGCCCTAGGTTGTGTTTTCAGTCTTCTGTCCTCTGATGATTGACACCAAAGCTCCGCTGATGGGTTACACCTGAACTATACCAGAATATTTCTTGGCCCCCTGAGGCTATCCCACTTTCAGCACCCCCCGTTCACACCTGGATCTTAACACTCACACTGACCCACGTCCTCAACTCTGCTCCCCAGGTCAGTCCTCTCAGGGTGGCCTATTGAGACTGACATGACCCTCAGCCCTAACCAAAACTTAGGTACATTTTCTGTCTTGTGTCCCAAGAATACAGGTACCAAAGCCCCACATATGTGGGACCCCTGAGAAATGCCAGAGGACTCTGTCTTCAACCCAGAAGGAAACAGTAGAATTGGAACTCTGCCAAGGACTGAGAGCAGGAGAAATCTGCCTTTCCCCCCATGGCCACCAACCCGGAGCCTGACTCAGACTGACCCATGTTCTCTACTCAGTCCCCGTGAGAGCTCTGCACAGCACCAGCAAATCAGGCCTGTCATGTTGCTGGGACCTAGCCCCAACCCTAGGTTGGGGTTTCATGCTCTGTCCCCAGAGGACTGGCACCCAAGTCCCACGGATGGGGACCCCTGAGCAAGATTTGAGATCTCTGCCTGCCACCCAGAAGGAAACCATACCATTTGGGACTCTGCAAAGGATACTGAGCAGGAGAAATCTGCCACGCACCACTGAGTTCACCCAGAGTCAGCAGCTGGACACAAACCTGAACCTGACACTTACTCTATCCATCCCTCTGTACTCAGCCCTCTGGATAGCTTGCCACACCACCATCAGATTGGGCCTGCCTTCGGTTGCCAGGGGCCTGAGCCTGGGGGCCTCCCCATGGGGAACCCTGAGGCCCGCGCCACGAGTCCCCCGACCGTCCCGGCGACAACGGCACCTTTCGCAGCTTCGTCCTAGCCGCGGAGTCAGAGACCAGTCCGTTTCCCCACAGAGGCCAGCCCCCTCCAGGGGCGCCCCGGCCGCCCGCCACGGCGGAGGGGGACGCCCGGCCACGGCGCCTCTATGCACTCTGCTCGGGGAAAACACCCCGGCGCCGCGGCTGCCGGCCGCGCCCCATCGTCGCGGCTCGTTTTCCGGGTGGCCGCGACATGCCCCGAGCGAGAAAGGGCCCTGCTCCACGCGGAACTGGGCGCTGACCAGGGCTGCCCAACGCCGGCCAAATCTCACGAGCGTTCTGCCCAAATCGATCCCGATTTGGGCAGAACGCTCGTGAGAATTGGCCGGAAAACGCCCGGCGAACACACTTCGGGCACCACAGGGCCACAGGGCGGCCCCCGCGGGGCCCTGTCCGGGATCGCGGGTCGTCGCGTTCCGGCACCGCCGGGAGGAGCTCCGGGAGGCGGGCGCCGGGGAGGCCGACACCTCCCGCTCCTCAGCCTCCGGGGGTCCCCTCCCCGGCGCCGGCAGCTGGGGCCGGGCCAGCCCCGAAAGCCGGGCCCGGGCCCGGGCCCGGGCCTGCTTGCTCAGCCTTCCGTTGCCAGGGGCCTGAGCCTGGGGGACTCCCCATTGGGAACCCTTGGTCCCGCGCCACGAGTCCCCCGACCGTCCCGGCGACAACGGCACCTTTCGCGGCTTCGTCCTAGACGCGGAGTCAGAGACCAGTCCGTTTCCCCACAGAGGCCAGCCCCCTCCAGGGGCGCCCCGGCCGCCCGCCACGGCGGAGGCGGACGCCCAGCCACGGCGCCTCCATGCACTCTGCTCGGGGAAAACTCCCTGGCGCCGCGGCTGCCGGCCGCGCCCCATCGTCGCGGCTCGTTTTCCGGGTGGCCGCGACATGCCCCGAGCGAGAAAGGGCCCTATTCCACGCGGAACTGGGCGCTGACCAGGGCTGCCCAACGCCGGCCAATTCTCACGAGCATTCTGCCCAAATCGATCCCGATTTGGGCAGAACGCTCGTGAGAATTGGCCGGAAAAGTCCCGGCGAACACACGTCGGGCACCACAGGGCCGCAGGGCCGCCCCCCCCCGGGGCCCTGTCCGGGATCGCGTGTCGTCGCGTTCCGGCAGCGCCAGGAGGAGCTCCGGGAGGCGTGCCGCGGGGAGGCCGACGCCTCCCGCTCCTCAGCCTCCGGGGGTCCCCTCCCTGGCGCCGGCAGCTGGGGCCGGGCCAGCCCCGAAATCCGGGCCCGGGCCCGGGCCTGCTTGCTCAGCCTTCCGTTGCCAGGGGCCTGAGACTGGGGCCTCCCAATGGGGAACCCTGAGTCCCGCGCCACGAGTCGCCCGACCGTCCCGGCGACAACGGCACCTTTCGCGGCTTCGTCCTAGCCGCGGAGTGAGAGACCAGTCCGTTTCCCCACAGAGGCCAGCCCCCTCCAGGGGCGCCCCGGCCGCCCGCCACGGCGGAGGCGGACGCCCGGCCACGGCGCCTCCATCCACTCTGCTCGGGGAAAACTCCCCGGCGCCGCGGCTGCCGGCCGCGCCCCATCGTCGCGGCTCCTTTTCCGGGTGGCCGCGACATGCCCCGAGCGAGAAAGGGCCCTGCTCCACGCGAAACTGGGCGCTGACCAGGGCTGCCCAACGCCGGCCAATTCTCACGAGCGTTCTGCCCAAATCGATCCCGATTTGGGCAGAACGCTCGTGAGAATTGGCCGGAAAACGCCCGGCGAACACACTTCGGGCCCCACAGGGCCGCAGGGCCGCCCCCCCCGGGGCCCTGTCCGGGACCGCGTGTCGTCGCGTTCCGGCACCGCCAGGAGGAGCTCCGGGAGGCGTGCCGCGGGGAGGCCGACGCCTCCCGCTCCTCAGCCTCCGGGGGTTCCCTCCCTGGCGCCGGCAGCTGGGGCCGGGCCAGCCCCGAAAGCCGGGCCCGGGCCCGGGACTGCTTGCTCAGCCTTCCGTTGCCAGGGGCCTGAGACTGGGGGCCTCCCCATGGGGAACCCTGAGTCCCGCGCCACGAGTCCCCCGACCGTCCCGGCGACAACGGCACCTTTCGCGGCTTCGTCCTAGCCGCGGAGTGAGAGAGCAGTCCGTTTCCCCATAGAGGCCAGCCCCCTCCAGGGGCGCCCCGGCCGCCCGCCACGGCGGAGGCGGACGCCCGGCCACGGCGCCTCCATCCACTCTGCTCGGGGAAAACTCCCCGGCGCCGCGGCTCGTTTTCCGGGTGGCCGCGACATGCCCCGAGCGAGAAAGGGCCCTGCTCCACGCGGAACTGGGCGCTGACCAGGGCTGCCCAACGCCGGCCAATTCTCACGAGCGTTCTGCCCAAATCGATCCCGATTTGGGCAGAACGCTCGTGAGAATTGGCCGGAAAAGGCCCGGCGAACACACTTCGGGCACCACAGGGCCGCAGGGCCGCCCCCCCCCGGGGCCCTGTCCGGGATCGCGTGTCGTCGCGTTCCGCCAGCGCCAGGAGGAGCTCCGGGAGGCGTGCCGCGGGGAGGCCGACGCCTCCCGCTCCTCAGCCTCCGGGGGTCCCCTCCCTGGCGCCGGCAGCTGGGGCCGGGCCAGCCCCGAAATCCGGGCCCGGGCCCGGGCCTGCTTGCTCAGCCTTCCGTTGCCAGGGGCCTGAGCCTGGGGGCCTCCCCATGGGGAACCCTGAGTCCCGCGCCACGAGTCCCCCGACCGTCCCGGCGACAACGGCACCTTTCGCGGCTTCGTCCTAGCCGCGGAGTGAGAGACCAGTCCGTTTCCCCACAGAGGCCAGGCCCCTCCAGGGGCGCCCCGGCCGCCTGCCACGGCGGAGGCGGACGCCCGGCCACGGCGCCTCCATCCACTCTGCTCGGGGAAAACTCCCCGGCGCCGCGGCTGCCGGCCGCGCCCCATCGTCGCGGCTCCTTTTCCGGGTGGCCGCGACATGCCCCGAGCGAGAAAGGGCCCTGCTCCACGCGAAACTGGGCGCTGACCAGGGCTGCCCAACGCCGGCCAATTCTCACGAGCGTTCTGCCCAAATCGATCCCGATTTGGGCAAAACGCTCGTGAGAATTGGCCGGAAAACGCCCGGCGAACACACTTCGGGCACCACAGGGCCGCAGGGCCGCCCCCCCCGGGGCCCTGTCCGGGACCGCGTGTCGTCGCATTCCGGCACCGCCAGGAGGAGCTCCGGGAGGCGTGCCGCGGGAAGGCCGACGCCTCCCGCTCCTCAGCCTCCGGGGGTCCCCTCCCTGGCGCCGGCAGCTGGGGCCGGGCCAGCCCCGAAAGCCGGGCCCGGGCCCGGGCCTGCTTGCTCAGCCTTCCGTTGCCAGGGGCCTGAGCCTGGGGGCCTCCCCATGGGGAACGCTGAGTCCGGCGCCACGAGTCCCCCGACATCCCGGCGACAACGGCACCTTTCGCGGCTTCGTCCTAGCCGCGGAGTGAGAGACCAGTCCGTTTCCCCACAGAGGACACCCCCCTCCAGGGGCGCCCCGGGCGCCCGCCACGGCGGAGGCGGACGCGCGGCCACGGCGCCTCCATCCACTCTGCTCGGGGAAAACTCCCCGGCGCCGCGGCTGCCGATCGCGCCCCATCGTCACGGCTCGTTTTCCGGGTGGCTGTGACATGCCCCGCGCGAGAAAGGGCCCTGCTCTACGCAGAACTGGGCGCTGACCAGGGCTGCCCAACGCCGGCCAATTCTCACGAGCGTTCTGCCCAAATCGATCGCAGAACGCTCGTGAGAATTGGCCGGAAAACGCCCGGCGAACACACTTCGGGCAACACAGGGCCGCAGGGCGGCCCCCCCCGGGGCCCTGTCCGGGATCGCGTGTCGTCGCGTTCCGGCACCGCCAGGAGGAGCTCCGGGAAGCGTGCCGCGGGGAGGCCGAAGCCTCCCGCTCCTCAGCCTCCGGGGGTCCCCTCCCTGGCGCCGGCAGCTGGGGCCGGGCCAGCCCCGAAACCCGGGCCCGGGCCCGGGCCTGCTTGCTCAGCCTTCCGTTGCCAGGGGCCTGAGGCTGGGGGCCTCCCCATGGGGAACCCTGAGTCCCCCGCCACGAGTCCCCCGACCGTCCCGGCGACAACGGCACCTTTCGCGGCTTCGTCCTAGCCGCGGAGTGAGAGACCAGTCCGTTTCCAAACAGAGGCCAGCCCCCTCCAGGGGCGCCCCTGCCGCCCGCCAAGGCGGAGGCGGACGCTCGGCCACGGCGCCTCCATCCACGCTGCTCGGGGAAAACTCCCCGGCGCCGCGGCTGCCGGCCGCGCCCCATCGTCGCGGCTCGTTTTCCGGGTGGCCGCGACATGCCCCGAGCGAGAAAGGGCCCTGCTCCACGCGGAACTGGGCGCTGACCAGGGCTGCCCAACGCCGGCTAATTCTCACGAGCGTTCTGCCCAAATCGATCCCGATTTGGGCAGAACGCTCGTGAGAATTGGCCGGAAAACGCCCGGCGAACACACTTCGGGCACCAAAGGGCCGCAGGGCCGCCCCCCCGGGGGCCATGTCCGGGACCGCGTGTCGTCGCGTTCCGGCACCGCCAGGAGGAGCTCCGGGAGGCGTGCTGCGGGGAGGCCGACGCCTCCCGCTCCTCAGCCTCCGGGGGTTCCCTCCCTGGCGCCGGCAGCTGGGGCCGGGCCAGCCCCGAAAGCCGGGCCCGGGCCCGGGACTGCTTGCTCAGCCTTCCGTTGCCAAGGGCCTGTGCCTGGTGGCCTCCCCATGGGGAACCCTGAGTCCCGCGCCACGAGTCCCCCGACCGTCCCGGCGACAACGGCACCTTTCGCGGCTTCGTCCTAGCCGCGGAGTGAGAGACCAGTCCGTTTCCCCATAGAGGCCAGCCCCCTCCAGGGGCGCCCCGGCCGCCCGCCACGGCGGAGGCGGACGCCCGGCCACGGCGCCTCCATCCACTCTGCTCGGGGAAAACTCCCCGGCGCCGCGGCTCGTTTTCCGGGTGGCCGCGACATGCCCCGAGCGAGAAAGGGCCCTGCTCCACGCGGAACTGGGCGCTGACCAGGGCTGCCCAACGCCGGCCAATTCTCACGAGCGTTCTGCCCAAATCGATCCCGATTTGGGCAGAACGCTCGTGAGAATTGGCCGGAAAAGGCCCGGCGAACACACTTCGGGCACCACAGGGCCGCAGGGCCGCCCCCCCCGGGGCCCTGTCCGGGATCGCGTGTCGTCGCGTTCCGGCAGCGCCAGGAGGAGCTCCGGGAGGCGTGCCGCGGGGAGGCCGACGCCTCCCGCTCCTCAGCCTCCGGGGGTCCCCTCCCTGGCGCCGGCAGCTGGGGCCGGGCCAGCCCCGAAATCCGGGCCCGGGCCCGGGCCTGCTTGCTCAGCCTTCCGTTGCCAGGGGCCTGAGCCTGGGGGCCTCCCCATGGGGAACCCTGAGTCCCCCGCCACGAGTCCCCCGACCGTCCCGGCGACAACGGCACCTTTCGCGGCTTCGTCCTAGCCGCGGAGTGAGAGACCAGTCCGTTTCCCCACAGAGGCCAGCCCCCTCCAGGGGCGCCCCGGCCGCCTGCCACGGCGGAGGCGGACGCCCGGCCACGGCGCCTCCATCCACTCTGCTCGGGGAAAACTCCCCGGCGACGCGGCTCGTTTTCCGGGTGGCCGCGACATGCCCCGAGCGAGAAAGGGCCCTGCTCCACGTGGAACTGGGCGCTGACCAGGGCTGCCCAACGCCGGCCAATTCTCACGAGCGTTCTGCCCAAATCGATCCCGATTTGGGCAGAACGCTCGTGAGAATTGGCCGGAAAACGCCCGGCGAACACACTTCGGGCACCACAGGACGGCAGGGCCGACCCCCCGGGGCCCTGTCCGGGACCGCGTGTCGTCGCGTTCCGGCACCGCCAGGAGGAGCTCCGGGAGGCGTGCCGCGGGGAGGCCGACGCCTCCCGCTCCTCAGCCTCCGGGGGTTCCCTCCCTGGCGCCGGCAGCTGGGGCCGGGCCAGCCCCGAAAGCCGGGCCCGGGCCCGGGACTGCTTGCTCAGCCTTCCGTTGCCAGGGGCCTGAGCCTGGGGGCCTCACCATGGGGAACCCTGAGTCCCGCGCCACGAGTCCCCCGACCGTCCCGGCGACAACGGCACCTTTCGCGGCTTCGTCCTAGCCGCGGAGTGAGAGACCAGTCCGTTTCCCCATAGAGGCCAGCCCCCTCCAGGGGCGCCCCGGCCGCCCGCCACGGCGGAGGCGGACGCCCGGCCACGGCGCCTCCATCCACTCTGCTCGGGGAAAACTCCCCGGCGCCGCGGCTCGTTTTCCGGGTGGCCGCGACATGCCCCGAGCGAGAAAGGGCCCTGCTCCACGCGGCACTGGGCGCTGACCAGGGCTGCCCAACGCCGGCCAATTCTCACGAGCGTTCTGCCCAAATCGATCCCGATTTGGGCAGAACAATCGTGAGAATTGGCCGGAAAACGCCCGGCGAACACACTTCGGGCGCCACAGGGCCGCAGGGCCGCCCCCCCGGGGCCCTGTCCGGGGACGCGTGTCGTCGCGTTCCGGCACCGCCAGGAGGAGCTCCGGGAGGCGGGCCCCGGGGAGGCCGACGCCGCCCGCTCCTCCGCCTCCGGGGGTCCCCTCCCTGGCACCGGCAGCTGGGGCCGGGCCAGCTCCGACAGCCGGGCCCGGGCCCGGGCCTGCTTGCTCAGCCTTCCGTTGCCAGGGGCCTGAGCCTGGGGGCCTCCGCGTGGGGAACCCTGAGTCCCGCGCCACGAGTCCGCCCGACCGTCCCGGCGACAACGGCACCTTTCGCGGCTTCGTCCCAGCCGTGGAGTGAGAGATCAGTCCGTTCCCCCACGGAGGCCAGCCCCCTCCACGGGCGCCCCGGCCGCCCGCCACGGCGGAGGCGGGCTCCCGGCCACGGCGCCTCCATCCACTCTGCTCGGGGAAAACTCCCCGGCGCCTGGGCCGCCGGCCGCGCCCCAACGTCGCGGCTCGATTTCCGGGTGGCCGCGCCATGCCCCGAGCGAGAAAGGGCCCTGCTCCACGCGGCACTGGGCGCTGACCAGGGCTGCCCAACGCCGGCCAATTCTCACGAGCGTTCTGCCCAAATCGATCTCGATTTGGGCAGAACGCTCGTGAGAATTGGCCGGAAAACGCCCGGCGAACACACTTCGGGCGCCACAGGGCCGCAGGGCCGCCCCCCTGGGGCCCTGTCCGGGATCGCGTGTCGTCGCGTTCCGGCACCGCCAGGAGGAACTCCGGGAGGCGGGCCCCGGGGAGGCCGACGCCTCCCGCTCCTCAGCCTCCGGGGGTCCCCTCCCTGGCGCCGGCCGCTGGGGCCGGACCAGCCCCGAAAGCCGGGCCCGGGCCCGGGCCTGCTTGCTCATCCTTCCGTTGCCAGGGGCCTGAGCCTGGGGGCCTCCGCATGGGGAACCCTGAGTCCCGCGCCACGAGTGCCCCCGACCGTCCCGGCGACAACGGCACCTTTCGCGGCTTCGTCCCAGCCGTGGAGTGAGAGATCACTCCGTTCCCCCACAGAGGCCAGCCCCCTCCACGGGCGCCCCGGCCGCCCGCCACGGCGGAGGCGGACGCCCGGCCACGGCGCCTCCATCCACTCTGCTCGGGGAAAACTCCCCGGCGCCGGGGCCGCCGGCCAAGCCCCATCGTCGCGGCTCGTTTTCCGGGTGGCCGCGCCATGCCCCGAGCGAGAAAGGGCCCTGCTCCACGCGGCACTGGGCGCTGACCAGGGCTGCCCAACGCCGGCCAATTCTCACGAGCGTTCTGCCCAAATCGATCCCGAATTGGGCAGAACGCTCATGAGAATTGGCCGGAAAACGCCCGGCGAACACACTTCGGGCACCAGAGGGCCGCATGGCCGCCCCCCCGGGGCCCTGTCCGGGATCGCGTGTCGTCGCTTTCCGTCACCACCAGGAGGAGCTCCGGGAGGCGGGCCCCGGGGAGGCTGAGGCCTCCCGCTCCTCAGCCTCCGGGGGTCCCCTCCCTGGCGCCGGCCCCTGGGGCCAGGCCAGCCCCGAAAGCCGGGCCCGGGCCCGGGCCTGCTTGCTCAGCCTTCCGTTGCCAGGGGCCTGAGCCTGGGGGCCTCCGCATGGGGAACCCTGAGTCCCGCGCCACGAGTCTCCGACCGTCCTGGCGCCATCGGCCCCTTTCGTGGCTGCGACACAGCTGTGGAGCGACAGATCCATTTGTTCCCCCAGAGAGGCCAAGCCCTTCCCGGGCGCCCCGGCCTCCCTCCAAGGCGGAGACCAATGCCCGACCACAGACCCTCCATCAACTCTGCTCGGAGCAAGCTCCCCGGCACTGAGGCCCCCGGCCGGTCCCCGTCGTCTCGGCGCGTTTTCGGGTGGCTGGGACATACCCCGAGCGAGAAAGGGTCCTGGGCCACGCGGAACAAGGCGGTCCCCATGGTTGTCCAACGCCAGCCAATTTTCATGAGCGCTCTGCCCACATCGATCCCGATTAGATACGGACCCTCAACTCTATTGTGATATAATCATCGAGAAATCAGGGAAAAATATTCGATGTAACAAAAGACATTCTCCTCAATCAATGGTGCTGGGAAAACTGGACAGCGATATGTAGAAGAATGAAACTCGACCATTCTCTTACACCATACACAATGATAAACTCGAACTTGATAAAGGAGCTCCACGTGAGACAGGATTCTCTCAGAATCCTAGAGGAGTACATAGGCAGTAACCTCTTCGATATCAGCCACAGCAACTTCTTTCAAGATATGTCTCCAAAGGCCAAGGAAACAAAAGCGAAAATGAACTTTTGGCACTTCATCAAGATCAAAAGCTTCTGCACAGCAAAGGGAACAGTCCACCAATCAAAAGGCAACCCACGGAATGGGAGAAGATATTTGTAAATGACAGTTCAGACAAAAGGTTGAGATCCAGGATCTAGAAAGAACTTCTCAAACTCAACACACACAAAACAGATAATCATATCCAAAAATGGGCAGAAGATATGAACAGACACTCCTCCAACGAAGACATACAAATGGCTATCAGACACATAAAAAAATGTTCATCATCACTAGCCATCAGGGAGATTCAAATTAAAACCACATTGAGATACCACCTGACACCAGTTAGAAAGGCCACAATTAGCAAGACAGGAAACAACGTGTGTTGGAGAGGATGTGGAGAAAGGGGAACCCTCTTACACTGTTGGTGGGAATGCAAGTTGGTGCAGCCACTTTGGAGAACAGTGTGGAGATTCCTCCAGAAATTAAAAAGAGAGCTTCCCTATGACCCTGCAATTGCATTGCTGGGTATTTACCCCAAAGATACAGATGTAGTGAAAAGAAGGGCCATCTGTACCCCAATGATTATAGCAGCAAAGGCCTCGGTCGCCAAACTGTGGAAAGAACCAAGATGCCCTTCAATGGACGAATGGATAAGGAAGATGTGGTCCATATACAAGATGGAGTATTATGCCTCCATCAGAAAGGATGAATACCAACTTTTGTAGCAATATGGACGGGAGTGGAAGAGATTATGCTGAGTGAAATAAGTCAAGCAGAGAGAGTCAATTATCATATGGTTTCACTTATTTGTGGAGCATAACAAAGAACAAGGAGGACATGGGGAGATGGAGAGGAGAAGGAAGTTGTGGGAAATGGGAAGGGGAGGTGAACCATGAGAGACTACGGACTCTGAAAAAGAACCTGAGGGTCTTGAATGGGTGGGGAGTGGGAGGTTGGGAGAACAAGGTGGTGGGTATTAGGGAGGGCACGTGTTGCATGGAGCACTGGGTGTGGTGCAAAAATAAGGAATACTGTTACGCTGAAAAGAAATAATATAGATAGATAGATATTGAAAGTGAAAAAAAAGGAATATGCTGAACCTACAGAGCAGAAGAAACCAGAATGCCTCCCTGACGCCACCCCCAATACCGGCGCCCCTGAGGAGCAGGAATGAGGAGTCTCACGGTCCTGCAGACTCACGTCCTCAACTCAGGCATCGGGATTGGTCATCACTGTGCCGGCAGATCTGGGCCGCCATGCCCCTGTGACCTAAACCTAACCCTCGGTTGGGTGTTCAGGCTTCAGTCCCCAGAGGACTGGCTCCCTAGCCCTCCAGACTGGGGACCCCATATTCCCAACGTAGGACTCTGGCTGCCACCCATGATGAAACTTGACCACATGGACCTTTGCAGAACGCTCCTTGCCGGAGAAACCTCCATGACCCCTAAAGCCAACCACACCTTCTGAGCACCCCCACACCACAATTCCTTAGCCTTACAGGCCGCCAGAACAATGCCCTCAGCCCAGCCCTCCAGAGAGCCTGAGTCCGTGCTGGCACATCAGGCCTGCCATTCTCCCAGGACCAAACCCTAACCCTAGGTTGGGTGTTCAGGTTCTAGAACCCTGACACCCAATTCCACCCATGGGTGGGAGCATCAAACTGATGGCATGACTCAGCTTCTCAACCAGCAGGAGATTCCATTTGGTGCTCTCCAACACCCTCAGAGCCCTAGGAACCGGCCAAGCTGCCCTGAGGCCATTCCCGCCATCTTTGCACCTCCAGGCCAAAAACCCAGGGCCTGAGAAGCCTCCGGAGCCCTGCCCTCAACTCAGCCCTTCAGTGAGCCAATATCTGTGCTGGCAGATCCCACATGCCTTCTCCCTAAGACATAACCTTAACGCTAAGCCTAACCCTAATACTAACTCTAGCCCAGGTTGTGTGTTCAGGCATCCCTCCTCCATAGCCTGGTCCCCCAAACGGCCAGATGGGGGACCCCTGAGCTGCACCCCATAATTGCGCCTGATCCCAGGAGGAAACCCTGCCCTTTAGAAATGTGTTGAACCCGCAGAGCGGGAGAAACCTGCATGCCTCCCAGAGGCCACTGCCACTTCTGGCACACCCAAGGACCAGGAACCAGGACTCTCACAGTGCTACAGACTCGCGCCCTCAACTCAGGCATTGGGAAGCATCCCCACAGCGCCATCAGATCGGGGCTGCCATGCCCTTACAACCCTACCCTAACCCTAGGTTGGGTGTCAGGCTTCTGTCCCCTGAGGACTGGAACCCTAGCCCTCCAGACTGGGGACCCTGGATTCCCAATGCAGGACTCTGGCTGCCACCCACGATGAAACTGGACCATATGATCCTGTGCAGTATGCTCCTGGCCACAGAATCCTCCATGCCCCCTAAAGCCACCCACGCCTTCCAAGAAATGCCACACCACAAACCCAGAGCCTGACAGGCCACCAGAGCAATGCCCTCAACTCAGCCCTCCGGAGAACCTGAGCCGCACTGGCAGGCCTGCCATTCTCCCAGGATGAAACCCTAACACTAGGTTGGGTGTTCAGGCATTGGACCCAGAGGCCTGACACCCAATTCCTCCCATGGGTTGAGCATCAGACTGTCGGCAGGACTCAGTTCTCAGCCAGGAGGAGACCTTTTCATTTGGTGTTCTCTCACACCCTCAGAGCAGTAGCAACCAGCCATTCTCCCTTGAGGCCATTCCCACCAGCTTTGCTCCTCCAGGCCAAGAACCCAGGGCCTGAGGAGCCTCCTGAGTCCTGCCCTCAACTCAGCCCTTGGGTGAGCCCGTATCTGTGCTAGCAGATCCGACATGCCCTGTCCCTAAGCCTAACACTAACCATAATACTAAACCTAGCCCAGGTTGTGTGTTCAGGCGTCCATACTCTGACTCCTGGTCCCCAAGGCCCCAGATGGGGGACCCGTGAGAGATACCCCATCATTGAACCTGACACCAGGAGGAAACCATGCTGTTTAGAATTGTGCTGAACCCACAGAGCGGGATAAATTGGAATGTCTCCCTGAGGCCACCCCACTTCCAGCGCCCCCAAGGACCAAGAACCAGGAGTCTCATGGTCCTGCAGACACACGCTCTGAACTCAAGCATTGGGATGGGCCACCACAGCGCCAGCAGATTGGGGCTGCAATGCCCCTACAACCTAACCCTCACAGCAGGACTCACCCTCTCAGCCAGAAGGTGACCTTTCATTTCGTGCTATCTAATGCCCTGAGAATTGTAGAAACTGGCATGCTCCCCTGAGGCGATTTCCAACATCTTTGCCCGTACAGCCCAAAACCCCAGTGCCCGAGGAGCCTCCTGAGTCCCACCCTCAACTCAGCCCTTGGGTGAGCTGATATCTGTGCTTGCATATCCGACATGCCTTGTCCCTAAGACATAACCTTAACCCTAATCCTAATACTAACCCTAGCCCAGGTTCGTGCTCAGGCATCATCCTCCCACAACTGGTCCTCAAAACCCCAGATAGGGGACCCCTGTGTTGCACCCCATAATTGCACATGATCCCAGCATGAACCGTGCCGTTTAGAAATGGGCTGAAGCCACAGAGCAGGAGAAGCCTGCAAGTCTCCCTGAGGCCAAAGCACTTCTGGACCCTCCCAAGGACCGGGAACCAGAGTCTCAATGTCCTGCAGACATAGCCTCAACTCAGGCATCAGGATGGGTCACCACAGCACCGGCAGATCGGGGTTACCATGCCCCAAAGACTTAACCATAATGCTAGCATGGGTGTTTATGCTTCGATCCACAGAGGCCTGGCTCCCTAGCCGTCCAGACTGGGGACCCTGTATTTGCCATGCTGGACTCCGGCTGCCACCCACAAGGAAAATGGCCCACATGGCCCTGTGCAGTACGCTCCTGGCCGGAGAAACCTCCATGCCCCCTAAAGACACCCACACCTTCCGAGGACCCACACACCACCGCCCAGTGCCTGATGGGCCACCAGAGCAATACCCTCAACTCAGCCCTCCGGAGAGCCTGAGTCCGCACTGGCACCTCAGGCCTGCCATGCTCCCAGGACCAAACCCTAATACCCTAGCTCAGGTGGTCAGGCTCTGGACCCCAGAGGCCTGATACCCAATTCCATCCCAGTGGATAGGATCATCAGACTGATGGCAGGACTCAGCCTCTCAGCCAGGAGAATAAATGAAATAAACCATTTCATTTAGTGCTATCTAACACTCTCAGAGACCTCGAAACCAGCATGCTCCCCTGAGGCCATTCCCACCATCTTTACCTTCTAGGAAAAAAACCCAGGGCCTAAGGAGCCTCCTGAGTCCCGCCTTCAACTCAGCCCTTGGGTGAGCCCATATAAGTGTTACCAGATCCAACATGCCTTGTCCCTAAGACATAACCCTAACCCTAATCTTTTTATTTTTTTTAAGATTTTATTCATTTCTTTGACAGAGACAGATCAGAAGAAGGCACAGAGAGGACGAAGTACGCTCCCCGCTGAGCAGAGAGCCTGATGTGGGGCTCGATCCCAGGACCCTGAGATCATGACCTGAGCGGAAGGCAGAGGCTTTAACCAACTGAGCCACCCAGGCACCCCACCTTAACACTAATCTTAACACTAACCCTAACCACAAAACCTAACCCTAACCTCTAAACCTAACATAACAACCTCGGAGCAGTAGAAACCATCATGCTCCCCAGAGGCGATTCCCACCTTCTTTACCCCTCCAGTCCAAAAATCCAGGGCCTGAGGAGACTCCTGAGTCCCGCCCTCAACACAGCCCTTGGGTGAGTCCATATCTGTGTTGGCAGATCTGACATGCCTTGTCCCTAAGACATACGCCTAACCCTAAGCCTAACCCTAAACCTTACCTCTAACCCTATCCCCTAACTCCTAACCCTAACCCTAACCCTAACCCTAACCCTAAACCCTAACAACTAACCCTAACACTCTCCGAACCTCTATCCCTAACCCTAACCCTCCAGACTGGGGATTCCAAAGTCACAACACAGGACTCTGCCTGCCCTCCAGAAAGAAAAGTGCATGAGCACCTAAACACACCCACCATTGGAAATGCCCCAGACATAATGCCAGGTTCTGCCACAACGCCAGATGCATGTCATCCACTCAGCCCTGAGGGAGCCCGCCTCAACACAGCATATCAGCAGCATATCAGAACTGCCATGCCCCTAGGCCTTAACCCTAACCCTAGGTTGGGTGTACAGTCTTCCGTACCCAGAGGCCTAGCCCCCAAACCCGCCAGATTGTGGATGCATGAGACTCACTCTGGCAGTCTGGAGGCTGCCTATGCTGTTACAGTGCCATTTGGAGCTACTTAGACCTCAGAGCAAAAGATAACTTCATGCCCCCCAAGGCAAGCCCCAGCATCTGAGCCCCTCCTGAACACAAACCCAGATTCACACTAGCCACCTATCACCGACCCTCAACTCAGGCCACCGGGGAGTCCGCCTCAGCACTGGCAGATTGGGCCTGTCGCACCCCAAGACCTCAACCTTAGTTTGAGTTTCCAGGCTTCCATCCCAAGAGGCCTAGCCTCCAGGCCCCCTGGATTAAGGACCCCTGAGTGATATTGCAGGACTCCAACAGCCACGCAGGATGAAACCTTGCAGTTTGGAGCTGCTGAATACTCAGAGGGTGAGAAACCTTCAAGCCCCCGTAAAGCTATCCGCACAATTTGCGGCACCCCAGGCCAGAAAGCTGTTTTCTATGAAGCTACCGGACATATGCCCTCAACTCAGCCCTGAGGGGAGCCCATCTCAGCGCCGGCAGATTGGGCCCGCCATGACCCTAGACCCTAACCCTAACCCTAGGTGGGGTATACAGCCTTCCGTGCCCAGAGGCCTGTACCCCAAGCCCATCAGACTGGGGATGACTGAGACTCCCGCCAGCACTCCTCCAGCCTCCTAGGGCAAAATGGTGCCATTTGGAACTGTGCAGGAACCTCAGAGCAGGAGAAAGCTGCATGCCCCCCAAGAACACCACTAGCTTCTTTGCCCCCACAAACACAAACACAGACCTCAAGTCCTGCCTGATTCCCACCCTCCATTCGGCCTATCCAGGAGACCACCTCAATTGCAGCAGATCGGGCCTGCCACGTCCCTAAGCCCTAACCCTAACCCTAGTTTGGATTTTCACGCTTCCATCCCAAGAGGCCTGGCCCCCACGCCCCCCAGATTAAGGACTTCTGAGCAACACCACAGGACACAGCCTGTCACACAAGTGGAAACCTTGTGGTTTGGAGCTGCAATGAACCCTCAGATGGGGAGAAACTTTCATGCCACCCTAAAGCCACCCCAATAATCAACAGCCACTCTGGCCATAGAGCTGGATTCCATCCCGCCACCAAATGCATACCCTCAACTCAGCCCATACGGGATCCCGCCTCAGCACTGGCAGATCGGGCCTGCCATTGCCCCTAGGCCCTAACCCTAACACAAGTTTGGGTGTTCAGTCTTCCATGCTGAGGGTCCAGGCAACAAAATCCCCTGGATTAAGGAATCTTGACATACACCTCAGGACTCCGCTTGCCACACAGTAGGAACCTGTGCCTTGGAGTTGTGCTGAACCCTCAGAGGGGGAGAAACTTGCCCCTCTAAAGGCACTCCCATCATCTGCACCCGTCCCCCCGGCCATAAACCAGATTCTGCTGAGCTGCCGGACGCATGCCATAAATTCAGACCCTAGGGCGCCCCACCTCAACATAAGCAGATCGGGCCACCATGCCCCTAGGCCCTTACCAGAACCCCTCTTTAGGTTTTCAGGCTTCCATCCCAGGGGGCCTGCCTCCCATGTCCCCCCAGATTAAGGTCTACTGAGCGCCACCACGGGACTCCACCTGGCACTCATGAGGAAACTTGTGGTTTAGAGCTGCACTGAACACTCAGACGGGGAGAAACCTGCAAACCCCTGTAATGCCACCCCACCATGAGTCACCCCCATGGCCATAAAACCAGATTCTCCTGCGATGCCAGATCTATGCCCTCAACTCGACCCTTAGGGGAGCCCGCATCAGCACCGGCACATCGGACCTGCCATGCCCTTCGGCCCTAAGCATAAACCGAGGTGGGGTGTACAGGCTTTCATGAACAGAGGCCTGTCCCCCAAGCCCGCCAGATTGGGCACCTCCGAGATTCATGCCAGGAGAGATTAAGGATTCCTCAGTGACACCCCAGGACTGCGTCTGCCACACAGGAGGAAACCATGCCATTTGGAGCTCTGCAGAACCCTCAGGGTAGGAGAAACCTGCATGCAACCCTGAGGTCACGCCCAGCTTCTGTGGCATCCCTGGACACAAACTCTGAGTCTGACATGCCACCTGATACCCACCCTGAAGTCAGCCCACCAGGGAGCCCACCTCAGCAGTAGCAGATTGAGCATGCCATGCCCCTACGCCCTTACCGTAGCTCTAGTTTCTGATTTCGGGCTTCCATCCCAAGAGGCCTGGCCCCCAAACTCCCCAGATTCAGGACCCCCCTGTAACAAGGCAGAAACCTGAATGCCATGCAGGGGGAAGCCATGACATTTGGAGCTCCAAAGTTTCCTCAGAGAGGGAGAAACCAGCATGCCCCTCTAAAGCCACCCCCACGATCAGCCGTCCCTCTGGCCAGAAACCCTGACACTTCTGCATTGCAGGATGCATTTCCTCAACTCAATTCTGAGGGTATCTCACCTCTGTGTCAGCTGATCAGGCCTGTCCTGCCCAGCCCATTACCCTTAACCCTATGTTGCATTTTCAGGCTTCCTTCCCCAGGGGCCTATCCACCAAGCCCTCTAGATTGGTAAACTTGGAGCCACACTGTAGGAGTCCCCCTGCCACCCAGCAGGAAACTTGTCCCTTTGGAGCTGTGCGGAACCCTCAGAGCCAGAGAAACCTGCATGACCCCATTAGGACTCCCCCACATTCTGCAGCCCCCTGGCCACAAACCCAGAGCCTGATTCACCACCTGACCCCCATTCTCAACTCAGCTCCTTGGGGAACTCACCTCAACACCAGAAGTTCGGGCCTGCCACGCCACTAGCGCAGCTCTGCTCATGGACACCACCAGCTCTAGGCAGACCTAGAACTCCCCTGTCTGCGGCAAAGCTCTGGGATCCCCCCTCCTTCTTCCCAATTTACACTGGCCCAGGCATTCATGAGAAAGGGGAAGGCTACCTCTTGAATGCTTAATACCTCCTTTCCTCTTCAGCCCTATTTCTCTCCACTTACCTTTGCACCTGGGCAAACTGAAAGTAACATATCAATGGAACATGTACATGCTCTGAGATCTAAATCTTTCATGGCAACTTTCTGAGGACTCCTTATGCAATAGGAAACTAGTGTATCCTGCCACAGAGTGTTTCATAATGAACAGCTACAGAACAGGAGAGCAAAAGTCATTCCAGTTTTACCTCAGTCTTCATGAAGTAGAACATGGTCTTCTTTTCTTCATTGACTTCAATTCCAATTCGTTTCCATGCAATGTTCATTCCTCTCCTTCAGGGGTAGGATTTTGTGATTCCTCACCTGCATAGAACACCCAGAGCTCATCACAACAAGTACTCTCCCTAATAGCTGTCACCCACTTAACCCTTCGCCCCACACCCCTGCCCCCTAGCAACCCTCGATTTTGCTCTAGGTTAGAGTCTGTTTCCTCATTGGCCTTTCTCCCCTCACTATGTCCATCTGTTTTCTTTCTGAAATTCCATAGAGGTCAAGATATAGGCTATTGGTCTTTTCTTACTGATTTTACTTAGCTAAATCCACTGTAGATCCATCCACATCCTTGCAGATGGTAAGATTTCATCCTTTTTGAACCTGGATCCTATTCCATTAAGAAGATGTGGGAGAATGAATACACATACACACACACACACACATATGATATATACGAGTGATATATATATATATATATATATATATATATATATATATATATATATATATATCACTCATCAGTGAATGGACATTTGGTCTCCCTCCATTGTTTTACAATGGTTGAAAATGCTGCTGTAAATATCACGGTGCTTATACCCCACTGAATGTGCATTTTTGTGCCCTTTAGGGAAATAACTAGGAGGGCAATTGCTGGATCCTACTGTTGTTCAGTTCTTAGCTTTTGGAGGACAGACTGTATTCTTTCCAAGAGTGGCTGCAACAACACGCAGGCCCACCAACAATGTAGGAGGGTCCCGGTTTTGGGTTTTGTGTTTTTTTTTTTTAGATTTTATTTATTTATTTGACAGAGGTCACAAGTAGGCAGAGAGGCAGGCAGAGAGAGAGGACGAAGCAGACTCCCCGCTGAGCAGAGAGCCCAATGCGGGGCTCAATCTCAGGACCCTGAGACCATGACCTGAGCCGAAGGCAGTGGCTTAACCCACTGAGCCACACAGGTGCCCCCGAGGGTTCCACTTTAAACAGAACATTCCCTGCCAGCAATTTCCTAAGGAGGAAATATAAAACCTGTGGGAAAACCTGACTCACTGAGCATCAGGAAAGCAGCCACAGAAATTCAGCCCAGGGTTCCTGACACCAAGTCCCTTGAAGCCAACAGAGTGCCTTTATCCAGGGAAATTCCCAAAGACTCTCCTTCTGACTTCACTACCCATGAAACTGCAGAGAAAATACAGCATGTCCAACCATATATAGCCGTTTGAGTGAACCTAGGAAGACAAGCATCCCTTTTAAATTGTCCAAGACTCCTTGGAATCATTTTGAATTTTCCCTCTGCCCTCATTGGAACTCTTTGGATTCAAAGACGAATCCATTAGGATACATCACCTTGGACAAAGAAGAAGCCATCATCCAAGTCTCTATCTGACCACAAACAGCCACCTCACTCTAGATGCCAGCCGTTCCACCAGAGTCTAGGCCCAGTGGAGTAAACACTGTTCGGTGAAGGAATACTTTCTATGTTCAAAAGGCACACCAAGTCAATCTCACATTCCCTTTCGAATCCAAGGGATTTCCTAGGAAAGAGATGTTCCAAATACCTTTGTAAGCCAGAAATAAACAGAGAAAATGAGATCCCTGCCAGGTGCTCCCTGCAGAGAAACTCAGGAGCTCTGGCACCCGCACGAGATTGCTTACAGCTGGTTCAGTGTGCCATTTGTGAGCTCCACTGGAGACAAGAGAAAAGCCCAGGAAATTTGGGGTGAAAGGGAATTTTTACCTGCCATCCTGGCATGGATGTGACATTGTGACCCACGGGCCTGCTGTTTTCTCTGAACACTGACGTCCTGGGACAAGCTGCATGACTGACTCAGACGCTGACTTCCAAACTTCAGGTCTCATGGAGCCAGAGTTAAGAAGGGTTGTCAGGTGCAGATAAGCAGGCGTCTCCCACCTAAAGCCTGCACACCTGCTCTGATTCCTGGGAGAAGGAGAGACACAGGCTTGTTTCTTAACTGGTCATTCACTTCCCTCTCAAGCTGGCCAATGCCCTTGTCCTTTTTGGAGAAACAAACATACTTTTCCAAACAAACACTCAGCTCCTCGGTTCCAAATGCACCATGAGGGGCGCCTGGGTGGCTCAGTGGGTTAAAGCCTCTGCCTTCAGCTCAGGTCATGATCCCAGAGTCCTGGGATCGAGCCCCGCATTGGGTTCTCTGCTCAGCAGGGAGCCTGCTTCCTCCTCTCTCTCTGCCTGCCTCTCTGCCTACTTGAAATCTCTGTCTGTCAAATATATAAATAAAATCTTTATAAAAAACCAAAAGCACCATGAGTCGGGTTTGGTTCCCCTGGCTGCAGAGCCCAACTGGGAGGACCCTCCTGAACCATCCTGACAGCACATTACCAGCAAACCTGGGGAAAGAGGGCACAATGCTGAGTGGGGGACAGGCTCCATCAATTCTTACCACCACCCTTGAGCCTGGAGAAACAGAGACTATACAGCTCACCACTCCGTCCTGTAAAAATAAGCTGTAGTGCCTCACGTTTCAGGGTCTCTCACCGGGCACCTCCGCCCTGCCTTCAGAGCCAGCAAGCTGCACTGACTCCTCTTCAGGTGTGTTTCCCATGGCAGCTCGCCGCTGCCTCCAGTGGTGGCAAGCAGCATCGCCATGCCTTCCAGGGTATCTCACACCACTGCTCACCACTCCCTCCAGTGGAGTGAACTGGCACTGCCGGGCCTTCCATAGACTCATTTTTTTTTTTATTTGTTTATTTACAGCATAACAGTGTTCATTGTTTTGGCATCACACCAGGTGCTCCATGCAGTACGTGCCCTCCCAATTACCCACCACCTGATTCCTCAAACTCCCACCCCACCCTGCCCCTCCAAAACCCTCTGGTTGTTTTTCAGAGTCCATAGTCTCTCATGGTTCATCTCCCCTTCCAGTTTCTCTCAACTCCCTCTCCTCTCCATCTCCCTATGTCCTCCGTGTTATTTGCTATGCTCCACAAATAAGGGAGACCATATGATACATGACTCTCTCTCTGCTTGACTTATTTCGCTCAGCATAATTTCTTCCAGTCCCGTCCATGTTGCTACAAAAGTTGGGTATTCATCCTTTCTGATGGAGGCATAATACTCCATTGCGTATATGTACCACATCTTCCTTATCCATTCATCCGTTGAAGGGCATCTTGGTTCTTTCCACAGTTTGGTGAGCATAGCCATTGCTACAATAAACATTGGGGTACAGATGGCCCTTCTTTTCACTACATCTGTATCTTTGGGGTAAATACCCAGCAGTGCAATTGCAGGGTCATAGGGAAGCTCTATTCTTAATTTCTTGAGGAATCTCCACACTGTTCTCCAAAGTGGCTGCACCAACTTGCATTCCCACCAACAGTGGAAGAGGGTTCCCCTTTCTCCACATCCTCTCCAACAATCGTTGTTTCCTGTCTTGCTAATTTTGGCCATTCTAACTGTGTCAGGTGGTATCTCAATGTGGTTTTAATTTGAATCTCCCTGATGGCTAGTGATGATGAACATTTTTCATGTGTCTGATAGCCATTTGTAGGTCTTCGTTGGAGAAGTGTCTGTTCATATCTTCTGCCCATTTTTGGATATGATTATCTGTTTTGTGTGTGTTGAGTTTGAGAAGTTCTTTATAGATCCTGGATATCAACCTTTTGTCTGTCCTGTCATTTGCAAATATCTTCTCCCATTCCGTGGGTTGCCTTTTTGTTTGGTGGACTGTTTCCTTTGCTGTGCAGAAGCTTTTGATATTGATGAAGTGCCAAAAGTTTATTTTCGCTTTTGTTTCCTTGGCCTTTGGAGACATATCTTGAAAGAAGTTGCTGTGGCTGATATCGAAGAGGTTACTGCCTATGTTCTCCTCTAGGATTCTGATGGATTCCTGTCTCATGATGAGGTCTTTTATCCATTTCGAGTGTAAGAGAATGGTTGAGTTTCATTATTCTACATATAGCTGTCCAGTTTTCCCAGCACCATTGATTGAAGAGACTGTCTTTTTTTCCATTGAATATTTTTTCCTGTTTTGTCGAAGATTATTTCACCGTGGAGTTGAGGGTCCATATCTGGGCTCTCCACTCTGTTCCACTGGTCTATGTGTCTGTTTTTATGCCAGGACCACGCTGTCTTGGTGATCGCAGCTTTGTAGTAAAGCTTGAAATCGGGTAACGTGATGCCGCCAGTTTTGTTTTTGTTTTTCAACATTTCCTTAGCAATTCGGGGTCTCTTCTGATTCCATACAAATTTTAGGATTATTTGCTCCAGCTCTTTGAAAACTACCGGTGGAATTTTGATCGGAATGGCATTAAAAGCATAGATTGCTCTAGGCAGTATAAACATTTTAACAATGTTTATTCTTCCAATCCAAGAGCATGGAATTGTCTTCCATCTTTTTGGGTCTTCTTCAATTTCTTTCATGAGTGTTCTGTAGTTCCTCGAGTACAGGTCCTTTACCTCTTTGGTTAGGTTTATTCCCAGGTATCTTATGGTTCTTGGTGCTCTAGTAAATGGAATCGATTCTCTAATTTCCCTTTCTGTATTTTCATTGTTAGTGTATAAGAAAGCCACTGATTTCTGTACATTGACTTTGTATCCTGCCACGTTACTGAATTGCTGTATGAGTCTAGTAGTTTGGGGGTGGAGTCTTTGGGGTTTTCCATATAAAAAATCATGTCATCTGCGAAGAGAGAGAGTTTGACTTCTTCCTTGCCAATTTGGATACCTTTTATTTCTCTTTGTTGTCTGATTGCCGTTGCTAGGACTTCTAATACTATGTTGAACAAGAGTGGTGAGAGTGGGCATCCAAGCCCATTAGAATAACGTCAGACCTTTTCACAGAGACCTGGCAAGCCAGGAAGGGCTGGCAAAATATATTCAGAGTACTAAATGAGAAGAACATGCAACCAAGAATACTCTATCTGGCAAGACTGACATTTAAAATGGATGGAGAGGGGCGCCTGGGTGGCTCAGCGGGTTAAAGCCTCTGCATTCGGCTCAGGTCATGATCCCAGGGTCCTGGGATCAAGCCCCGCATCGGGCTCTCTGCTTGGCTGGGAGCCTGCTTCCTCCTCTCTGTCTCTCTCTGCCTGCCTCTCTGCCTACTTGTAATCTCTATCTGTCAAAAAAATAAATCTAAAAAAAAAAATGGATGGAGAGATAAAGAGTATCCAAGACCGGCAAGGCTTAAAAGACTATGCAACCACCAAGCCGACACTGCAGGAAATATTAAGCGGGGTCCTATAAAAGAGAAAAAATCCTAAGAATATCATTGAACAGAAATATAGAAACAATCTACAGACAGAAAGACTTCAAAGGCAACATGACATGAATCAAAACCTATCTCTCAATAATCACTCTCAATGTGAATGGCCTAAATGCGCCCATAAAACGACACAGGGTTGCAGATTGGATAAAACGACAGGACCCATCCATATGTTGTCTACAAGAGACCCATTTTGAACCTAAGGATACACCCAGACTGAAAGTGAATGGATGGAGAAGCATCTTTCATGCCAATGGGCCTCAAAAGAAGGCCGGGGTAGCGATTCTCATATCAGATAAATTAGATTTTAAACTAAAGACTGTAGTCAGAGATACAGAAGGACACTCCATAATTCTTAAAGGGACTATCCGCCAAGATGATCTAACAATTGTGAATATCTATGCCCCCAATATGGGAGCTCCCAATTCCATAAGAAAACTATTAATCAAGATAAAGAGTCATATTGATATGAATACAATAATAGTAGGAGATCTTCATACGCCTCTCTCAAAAATAGACAGATCATCGAAGCAGAAAATTAAAAAAGAAATAAGAGCATTGAATGAAACATTGGACCAGACGGACCTCATAGACATATACAGAACATTCCACCCTAAAACAACAGAATGCACATTCTTCTCAAGTGCACATGGAACCTTCTCCAGAATAGACCACATACTGCGTCACAAGGATTGAGGATGCCTGATACTCATGCTGGGAATCTGCCTGCCACGCAGGGCACCGCTGTGCTGTTTGGAGCTGCGCTGAACCCTCAGAGCTGGAGAAACTTCCATGCACCCCTGAAGTCACCCCCAGGTTATGCGAATGTCTGGACACACACCCAGATGCTAATGCCCCGTCTGACACCCGAACTCAACTCAGCGCACCAGGGCACCTGCCTCTGCACTGGCATATCAGGTCTACCATGGCCCTAGGCCTTAACCCTATCCCTAATTTTGGTTTTCAGGTATCATCCCCAAGAGTCCTGACCCCAAGACCCCAAGATTAAAGAATCCTGAGTGACACCTCAGGACTCTGTCCACCATGCAGGAGGAAACCATGCTGTTTGGAGCTGTGTCGAATCCTCAGAGCGGGAGAAACCTGCACGGTTCACCTGAGGCTATCCCCCACCCTCTGCGCACTATTGGGCCACAAATGTGGAGGCTGGCACTCAGCCTGCCTACCACCCAGGAGGAAACCGTGCCATTTGAAACTGAGTAGAACACTCAGAGTGGGAGAAACTGCATGCCTCCCTGAGCACAACCCCCTCCTTCAGCGGTCCCCTGACCACAAACCTGGACCCTCTCATGCCACCGGACCTCTGCCCTCAATTCATCCCCCTGGGATCCCTTCTCAGTGCCAGCAAATTGGGCCTGCCATGCCCCTGACCCTAACCTTAAGCCTAGGTTGCATTTTCAGTCTTCATCCCCAGAGGCTGGTCCCCCAATTCCTCCATATTTGGACCCCTGAGCCACAACCCAGTGCTCTGTCTGCCACCCGGGAGGAAACCGTTCTGTTTGGAGCTGCACAGAACCATCGGAACGGGAGAAATCTTCATGCTCCCTGAAGCCACCTCCACCTTCGGCCACCCCCCAGGCACAAACCCAGATCGTAATGCACCACCTGACCATGGCCCTCAACTCAGTACCCCAGACATCTAGCCTCAGCACCAGCAGATCAGGCCAGCCATGCCCCTGTGCTCTTTTCCAAGCCCTAGGTTGTGTTTTCAGTCTTCTGTCCTCTGATGATTGACACCAAAGCTCCGCTGATGGGTTACACCTGAACTATACCAGAATATTTCTTGGCCCCCTGAGGCTATCCCACTTTCAGCACCCCCCTTTCACACCTGGATCTTAACACTCACACTGACCCACGTCCTCAACTCTGCTCCCCAGGTCACTCCTCTCAGGGTGGCCTATTGAGACTGACATGACCCTCAGCCCTAACCAAAACTTAGGTACATTTTCTGTCTTGTGTCCCAAGAATACAGGTACCAAAGCCCCACATATGTGGGACCCCTGAGAAATGCCAGAGGACTCTGTCTTCAACCCAGAAGGAAACAGTAGAATTGGAACTCTGCCAAGGACTGAGAGCAGGAGAAATCTGCCTTTCCCCCCATGGCCACCAACCCGGAGCCTGACTCAGACTGACCCATGTTCTCTACTCAGTCCCCGTGAGAGCTCTGCACAGCACCAGCAAATCAGGCCTGTCATGTTGCTGGGACCTAGCCCTAACCCTAGGTTGGGGTTTCATGCTCTGTCCCCAGAGGACTGGCACCCAAGTCCCACGGATGGGGACCCCTGAGCAAGATTTGAGATCTCTGCCTGCCACCCAGAAGGAAACCATAACATTTGGGACTCTGCAAAGGATTCTGAGCAGGAGAAATCTGCCACGCACCACTGAGTTCACCCAGAGTCAGCAGCTGGACACAAACCTGAACCTGACACTTACTCTATCCATCCCTCTGTACTCAGCCCTCTGGATAGCTTGCCACACCACCATCAGATTGGGCCTGCCATGCTCCTAACCCCTAACTGAAGCTTAGTTTGTGTTCTGAGCATTCAATTCCTAGGGGTCTGGCTCCCTACCCCACGGACTGGGGTCACCTTAGCCATACCACAGGAGGAAAGCGTGCCATGTAGACCTCTAGAAAGTATTCAAAGCAGGATAAAATGCCTGCCCATCTGAGCCTATACCAGCAAACCCCCAATTTCAGTGGCCTCTAGGTCACAAACCCTGTGCCTGACCAGAACCAGAACACTCATCCTTCATTCCAGCCTATAGGAACCACACACACTGTCAGCTGTTTGGGCCTGCAATGTCCTTTGGCCCTAACTCTATCCCTAGCTTGGGTTCTCATGTCTCCGTCCCCTAAGGGTGGGCTCCAAAGCCCTAGGATTTGGGGATGCCTGAGCAATACCACAGGACTCAGCCTCACACCCAGATGGAAATCTTTCCATAATGGACTCCAGTAAGTATATAGGTCAGTATAAATATGAAGGCCCATCTGTGTCCATCCCAGTGAACTCCCACATTCAAGGGCTCATGGATTGAAACCCTGAGCCGGACACTCACCCTGACCCATGTCCTCAACTCAGCCCTCCAGGACGCTCACCACACGGTTGGCAATTCAGACCTTCCATTTTCCTAGGTCCTAACCCTAACCCTATTTGGAGTTCTGAGAGGTCCATCTGTAGAGGCCTGGATCCCAAGCCCCGGGTATTGGGAACACTTTAGCAAAACCAGAGGATCAGCCCGCCACACAAAAGGAAACTCCTTTTTTACTCCAGACTGGATTCAGAGCATGAGACATCTGAATGCAAACCTGAGACAATGTCAGTGAACCTACACTTCCATCCACCCTCTGAAGACAATCCCTGAGCTTGATACACACCCTAAATCTCAATTGTATCTCAGACCTTGTGAAAATCTCCAAAGTTCTGGCTGATTGTATCTTCTAGGCTTCTGGGCCTTAATCCAACGGAAGGTCTAGACATGGGCGAAAATATGAACAGATATTTCTCCAATGATGACACGCATGTGACCAACAGATATATACATAAATGTTCTATATCACATGGCTTCTGGGAAATGCAAATCTAAACCACATTGAGGTGTCCTATCACACCAGGCAGAATGTCTAAAGTTAACAGGACATGAAACCACAAATATTGGTGAGGATGCAGAGAATGGAGAACCCTCCTACACTCCTGGTTGGAATGCAGACTGTTATATCCACTCTGGAAAACAGTACGGGGTTTCCTCAAGAAGTTAAAAGTAAAGTTACCCTAAAACACAGCAATTTCACTACAGGGCTTTTACCACAAAAATAGAGATGTAGGGGAAAGAACTGGCACCTGCACCCCAGTGTTCATCGCAACAATATCCACTCTAGATAAACTATGGAAAGAACCCAGATATCTATGGACAGAGGAATGGATAAAGAAGATGTGGTTCATATATTCAATGGAATATTCCTCAGCCATCAGAAAGGATGAATACTTACCATCACATCAACCTGGATGGGTCTGGAAGATATTATGCTGAGTAAAATATGTCCATGAAAGAAACACAATTATCATAGGGTTTCACTCATATGTGAAATATCAGAAACAGGGCAGAGAACCGTAGGCAAAGGAAGGGGAAACAGAATGGGAAGTCATCAGAGATGGGGAAAAAACCATGATAGACTCTTAACTATAGCAACCAACTGAGGGTGGCTGGATGGGGGGTGGGGGGGTAACTGGGGTGATGGGCATTAAGGAGGGCACGTGATGCAATACACATCTGATATATTATTTAACACTACATCTGAAAATAATGATGTATGATAAGTTGGCTCATTGAATTCAAATAAAAAATGAAAGAACTCAAATAAACTACCCTAACAATTTGTATGGAATCACAAAAGATACTGAACAACCAGCACAATGTTATGAAGAAAAACAAAGCTGGAGGCGTCACAATTCCATATTTCAAATTATACTACAAAGCTGCATTCATCCTCACAGTATGGGACTGGCAAAAAAAAAAAAAAATACACACAGTGACCAAGGAAACGGAATAGAAGCTCAGACATCAGCCCACAATCATGTGCCCAATTAATCTTCTGCAAAAGAGGCAAAACTATTAAAAGGGAAAAGGACAGTTTCTACAACAAATGGTGTTGGGAAAACTGAACAGCTATGCACAAAACAATGAAATTAGACTGCTTTCTTACACCATATGGACAAATAAACTCAAAACAGTTTCAAGACCTCAATGTGAGACCTTAAATCATAAAAATCCTACAAGAGGGCACAGACAGTAACTTCTCTGACATGAACCATACATTTAATAGACATGCCTCCTAAGGCAAAGGAAACAAAAGCAAAAATAAACTACTAGAGCTCCATCAATATAAAAACTTACCGCACAGCAGAACAGCAATGAAAATGTAATAAATAGAATACAACGTACTTAAGAGGAGAAGATGTTTGCAAATATCATGTGCAATAAAGGGGTAGTGTCCAAAATATGTAGAACTGATACAACGCAACAACCAAAAAACAAAAAATCCAATTAAAAAATAGACAGAAGACATGAACAGACATTGCTCCAAAGAAGACATACAGATGGCCAACAGTCACGTGAGAAGATGTTCACATCAGCCATCAACAGGAAAATCCAAATGAAAAGGTCCATGAGATATTACCTCATACTATCAGAATGGCTAACAGCACCAGCACAAGAAAACAAATGTTGGGAGGATGTGGGTAAAAGGGAACCCTCTTGCACTGTGGTGGGAATGCTAGCTGCTGCAGTCCCTGTGGAAAACAGTATCACTGTTCTTCAAAACGTTAAATATTAGAACTACCTTATAATCCAGCAATCACACTACCGGGTGATTACCCGACGAATATGAGAACAGTAACTCAAAAGGATACATGTGCCCCTATGTTTCTTGCAACATTAATTACAATATTACAATATGGAAACAATCCAAGTATTTCTTGATAACTTGATAAATGAGATGATAAATGTATACACACACACACACAGTGCGAAATTACTCAGCCATAAAAAATCTTGCCATTTGCAGACACATGGATGGAGCTAGAGAATACTATCCTAAGTGAAATCAGTCAGTCAGAGAAAGACAAAGGCCTTTGGATGTCACTCTTCCATGGAATTTAGGAAACAAACATACATAAATAAAGGAGAAAGAAGATACAAAACAAAAACCGACTCTGTGGTTACCAGAGTGGAAGTGGATGGAGGGATGAGTGATATAGATGACGGGGACTAAGAGTACAATTTTCTTTTTTTTATTTGTTTATTTTCAGCATAACAGTGTTCACTGTTTTTGCACCACACCCAGTGCTCCATGCAGTACGTGCCCTCCCTATTACCAACCACCTGGTTCCCCAACCTCCCAACCCCCGCCCTTCCAAAACACTCAGGTTGTTTTTCAGAGTCCATAGTCTCTCATGGTTCATCTCCCCTTCCAGGTTCCCTCAACTCCCTCTCCTCTCCATCTCCCCATGTCCTCCGTGTTCTTTGTTATGCTCCACAAATAAGGGAGACCATATGATATTTGACTCTCTCTGCTTGACTTATTTCACTCAGCATAATCTCTTCGAGTCCCTTCCATGTTGCTACAAAAGTTGGGTATTCATCCTTTCTGATGGAGCCATAATACTCCATTGTGTATATGTACCACATCTTCCTTATCCATTCATCCGTTGAAGGGCATCTTGGTTCTTTCCACAGTTTAGCGACCGTGGCCATTGCTGCAATAAACATTGGGGTACAGATGGCTCTTCTTTTCACTCCATCTGTATCTTTGGGGTAAATACCCATCAGTGTAATTGCAGGATCATAGGGAAGCTCTATTTTTAATTTCTTGAATCATCTGCACACTGTTCTCCAAAGTGGCTGCACTAAATTGCAGTCTCACCAACAGTGTAAAAGGGTTCCACTTTCTCGACATCCTCTCCAACAAACGTTATTTCCTGTCTTCCTAATTTTGGACATTCTAACTGGTGTCAGGTGGTATCTCAATGTAGTTTTAATTAGAATCTCCCTGATGGCGAGGCAGACGCCTCCCTCTCCACAGATTCTGGGGGTCTCACCTTGGAGGTGGCAGCTGGGGCCGGGCCTGCCACGAAATCCGGGCCCGGACCCAGGCCTGCTTGTTCAGCCTTCCATTGCCAGGGGCCTGTACCTAGGGCCTCACCCCGGGAATCCTGAGTCCCGGGCCACAAGTCCGCCACAGTCCAGAGACAATGGTGCCTTTCGCGGCTGCGTCCCAGCCGAGTGAGAGATCAATTCGTTCCCCCACAGAGGCCAGACCCCTCCAAGTGCGCCCCGGGGGCCTACCAGGGCGAAGGCGGACGCCCGGCCACAGCCCCTCCATCAACTCTGCTCAGGGAAAACTCCCCGGCGCCGGGACCGCCGACTGCGCCCCATCGTCACGGCTCGTTGTCAGGGTGGCCGCGAAATGCCCCAAGAGAGAAAGGGCCCTGGGCCACACGGAACTGGGCGGTCACCAGGGCTGCCGAAAGCGGGCCAATTCTCACGAGCGTTCTGACCAAATCGATCCCGATTTGGGCAAAACGCTCGTGAGAATTGGACGGAAAACAGGCGGCAAACACACTTTGGGCACGACAGGGCCACAGGGCCACCCCCCTGGGCCCTGCCCGGGATCGCGTGTCGTCGCGATCCAGTACCGCCAGGAGGAGCTCCGGGATGCGGGCCCCGGGGAGGCCGACGCCTCCCACTCCTCAGCCTCCGGGGGTCCCCTCCCTGGCGGGGGCAGCTCGGGACATGCCGGACCCGAAAGCCGGGCCCGGGCCCAGGCCTGCTTGCTCAGCCTTCCGTTGCCAGGGGCCTGAGCCTGGGGGCCTCCCCACGGGAAACCCTGAGTCCCGCGCCACGAGTCCCCCGACCGTCCCGGCGACAACGGCACCTTTCGCGGCTTCGTCCCAGCCGTGGAGTGAGAGATCAATCCGTGTCCCCACAGAGGCCAGCCCCCTCCAGGGGCGCCCCGGCCGCCCGCCACAGCGGAGGCGGACGCCCGGCCACGGCGCCTATATCCACTCTGCTCGGGGAAAACTCCCCAGCGCCGGGGCCGCCGGCCGCGCCCCATCGTCGCGGCTCGTTTTCCGGGTGGCCGCGACATGACCCGAGCGAGAAAGGGCCATGATCCACGCGGAACTGGGCGCTGACCAGGGCTGTCCAACGCCGGCCAATTCTCACGAGCGTTCTGCCCAAATCGATCCCGATTTGGGCAGAACGCTCGTGAGAATTAGCCGGAAAACGCCCGGCGAACACACTTCGGACACCACAGGGGCGCAGGGCGGCCGCCCCCGGGGCCCTGTCCGGGTTCGCGGGTCGTCGCGTTCCGGCACCTCCAGGAGGAGCTCCGGGAGGCGTGCCCCGGGGAGGCCGACGCCTCCCACTCCTCAGCCTCCGGGGGTCCCCTCCCTGGCGCCGGCAGCTGGGGCCGGGCCAGCCCCGAAAGCCGGGCCCGGGCCCGGGCCTGCTTGCTCAGCCTTCCGTTGCCAGGGGCCTGAGCCTGGGGGCCTCCCCATGGGGAACCCTGAGTCCCGCGCCACGAGTCCCCCGACCGTCCCGGCGACAACGGCACCTTTCGCGGCTTCGTCCTAGCCGCGGAGTGAGAGACCAGTCCGTTTCCCCACAGAGGCCAGCCCCCTCCAGGGGCGCCCCGGCCGCCCGCCACGGCGGAGGCAGACGCCCGGCCACGGCGCCTCCATCCACTCTGCTCGGGGAAAACTGCCCGGCGCCGCGGCTGCCGGCCGCGCCCCATCGTCGCGGCTCGTTTTCTGGGTGACCGCGCCATGCCCCGAGCGAGAAAGGGCCCTGCTGCACGCGGAACTGGGCGCTGACCAGGGCTGCCCAACGCCGGCCAATTCTCACGAGCGTTCTGCCCAAATTGATCCCGATTTGGGCAGAACGCTCGTGAGAATTGGCCGGAAAACGCCCGGCGAACACACTTTGGGCACCACAGGGCCGCATGGCGGCCCCCCCCGGGGCCCTGTCCGGGATCGCGGGTCGTCGCGTTCCGGCACCGCCAGGAGGAGCTCCGGGACGCGTGCCCCGGGGAGGCCGACGCCTCCCGCTCCTCAGCCTCCGGGGGTCCCCTCCCTGGCGCCAGCAGCTGGGGCCGGACCAGCCCGGAAAGCCGGGCCCGGGCCCGGGCCTGCTTGCTCAGCCTTCCGTTGCCAGGGGCCTGAGCCTGGGGGCCTCCCCATGGGGAACACTGAGTCCCGCGCCACGAGTCCCCCGACCGTCCCAGCGACAACAGCACCTTTCGCGGCTTCGTCCTAGCCGCGGAGTGAGAGACCAGTCCGTTTCCCCACAGAGGCCAGCCCCCTCCAGGGGCGCCCCGGCCGCCCGCCACGGCGGAGGCGGACGCCCGGCCACGGCGCCTCCATCCACTCTGCTCGGGGAAAACTCCCCGGCGCCGCGGCTGCCGGCCGCGCCCCATCGTCGCGGCTCGTTTTCCGGGTGGCCGCGCCATGCCCCGAGCGAGAAAGGGACCTGCTGCACGCGGCACTGGGCGCTGACCAGGGCTGCCCAACGCCGGCCAATTCTCACGAGCGTTCTGCCCAAATCGATCCCGATTTGGGCATAACGCTCGTGAGAATTGGCCGGAAAACGCCCGGCGAACACACATCGGGCGCCACAGGGCCGCAGGGCCGCCCCCCCGGGGCCCTGTCCGGGGCCGCGTGTCGTCGCGTTCCGGCACCGCCAGGAGGAGCTCCGGGAGGCGGGCCCCGGGGAGGCCGACGCCGCCCGCTCCTCCGCCTCCGGGGGTCCCCTCCCTGGCGCCGGCAGCTGGGGCCGGGCCAGCTCCGACAGCCGGGCCCGGGCCCGGGCCTGCTTGCTCAGCCTTCCGTTGCCAGGGGCCTGAGCCTGGGGGCCTCCGCGTGGGGAACCCTGAGTCCCGCGCCACGAGTCCCCCCGACCGTCCCGGCGACAACGGCACCTTTCGCGGCTTCGTCCCAGCCGTGGAGTGAGAGATCAGTCCGTTCCCCCACGGAGGCCTGCCCCCTCCACGGGCGCCCCGGCCGCCCGCCACGGCGGAAGAGGGCGCCCGGCCACGGCGCCTCCATCCACTCTGCTCGGGGAAAACTCCCCGGCGCCTGGGGCGCCGGCCGCGCCCCAACGTCGCAGCTCGTTTTCAGGGTGGCCGCGCCATGCCCCGAGCGAGAAAGGGCCCTGCTCCACGCGGCACTGGGCGCTGACCAGGGCTGCCCAACGCCGGCCAATTCTCACGAGCGTTCTGCCCAAATCGATCCCGATTTGGGCAGAACAATCGTGAGAATTGGCCGGAAAACGCCCGGCGAACACACTTCGGGCGCCACAGGGCCGCAGGGCCGCCCCCCCGGGGCCCTGTCCGGGGACGCGTGTCGTCGCGTTCCGGCACCACCAGGAGGAGCTCCGGGAGGCGGGCCCCGGGGAGGCCGACGCCGCCCGCTCCTCCGCCTCCGGGGGTCCCCTCCCTGGCGCCGGCAGCTGGGGCCGGGCCAGCTCCGACAGCCGGGCCCGGGCCCGGGCCTGCTTGCTCAGCCTTCCGTTGCCAGGGGCCTGAGCCTGGGGGCCTCCGCGTGGGGAACCCTGAGTCCCGCGCCACGAGTCCCCGCGACCGTCCCGGCGACAACGGCACCTTTCGCGGCTTCGTCCCAGCCGTGGAGTGAGAGATCAGTCCGTTCCCCCACGGAGGCCAGCCCCTTCCACGGGCGCCCCGGCCGCCCGCCACGGCGGAGGCGGGCGCCCGGCCACGGCGCCTCCATCCACTCTGCTCGGGGAAAACTCCCCGGCGCCGGGGCCGCCGGCCGCGCCCCATCGTCGCGGCTCGTTTTCCGGGTGGCCGCGCCATGACCCGAGCGAGAAAGGGACCTGCTCCACGCGGAACTGGGCGCTGACCAGGGCTGCCCAACGCCGGCCAATTCTCACGAGCGCTCTGCCCAAATCGATCCCGATTTGGGCAGAACGCTCGTGAGAATTGGCCGGAAAACGCCCGGCGAACACACATCGGGCGCCACAGGGCCGCAGGGCCGCCCCCCCGGGGCCCTGTCCGGGGCTGCGTGTCGTCGCGTTCCGGCACCGCCAGGAGGAGCTCCGGGACACGGGCCCAGGGGAGCCCGACGCCTCCCGCTCCTCAGCCTCCGGGGGTCCCCTCCCTGGCGCCGGCAGCTGGGGCCGGGCCAGCCCCGAAAGCCGGGCCCGGGCCCGGGCCTGCTTGCTCAGCCTTCCGTTGCCAGCGGCCTGAGCCTGGGGTCCTCCGCCTGGGGAACCCTGAGTCCCGCGCCACGAGTGCGCCCGACCGTCCCGGCGACAACGGCACCTTTCGCGGCTTCATCCCAGCCGTGGAGTGAGAGATCAGTCTGTTCCCCCACGGCGGCCAGCCACCTCCACGGGCGCCCCGGCAGCCCGCCACGGCGGAGGCGGGCGCCCGGCCACGGCGCCTCCATCCACTCTGCTCGGGGAAAACTCCCCGGCGCCGGGGCCGCCGGCCGCGCCCCAAAGTCGCGGCTCGTTTTCCGGGTGGCCGCGCCATGCCCCGAGCGAGAAAGGGCCCTGCTCCACGCGGCACTGGGCGCTGACCAGGGCTGCCCAACGCCGGCCAATTCTCACGAGCGTTCTGCCCAAATCGATCCCGATTTGGGCAGAACGCTCGTGAGAATTGGCCGGAAAACGCCCGGCGAACACACTTCGGGCGCCAGAGGGCCGCAGGGCCGCCCACCCGGGGCCCTGTCCAGGATCGCGTGTCGGCGCGTACCGGCACCGCCAGGAGGAGCTCCGGGAGGCGGGCCCCGGGGTGGCCGACGCCTCCCGCTCCTCAGCCTCCGGGGGTCCCCTCCCTGGCGCCGGCCGCTGGGGCCGGGCCAGCCCCGAAAGCCGGGCCCGGGCCCGGGCCTGCTTGCTCAGCCTTCCGTTGCCAGGGGCCTGAGCCTGGGGGCCTCCGCATGGGGAACCCTGAGTCCCGCGCCACGAGTCCCCCCGACCGTCCCGGCGACCACGGCACCTTTCGCGGCTTCGTCCCAGCCGTGGAGTGAGAGATCACTCCGTTCCCCCACAGAGGCCAGCCCCCTCCACGGGCGCCCCGGCCGCCCGCCACGGCGGAGGCGGACGCCCGGCCACGGCGCCTCCATCCACTCTGCTCGGGGAAAACTCCCCGGCGCCGGGGCCGCCGGCCGCGCCCCATCGTCGCGGCTCGTTTTCCGGGTGGCCGCGCCATGCCCCGAGCGAGAAAGGGCCCTGCTCCACGCGGCCCTGGGCGCTGACCAGGGCTGCCCAACGCCGGCCAATTCTCACGAGCGTTCTGCCCAAATCGATCCCGATTTGGGCAGAACGCTCGTGAGAATTGGCCGGAAAACGCCCGGCGAACACTCGTCGGTCACCAGAGGGCCGCAGGGCCGCCCCCCCGGGGCCCTGTCCGGGATCGCGTGTCGGCGCGTTCCGGCACCGCCAGGAGGAGCTCCGGGAGGCGGGCCCCGGGGAGGCCGACGCCTCCCGCTCCTCAGCCTCCGGGGGTCCCCTCCCTGGCGCCGGCCGCTGGGGCCGGGCCAGCCCCGAAAGCCGGGCCCGGGCCCGGGCCTGCTTGCTCAGCCTTCCGTTGCCAGGGGCCTGAGCCTGGGGGCCTCCGCATGGGGAACCCTGAGTCCCGCGCCACGAGTCCCCCCGACCGTCCCGGCGACCACGGCACCTTTCGCGGCTTCGTCCCAGCCGTGGAGTGAGAGATCACTCCGTTCCCCCACAGAGGCCAGCCCCCTCCACGGGCGCCCCGGCCGCCCGCCACGGCGGAGGCGGACGCCCGGCCAGGGCGCCTCCATCCACTCTGCTCGGGGAAAACTCCCCGGCCCCGGGGCCGCCGGCCGCGCCCCATCGTCGCGGCTCGTTTTCCGGGTGCCCGCGCCATGCCCCGAGCGAGAAAGGGCCCTGCTCCACGCGGCCCTGGGCGCTGACCAGGGCTGCCCAACGCCGGCCAATTCTCACGAGCGTTCTGCCCAAATCGATCCCGATTTGGGCAGAACGCTCGTGAGAATTGGCCGGGAAACGCCCGGCGAACACACTTCGGGCACCAGAGGGCCGCAGGGCCGCCCCCCCGGGGCCCTGTCCGGGATCGCGTGTCGGCGCGTTCCGGCACCGCCAGGAGGAGCTCCGGGAGGGGGGCCCCGGGGAGGCCGACGCCTCTCGCTCCTCAGCCTCCGGGGGTCCCCTCCCTGGCGCCGGCCGCTGGGGCCGGGCCAGCCCCGAAAGCCGGGCCCGGGGCCGGGCCTGCTTGCTCAGCCTTCCGTTGCCAGGGGCCTGAGCCTGGGGGCCTCCGCATGGGGAACCCTGAGTCCCGCGCCACGAGTCCCCCCGACCGTCCCGGCGACCACGGCACCTTTCGCGGCTTCGTCCCAGCCGTGGAGTGAGAGATCACTCCGTTCCCCCACAGAGGCCAGCCCCCTCCACGGGCGCCCCGGCCGCCCGCCACGGCGGAGGCGGACGCCCGGCAACGGCGCCTCCATCCACTCTGCTCGGGGAAAACTCCCCGGCGCCGGGGCCGCCAACCGCGCCCCATCGTCGCGGCTCGTTTTCCGGGTGGCCGCGCCATGCCCCGAGCGAGAAAGGGCCCTGCTCCACGCGGCCCTGGGCGCTGACCAGGGCTGCCCAAGGCCGGCCAATTCTCACGAGCCTTCTGCCCAAATCGATCCCGATTTGGGCAGAACGCTCGTGAGAATTGGCCGGAAAACGCCCGGCGAACACACTTCGGGCACCAGAGGGCCGCAGGGCCGCCCCCCCGGGGCCCTGTCCGGGATCGCGTCTCGGCGCGTTCCGGCACCGCCAGGAGGAGCTCCGGGAGGCGGGCCCCGGGGAGGCCGACGCCTCCCGCTCCTCAGCCTCCGGGGGTCCCCTCCCTGGCGCCGGCCGCTGGGGCCGGGCCAGCCCCGAAAGCCGGGCCCGGGCCCGGGCCTGCTTGCTCAGCCTTCCGTTGCCAGGGGCCTGAGCCTGGGGGCCTCCGCATGGGGAACCCTGAGTCCCGCGCCACGAGTACCCCCGACCGTCCCGGCGACAACGGCACCTTTCGCGGCTTCGTCCCAGCCGTGGAGTGAGAGATCACTCCGTTCCCCCACAGAGGCCAGCCCCCTCCACGGGCGCCCCGGCCGCCCGCCACGGCGGAGGCGGACGCCCGGCCACGGCGCCTCCATCCACTCTGCTCGGGGAAAACTCCCCGGCGCCGGGGCGGCCGGCCGCGCCCCATCGTCGCGGCTCGTTTTCCGGGTGGCCGCGCCATGCCCCGAGCGAGAAAGGGCCCTGCTCCACGCGGCCCTGGGCGCTGACCAGGGCTGCCCAACGCCGGCCAATTCTCACGAGCGTTCTGCCCAAATCGATCCCGATTTGGGCAGAACGCTCGTGAGAATTGGCCGGAAAACGCCCGGCGAACACACTTCGGGCACCAGAGGGCCGCAGGGCCGCCCCCCCGGGGCCCTGTCCGGGATCGCGTGTTGGCGCGTTCCGGCACCGCCAGGAGGAGCTCCGGGAGGGGGGCCCCGGGGAGGCCGACGCCTCCCGCTCCTCAGCCTCCGGGGGTCCCCTCCCTGGCGCCGGCCGCTGGGGCCGGGCCAGCCCCGAAAGCCGGGCCCGGGCCCGGGCCTGCTTGCTCAGCCTTCCGTTGCCAGGGGCCTGAGCCTGGGGGCCTCCGCATGGGGAACCCTGAGTCCCGCGCCACGAGTCCCCCCGACCGTCCCGGCGACCACGGCACCTTTCGCGGCTTCGTCCCAGCCGTGGAGTGAGAGATCACTCCGTTCCCCCACAGAGGCCAGCCCCCTCCACGGGCGCCCCGGCCGCCCGCCACGGCGGAGGCGGACGCCCGGCCACGGCCCCTCCATCCACTCTGCTCGGGGAAAACTCCCCGGCGCCGGGGGCGCCGGCCGCGCCCCATCGTCGCGGCTCGTTTTCCGGGTGGCCGCGCCATGCCCCGAGCGAGAAAGGGCCCTGCTCCACGCGGCCCTGGGCGCTGACCAGGGCTGCCCAACGCCGGCCAATTCTCACGAGCGTTCTGCCCAAATCGATCCCGATTTGGGCAGAACGCTCGTGAGAATTGGCCGGAATACGCCCGGCGAACACACTTCGGGCACCACAGGGCCGCAGGGCCGCCCCCCCGGGGCCCTGTCCGGGATCGCGTGTCGGCGCGTTCCGGCACCGCCAGGAGGAGCTCCGGGAGGCGGGCCCCGGGGAGGCCGACGCCTCCCGCTCCTCAGCCTCCGGGGGTCCCCTCCCTGGCTCCGGCCGCTGGGGCCGGGCCAGCCCCAAAAGCCGGGCCCGGGCCCGGGCCTGCTTGCTCAGCCTTCCGTTGCCAGGGGCCTGAGCCTGGGGGCCTCCGCATGGGGAACCCTGAGTCCCGCGCCACGAGTCCCGCCGACCGTCCCGGCGACCACGGCACCTTTCGCGGCTTCGTCCCAGCCGTGGAGTGAGAGATCACTCCGTTCCCCCACAGAGGCCAGCCCCCTCCACGGGCGCCCCGGCCGCCCGCCACGGCGGAGGCGGACGCCCGGCCACGGCGCCTCCATCCACTCTGCTCGGGGAAAACTCCCCGGCGCCGGGGCCGCCGGCCGAGCCCCATCGTCGCGGCTCGTTTTCCGGGTGGCCGCGCCATGCCCCGAGCGAGAAAGGGCCCTGCTCCACGCGGCCCTGGGCGCTGACCAGGGCTGCCCAACGCCGGCCAATTCTCACGAGCGTTCTGCCCAAATCGATCCCGATTTGGGCAGAACGCTCGTGAGAATTGGCCGGAAAACGCCCGGCGAACACACTTCGGGCACCAGAGGGCCGCAGGGCCGCCCCCCCGGGGCCCTGTCCGGGATCGCGTGTCGGCGCGTTCCGGCACCGCCAGGAGGAGCTCCGGGAGGCGGGCCCCGGGGACGCCGACGCCTCCCGCTCCTCAGCCTCCGGGGGTCCCCTCCCTGGCGCCGGCCGCTGGGGCCGGGCCAGCCCCGAAACCCGGGCCCGGGCCCGGGCCTGCTTGCTCAGCCTTCCGTTGCCAGGGGCCTGAGCCTGGGGGCCTCCGCATGGGGAACCCTGAGTCCCGCGCCACGAGTCCCCCCGACCGTCCCGGCGACAACGGCACCTTTCGCGGCTTCGTCCCAGCCGTGGAGTGAGAGATCACTTCGTTCCCCCACAGAGGCCAGCCCCCTCCACGGGCGCCCCGGCCACCCGCCACGGCGGAGGCGGACGCCCGGCCACGGCGCCTCCATCCACTCTGCTCGGGGAAAACTCCCCGGTGCCGGGGCCGCCGGCCGCGCCCCATCGTCGCGGCTCGTTTTCCGGGTGGCCGCGCCATGCCCCGAGCGAGAAAGGGCCCATCTCCACGCGGCCCTGGGCGCTGACCAGGGCTGCCCAACGCCGGGGAATTCTCACGAGCGTTCTGCCCAAATCGATCCCGATTTGGGCAGAACGCTCGTGAGAATTGGCCGGAAAACGCCCGGCGAACACACTTCGGGCACCACAGGGCCGCAGGGCCGCCCCCCCGGGGCCCTGTCCGGGATCGCGTGTCGGCGCGTTCCAGCACCGCCAGGAGGAGCTCCGGGAGGCGGGCCCCGGGGAGGCCGACGCCTCCCGCTCCTCAGCATCCGGGGGTCCCCTCCCTGGCGCCGGCCGCTGGGGCCGGGCCAGCCCCGAAAGCCGGGCCCGGGCCCGGGCCTGCTTGCTCAGCCTTCCGTTGCCAGGGGCCTGAGCCTGGGGGCCTCCGCATGGGGAACCCTGAGTCCTGCGCCACGAGTCCCCCCGACCGTCCCGGCGACCACGGCACCTTTCGCGGCTTCGTCCCAGCCGTGGAGTGAGAGATCACTCCGTTCCCCCACAGAGGCCAGCCCCCTCCACGGGCGTCCCGGCCGCCCGCCACGGCGGAGGCGGACGCCCGGCCACGGCGCCTCCATCCACTCTGCTCGGGGAAAACTCCCCGGCGCTGGGGCCGCCGGCCGCGCCCCATCGTCGCGGCTCGTTTTCCGGGTGGCCGCGCCATGCCCCGAGCGAGAAAGGGCCCTGCTCCACGCGGCCCTGGGCGCTGACCAGGGCTGCCCAACGCCGGGGAATTCTCACGAGCGTTCTGCCCAAATCGATCCCGATTTGGGCAGAACGCTCGTGAGAATTGGCCGGAAAACGCCCGGCGAACACAGTTCGGGCACCACAGGGCCGCAGGGCCGCCCCCCCGGGGCCCTATCCAGGATCGCGTGTCGGCGCGTTCCGGCACCGCCAGGAGGAGCTCCGAGATGCGGGCCCCGGGGAGGCCGACGCCTCCCGCTCCTCAGCCTCCGGGGGTTCCGTCCCTGGCGCCGGCCGCTGGGGCCGGGCCAGCCCCGAAAGCCGGGCCCGGGCCTGGTCCTGCTTGCTCAGCCTTCCGTTGCCAGGGGCCTGAGCCTGGGGGCCTCCGCATGGGGAACCCTGAGTCCCGCGCCACGAGTCCCCCCGACCGTCCCGGCCACAATGGCACCTTTCGGGGCTTCGTCCCAGCCGTGGAGTGAGAGATCACTCCGTTCCCCCACAGAGGCCAGCCCCCTCCACGGGCGCCCCAGTCGCCCACCACGGCGGAGGCGGACGCCCGGCCACGGCGCCTCCATCCACTCTGCTTTGGGAAAACTCCCCGGCGCCGGGGCCGCCGGCCGCGCCCCATCGTCGCGGCTCGTTTTCCGGGTGGCCGCGACATACCCCGAGCGTGAAAGGGCCCTGCTCCACGCGGCCCTGGGCGCTGACCAGGGCTGCCCAACGCCGGCCAATTCTCACGAGCTTTCTGCCCAAATCGATCCCGATTTGGGCAGAACGCTCGTGAGAATTGGCCGGAAAACGCCCGGCGAACACACTTCGGGCACCACAGGGCCGCAGGGCCGCCCCCCCCGGGCCCTGTCCGGGATCGCGTGTCGTCGCGTTCCGGCACCGCCAGGAAGAGCTCCGGGAGGCGGTCCCCGGGGAGGCCGAGCCTCCCGCTCCTCAGCCTCCGGCGGTCCCCTCCCTGGCGCCGGCCGCTGGGGCCGGGCCAGCCCCGAAAGCCGGGCCCGGGCCCGGTCCTGCTTGCTCAGCCTTCCGTTGCCAGGGGCCTGAGCCTGGGGGCCTCCGCATGGGGAACCCTGAGTCCCGCGACACGAGTCCCCCCGACCGTCCCGGCGACCACGGCACCTTTTGCGGCTTCGTCCCAGCCGTGGAGTGAGAGATCACTCCGTTCCCCCACAGAGGCCAGCCCCCTCCACGGGCGCCCCGGCCGCCCGCCACGGCGGAGGCGGACGCCCGGCCACGGCGCCTCCATTCACTCTGCTCGGGGAAAACTCCCCGGCGCCGGGGCCGCCGGCCGCGCCCCATCGTCGCGGCTCGTTTTCCGGGTGGCCGCGCCATGCCCCGAGCGAGAAAGGGCCCTGCTCCACGCGGCCCAGGGCGCTGACCAGGGCTGCCCAACGCCGGCCAATTCTCACGAGCGTTCTGCCCAAATCGATCCCGATTTGGGCAGAACGCTCTTGAGAATTGGCCGGAAAACGCCCGGCGAACACACTTCGGGCACCAGAGGGCCGCAGGGCCGCCCCCCCGGGGCCCTGTCCGGGATCGCGTGTCGTCGCGTTCCGGCACCGCCAGGAGGAGCTCCGGGAGGCGGGCCCCGGGGAGGCCGACGCCTCCCGCTTCTCAGCCTCCGGGGGTCCCCTCCCTGGCGCCGGCCGCTGGGGCCGGGCCAGCCCCGAAAGCCGGGCCCGGGCCCGGGCCTGCTTGCTCAGCCTTCCGTTGCCAGGGGCCTGAGCCTGGGGGCCTCCGCATGGGGAACCCTGAGTCCCGCGCCACGAGTCCCCCCGACCGTCCCGGCGACCACGGCACCTTTCGCGGCTTCGTCCCAGCCGTGGAGTGAGAGATCACTCCGTTCCCCCACAGAGGCCAGCCCCCTCCACGGGCGTCCCGGCCGCCCGCCACGGCGGAGGCGGACGCCCGGCCACGGCGCCTCCATCCACTCTGCTCGGGGAAAACTCCCCGGCGCTGGGGCCGCCGGCCGCGCCCCATCGTCGCGGCTCGTTTTCCGGGTGGCCGCGCCATGCCCCGAGCGAGAAAGGGCCCTGCTCCACGCGGCCCTGGGCGCTGACCAGGGCTGCCCAACGCCGGGGAATTCTCACGAGCGTTCTGCCGAAATCGATCCCGATTTGGGCAGAACGCTCGTGAGAATTGGCCGGAAAACGCCCGGCGAACACAGTTCGGGCACCACAGGGCCGCAGGGCCGCCCCCCCGGGGCCCTATCCGGGATCGCGTGTCGGCGCGTTCCGGCACCGCCAGGAGGAGCTCCGAGATGCGGGCCCCGGGGAGGCCGACGCCTCCCGCTCCTCAGCCTCCGGGGGTTCCGTCCCTGGCGCCGGACGCTGGGGCCGGGCCAGCCCCGAAAGCCGGGCCCGGGCCCGGTCCTGCTTGCTCAGCCTTCCGTTGCCAGGGGCCTGAGCCTGGGGGCCACCGCATGGGGAACCCTGAGTCCCGCGCCACGAGTCCCCCCGACCGTCCCGGCCACAATGGCACCTTTCGGGGCTTCGTCCCAGCCGTGGAGTGAGAGATCACTCCGTTCCCCCACAGAGGCCAGCCCCCTCCACGGGCGCCCCAGTCGCCCGCCACGGCGGAGGCGGACGCCCGGCCACGGCGCCTCCATCCACTCTGCTCGGGGAAAACTCCCCGGCGCCGGGGCCGCCGGCCGCGCCCCATCGTCGCGGCTCGTTTTCCGGGTGGCCGCGACATACCCCGAGCGTGAAAGGGCCCTGCTCCACGCGGCACTGGGCGCTGACCAGGGCTGCCCAACGCCGGCCAATTCTCACGAGCTTTCTGCCCAAATCGATCCCGATTTGGGCAGAACGCTCGTGAGAATTGGCCGGAAAACGCCCGGCGAACACACTTCGGGCACCACAGGGCCGCAGGGCCGCCCCCCCCGGGCCCTGTCCGGGATCGCGTGTCGTCGCGTTCCGGCACCGCCAGGAAGAGCTCCGGGAGGCGGTCCCCGGGGAGGCCGAGCCTCCCGCTCCTCAGCCTCCGGCGGTCCCCTCCCTGGCGCCGGCCGCTGGGGCCGGGCCAGCCCCGAAAGCCGGGCCCGGGCCCGGTCCTGCTTGCTCAGCCTTCCGTTGCCAGGGGCCTGAGCCTGGGGGCCTCCGCATGGGGAACCCTGAGTCCCGCGACACGAGTCCCCCCGACCGTCCCGGCGACCACGGCACCTTTTGCGGCTTCGTCCCAGCCGTGGAGTGAGAGATCACTCCGTTCCCCCACAGAGGCCAGCCCCCTCCACGGGCGCCCCGGCCGCCCGCCACGGCGGAGGCGGACGCCCGGCCACGGCGCCTCCATTCACTCTGCTCGGGGAAAACTCCCCGGCGCCGGGGCCGCCGGCCGCGCCCCATCGTCGCGGCTCGTTTTCCGGGTGGCCGCGCCATGCCCCGAGCGAGAAAGGGCCCTGCTCCACGCGGCCCTGGGCGCTGACCAGGGCTGCCCAACGCCGGCCAATTCTCACGAGCGTTCTGCCCAAATCGATCCCGATTTGGGCAGAACGCTCGTGAGAATTGGCCGGCAAACGCCCGGCGAACACACTTCGGGCACCAGAGGGCCGCAGGGCCGCCCCCCCGGGGCCCTGTCCGGGATCGCGTGTCGGCGCGTTCCGGCACCGCCAGGAGGAGCTCCGGGAGGCGGGCCCCGGGGAGGCCGACGCCTCCCGCTCCTCAGCCTCCGGGGGTCCCCTCCCTGTCGCCGGCCGCTGGGGCCGGGCCAACCCCGAAAGCCGGGCCCGGGCCCGGGCCTGCTTGCTCAGCCTTCCGTTGCCAGGGGCCTGAGCCTGGGGGCCTCCGCATGGGGAACCCTGAGTCCCGCGCCACGAGTCCCCCCGACCGTCCCGGCGACCACGGCACCTTTCGCGGCTTCGTCCCAGCCGTGGAGTGAGAGATCACTCCGTTTCCCCACAGAGGCCAGCCCCCTCCACGGGCGCCCCGGCCGCCCGCCACGGCGGAGGCGGACGCCCGGCCACGGCGCCTCCATCCACTCTGCTCGGGGAAAACTCCCCGGCGCCGGGGCCGCCGGCCGCGCCCCATCTTCGCGGCTCGTTTTCCGGGTGGCCGCGCCATGCCCCGAGCGAGAAAGGGCCCTGCTCCACGCGGCCCTGGGCGCTGACCAGGGCTGCCCAACGCCGGCCAATTCTCACGAGCGTTCTGCCCAAATCGATCCTGATTTGGGCAGAACGCTCGTGAGAATTGGCCGGAAAACGCCCGGCGAACACACTTCGGGCACCAGAGGGCCGCAGGGCCGCCCCCCCGGGGCCCTGTCCGGGATCGCGTGTCGGCGCGTTCCGGCACCGCCAGGAGGAGCTCCGGGAGGCGGGCCCCGGGGAGGCCGACGCCTCCCGCTCCTCAGCCTCCGGGGGTCCCCTCCCTGGCGCCGGCCGCTGGGGCCGGGCCAGCCCCGAAAGCCGGGCCCGGGCCCGGGCCTGCTTGCTCAGCCTTCCGTTGCCAGGGGCCTGAGCCTGGGGGCCTCCGCATGGGGAACACTGAGTCCCGCGCCACGAGTCCCCCAGACCGTCCCGGCGACCACGGCACCTTTCGCGGCTTCGTCCCAGCCGTGTAGTGAGAGATCACTCCGTTCCCCCACAGAGGCCAGCCCCCTCCACGGGCGCCCCGGCCGCCCGCCACGGCGGAGGCGGACGCCCGGCCACGGCGCCTCCATCCACTCTGCTCGGGGAAAACTCCCCGGCGCCGGGGCCGCCGGCCGCGCCCCATCGTCGCGGCTCGTTTTCCGGGTGGCCGCGCCATGCCCCGAGCGAGAAAGGGCCCTGCTCCACGCGGCCCTGGGCGCTGACCAGGGCTGCCCAACGCCGGCCAATTCTCACGAGCGTTCTGCCCAAATCGATCCCGATTTGGGCAGAACGCTCGTGAGAATTGGCCTGAAAACGCCCGGCGAACACAGTTCGGGCACCACAGGGCCGCAGGGCCGCCCCCCCGGGGCCCTGTCCGGGATCGCGTGTCGGCGCGTTCCGGCACCGCCAGGAGGAGCTCCGGGAGGCGGGCCCCGGGGAGGCCGACGCCTCCCGCTTCTCAGCCTCCGGGGGTTCCCTCCCTGGCGCCGGCCGCTGGGGCCGGGCCAGCCCCGAAAGCCGGGCCCGGGCCCGGGCCTGCTTGCTCAGCCTTCCGTTGCCAGGGGCCTGAGCCTGGGGGCCTCCGCATGGGGAACCCTGAGTCCCGCGCCACGAGTCCCCCCGACCGTCCCGGCGACCACGGCACCTTTCGCGGCTTCGTCCCAGCCGTGGAGTGAGAGATCACTCCGTTCCCCCACAGAGGCCAGCCCCCTCCACGGGCGCCCCGGCCGCCCGCCACGGCGGAGGCGGACGCCCGGCCACGGCGCCTCCATCCACTCTGCTCGGGGAAAACTCCCCGGCGCCGGGGCCGCCGGCCGCGCCCCATCGTCGCGGCTCGTTTTCCGGGTGGCCGCGCCATGCCCCGAGCGAGAAAGGGCCCTCCTCCACGCGGCCCTGGGCGCTGACCAGGGCTGCCCAACGCCGGCCAATTCTCACGAGCGTTCTGCCCAAATCGATCCCGATTTGGGCAGAACGCTCGTGAGAATTGGCCGGAAAACGCCCGGCGAACACACTTCGGGCACCAGAGGGCCGCAGGGCCGCCCCCCCCGTGGCCCTGTCCGGGATCGCGTGTCGGCGCGTTCCGGCACCGCCAGGAGGAGCTCCGGGAGACGGGCCCCGGGGAGGCCGACGCCTCCCGCTCCTCAGCCTCCGGGGGTCCCCTCCCTGGCGCCGGCCGCTGGGGCCGGGCCAGCCCCGAAAGCCGGGCCCGGGCCCGGGCCTGCTTGCTCAGCCTTCCGTTGCCAGGGGCCTGAGCCTGGGGGCCTCCACATGGGGAACCCTGAGTCCCGCGCCACGAGTCCCCCCGACCGTCCCGGCGACCACGGCACCTTTCGCGGCTTCGTCCCAGCCGTGGAGTGAGAGATCACTCCGTTCCCCCACAGAGGCCAGCCCCCTCCAAGGGCGCCCCGGCCGCCCGCCACGGCGGAGGCGGACACCCGGCCACGGCGCCTCCATCCACTCTGCTCGGGGAAAACTACCCGGCGCCGGGGCCGCCGGCCGCGCCCCATTGTCGCGGCTCGTTTTCCGGGTGGCCGCGACATGCCCCGAGCGAGAAAGGGCCCTGCTCCACGCGGCCCTGGGCGCTGACCAGGGCTGCCCAACGCCGGCCAATTCTCACGAGCGTTTTGCCCAAATGATCCCGATTTGGGCAGAACGCTCATGAGAATTGGCCGGAAAACACCCGGCGAACACACTTCGGGCACCAGAGGGCCGCAGGGGCGCCCCCCCGGGGCCCTGTCCGGGATCGCGTTTCGTCGCGTTCCGGCACCGCCAGGAGGAGCTTCGGGAGGCGGGCCCCGGGGAGGCCGACGCCTCCCGGGCCCGGGCCTGCTTGCTCAGCCTCCCGTTGCCAGGGGCCTGAGCCTCGGGGCCTCCGCATGGGGAACCCTGAGTCCCGAGCCACGAGTCCCCCCGACCGTACCGGCGACAACGGCACCTTTCGCGTCTTCGTCCCAGCCGTGGAGTGAGAGATCACTCCGTTCCCCCACAGAGGCCAGCCCCCTCCACGGGCGCCCCGGCCGCCCGCCACGGCGGAGGCGGACGCCCGGCCACGGCGCCTCCATCCACTCTGCTTTGGGAAAACTCCCCGGCGCCGGGGCCGCCGGCCGCGCCCCATCGTCGCGGCTCGTATTCCGGGTGGCCGCGCCATGCCACAAGCGAGAAAGGGCCCTGCTCCACGCGGCACTGGGCGCTGACCAGGGCTGCCCAACGCCGGCCAATTCTCATGAGCGTTGAACGCTCGTGAGAAATGGCCGGAAAACGCACGGCGAACACACTTCGGGCACCTCAGGGCCGCAGGGCCGCCCCCCCGGGCCCTGTCCGGGATCGCGTGTCGTCGCGTTCCGGCACCGCCAGGAGGAGCTCCGGGAGGCGGGCCCCGGGGAGGCCAACGCCTCCCGCTCCTCAGCCTCCGGGGGTCCCCTCCCTGGCGCCGGCCGCTGGGGCCGGGCCAGACCCGAAAGCCGGGCCCGGGCCTGGGCCTGCTTGCTCAGCCTCCCGTTGCCAGGGGCCTGAGCCTGGGGGTCTCGCATGGGGAACCCTGAGTCCCGCGCCACGAAACCCCCGACCGTCCCGGCGACAACGGCACCGTTCGCGCCTTCGTCCCAGCCGTGGAGTGAGAGATCACTCCGTTCCCCACAGAGGCCAGCCCCCTCCACGGGCGCCCCGGCCGCCCGCCACGGCGGAGGCGGACGTCCGGCCACGGCGCCTCCATCCACTCTGCTCGGGGAAAACTCCCCGGCGCCGGGGCCGCCGGCCGCGCCCCATCGTCGCGGCTCGTTTTCCGGGTGGCCGCGCCATGCCCCGAGCGAGAAAGGGCCCTGCTCCACGAGGCACTGAGCGCTGACCAGGGCTGCCCAACGCCGGCCAATTCTCAGGAGCGTTCTGCCCAAACCGATCCCGATTTGGGCAGAACGCTCGTGAGAATTGGCCGGAAAACGCCCGGCGAACACACTTCGGGCACCAGAGGGCCGCAGGGCCGCCCCCCCGGGGCCCTGTCCGGGATCGCGTGTCATCGCGTTCTGGCACCGCCGGGAGGATCTCCGGGAGGCGTGACCCGGGGAGGCCGACGCCTCCCGCTCCTCAGCCTCCGGGGGTCCCCTCCCTGGCGCCAGCCCCTGGGGCCGGGCCAGCCCCGAAATCCGGGCCCGGGCCCGGGCCTGCTTGCTCAGCCTCCCGTTGCCAGGGGCCTGAGCCTGGGGGCCTCCGCATGGGGAACCCTGAGTCCCGCGCCACGGGTCCCCCCGACCGTCCCGGCAACAACGGCAACTTTCGCGGCTTCGTCCCAGCCGTGGAGTGAGAGATCACTCCGTTCCCCCACAGAGGCCAGCCCCCTCCACAGGCGCCCCGGCCGCCCGCCACGGCGGAGGCGGACGCCCGGCCACGGCGCCTCCATCCACTCTGCTCGGGGAAAACTCCCCGGCGCCGGGGCCGCCGGCCGCGCCCCATCGTCGCGGCTCGTTTTCCGGGTGGCCGCGACATGCCCCGAGCGCGAAAGGGCCCTGCTCCACGCGGCCCTGGGCGCTGACCAGGGCTGCCCAACGCCGGCCAATTCTCACGAGCGTTTTGCCCAAATCGATCCCGATTTGGGCAGCACGCTCGTGAGAATTGGCCGGAAAACGCACGGCGAACACACTTCGGGCACCAGAGGGCCGCAGGGCCGCCCCCCCGGGGCCCTGTCCGGGATCGCGTGTCGTCGCGTTCCGGCACAGCCAGGAGGAGCTCCGGGAGGCGCGCCCCGGGGACGCCGACGCCTCCCGCTCCTCAGACTCCGGGGGTCCCTTCCCTGGCGCCGGCCGCTGGGGCCGGGCCAGCCCCGAAACCCGGGCCCGGGCCCGGGCCTGCTTGCTCAGCCTTCCGTTGCCAGGGGCCTGAGCCTGGGGGCCTCCGCATGGGGAACCCTGAGTCCCGCGCCACGAGTCCCCCCGACCGTCCCGGCGACCACGGCACCTTTCGCGGCTTCGTCCCAGCCGTGGAGTGAGAGATCATTCCGTTCCCCCACAGAGACCAGCCCCCTCCACGGGCGCCCCGGCCGCCCGCCACGGCGGAGGCGGACGCCCGGCCACGGCGCCTCCATCCACTCTGCTCGGGGAAAACTCCCCGGCGCCGGGGCCGCCGGCCGCGCCCCATCGTCGCGGCTCGTTTTCCGGGTGGCCGCGCCATGCCCCGAGCGAGAAAGGGCCCTGCTCCACGCGGCCCTGGGCGCTGACCAGGGCTGCCCAACGCCGGCCAATTCTCACGAGCGTTCTGCCCAAATCGATCCCGATTTGGGCAGAACGCTCGTGAGAATTGGCCGGCAAACGCCCTGCGAACACACTTCGGGCACCAGAGGGCCGCAGGGCCGCCCCCCCGGGGCCCTGTCTGGGATCGCGTGTCGTCGCGTTCCGGCACCGCCAGGAGGAGCTCCGGGAGGCGGGCCCCGGGGAGGCCGACGACTCCTGCTCCTCAGCCTCCGGGGGTCCCCTCCCTGGCGCCGGCCGCTGGGGCCGGGCCAGCCCCGAAACCAGGGCCCGGGCCCGGGCCTGCTTGCTCAGCCTTCCGTTGCCAGGGGCCTGAGCCTGGGGGCCTCCGCATGGGGAACCCTGAGTCCCGCGCCACGAGTCCCCCCGACCGTCCCGGCGACCACGGCACCTTTCGCGGCTTCGTCCCAGCCGTGGAGTGAGAGATCACTCCGTTCCCCCACAGAGGCCAGCCCCCTCCACGGGCGCCCCGGCCGCCCGCCACGGCGGAGGCGGACGCCCGGCCACGGCGCCTCCATCCACTCTGCTCGGGGAAAACTCCCCGGCGCCGGGGCCGCCGGCCGCGCCCCATCGTCGCGGCTCGTTTTCCGGGTGGCCGCGCCATGCCCTGAGCGAGAAAGGGCCCTGCTCCACGCGGCCCTGGGCGCTGACCAGGGCTGCCCAACGCCGGCCAATTCTCACGAGCGTTCTGCCCAAATCGATCCCGATTTGGGCAGAACGCTCGTGAGAATTGGCCGGAAAACGCCCGGCGAACACACTTCGGGCACCACAGGGCCGCAGGGCCGCCACCCCGGGGCCCTGTCCGGGATCGCGTGTCGGCGCGTTCCGGCACCGCCAGGAGGAGCTCCGGGAGGCGGGCCCCGGGGAGGCCGACGCCTCCCGCTCCTCAGCCTCCGGGGGTCCCCTCCCTGGCGCCGGCCGCTGGGGCCGGGCCAGCCCCGAAAGCCGGGCCCGGGCCCGGGCCTGCTTGCTCAGCCTTCCGTTGCCAGGGGCCTGAGCCTGGGGGCCTCCGCATGGGGAACCCTGAGTCCCGCGCCACGAGTCCCCCCGACCGTCCCGGCGACCACGGCACCTTTCGCGGCTTCGTCCCAGCCGTGGAGTGAGAGATCACTCCGTTCCCCCACAGAGGCCAGCCCCCTCCACGGGCGCCCCGGCCGCCCGCCACGGCGGAGGCGGACGCCCGGCCACGGCGCCTCCATCCACTCTGCTCGGGGAAAACTCCCCGGCGCCGGGGCCGCCGGCCGAGCCCCATCGTCGCGGCTCGTTTTCCGGGTGGCCGCGCCATGCCCCGAGCGAGAAAGGGCCCTGCTCCACGCGGCCCTGGGCGCTGACCAGGGCTGCCCAACGCCGGCCAATTCTCACGAGCGTTCTGCCCAAATCGATCCCGATTTGGGCAGAACGCTCGTGAGAATTGGCCGGAAAACGCCCGGCGAACACACTTCGGGCACCAGAGGGCCGCAGGGCCACCCCCCCGGGGCCCTGTCCGGGATCGCGTGTCGGCGCGTTCCGGTACCGCCAGGAGGAGCTCCGGGAGGCGGGCCCCGGGGAGGCCGACGCCTCCCGCTCCTCAGCCTCCGGGGGTCCCCTCCCTGGCGCCGGCCGCTGGGGCCGGGCCAGCCCCGAAACCCGGGCCCGGGCCCGGGCCTGCTTGCTCAGCCTTCCGTTGCCAGGGGCCTGAGCCTGGGGGCCTCCGCATGGGGAACCCTGAGTCCCGCGCCACGAGTCCCCCCGACCGTCCCGGCGACAACGGCACCTTTCGCGGATTCGTCCCAGCCGTGGAGTGAGAGATCACTTCGTTCCCCCACAGAGGCCAGCCCCCTCCACGGGCGCTCCGGCCACCCGCCACGGCGGAGGCGGACGCCCGGCCACGGCGCCTCCATCCACTCTGCTCGGGGAAAATTCCCCGGCGCCGGGGCCGCCGGCCGTGCCCCATCGTCGCGGCTCGTTTTCCGGGTGGCCGCGCCATGCCCCGAGCGAGAAAGGGCCCTTCTCCACGCGGCCCTGGGCGCTGACCAGGGCTGCCCAACGCCGGGGAATTCTCACGAGCGTTCTGCCCAAATCGATCCCGATTTGGGCAGAACGCTCGTGAGAATTGGCCGGAAAACGCCCGGCGAACACACTTCGGGCACCACAGGGCCGCAGGGCCGCCCCCCCGGGGCCCTGTCCGGGATCGCGTGTCGGCGCGTTCCAGCACCGCCAGGAGGAGCTCCGGGAGGCGGGCCCCGGGGAGGCCGACGCCTCCCGCTCCTCAGCCTCCGGGGGTCCCCTCCCTGGCGCCGGCCGCTGGGGCCGGGCCAGCCCCGAAAGCCGGGCCCGGGCCCGGTCCTGCTTGCTCAGCCTTCCGTTGCCAGGGGCCTGAGCCTGGGGGCCTCCGCATGGGGAACCCTGAGTCCCGCGCCACGAGTCCCCCCGACCGTCCCGGCGACCACGGCACCTTTCGCGGCTTCGTCCCAGCCGTGGAGTGAGAGATCACTCCGTTCCCCCACAGAGGCCAGCCCCCTCCACGGGCGTCCCGGCCGCCCGCCACGGCGGAGGCGGACGCCCGGCCACGGCGCCTCCATCCACTCTGCTCGGGGAAAACTCCCCGGCGCTGGGGCCGCCGGCCGCGCCCCATCGTCGCGGCTCGTTTTCCGGGTGGCCGCGCCATGCCCCGAGCGAGAAAGGGCCCTGCTCCACGCGGCCCTGGGCGCTGACCAGGGCTGCCCAACGCCGGCCAATTCTCACGAGCGTTCTGCCCAAATCGATCCCGATTTGGGCAGAACGCTCGTGAGAATTGGCCGGAAAACGCCCGGCGAACACAGTTCGGGCACCACAGGGCCGCAGGGCCGCCCCCCCGGGGCCCTATCCGGGATCGCGTGTCGGCGCGTTCCGGCACCGCCAGGAGGAGCTCCGGGAGGCGGGCCCCGGGGAGGCCGACGCCTCCCGCTCCTCAGCCTCCGGGGGTCCCCTCCCTGGCGCCGGCCGCTGGGGCCGGGCCGGCCCCGAAAGCCGGGCCCGGGCCCGGGCCTGCTTGCTCAGCCTTCCGTTGCCAGGGGCCTGAGCCTGGGGGCCTCCGCATGGGGAACCCTGAGTCCCGCGCCACGAGTCCCCCCGACCGTCCCGGCGACCACGGCACCTTTCGCGGCTTCGTCCCAGCCGTGGAGTGAGAGATCACTCCGTTCCCCCACAGAGGCCAGCCCCCTCCACGGGCGCCCCGGCCGCCCGCCACGGCGGAGGAGGACGCCCGGCCACGGCGCCTCCATCCACTCTGCTCGGGGAAAACTCCCAGCGTCGGGGCCGCCGTCCACGCCCCATCGTCGCGGCTCGTTTTCCGGGTGGCCGCGCCATGCCCCGAGCGAGAAAGGGCCCTGCTCCACGCGGCCCTGGGCGCTGACCAGGGCTGCCCAACGCCGGCCAATTCTCACGAGCGTTCTGCCCAAATCGATCCCGATTTGGGCAGAACGCTCGTGAGAATTGGCCGGAAAACGCCCGGCGAACACACTTCGGGCACCACAGGGCCGCAGGGCCACCCCCCGGGGCCCTGTCCGGGATCGCGTGTCGTCGCGTTCCGGCACCGCCAGGAGGAGCTCCGGGAGGCGGGCCCCGGGGAGGCCGACGCCTCCCGCTCCTCAGCCTCCGGGGGTCCCCTCCCTGGCGCCGGCCGCTGGGGCCGGGCCAGCCCCGAAAGCCGGGCCCGGGCCCCCGACTGCTTGCTCAGCCTTCCGTTGCCAGGGGCCTGAGCCTGGGGGCCTACGCATGGGGAACCCTGAGTCCCGCGCCACGAGTCCCCCCGACCGTCCCGGCGACCACGGCACCTTTCGCGGCTTCGTCCCAGCCGTGGAGTGAGAGATCACTCCGTTCCCCCACAGAGGCCAGCCCCCTCCACAGGCGCCCCGGCGGCCCGCCACGGCGGAGGCGGACGCCCGGCCACGGCGCCTCCATCCACTCTGCTCGGGGAAAACTCCCCAGCGCCGGGGCCGCCGGCCGTGCCCCATCGTCACGGCTCGTTTTCCGGGTGGCCGCGACATGCGCCGCGGGAGAAAGGGCCCTGCTCCACGCGGCACTGGGCGCGGACCAGGGCTGCCCAACGCCGGCCAATTCTCACGAGCGTTCTGCCCAAATCGATCCCGATTTGGGCAGAACGCTCGTGAGAATTGGCCGGAAAACGCCCGGCGAACACACTTCGGGCACCAGAGGGCCGCAGGGCCGCCCCCCCGGGGACCTGTCAGGGATCGCGTGTCGTCGCGTTCCGGCACCCCCAGGAGGAGTTCCGGGAGGCGGGTCCCGGGGAGGCCGACGCCTCCCGCTCCTCAGCCTCCGGGGCTACCCTCCCTGGCGCCGGCCGCTGGGGCCGGGCCAGCCCCGAAAGCCGGGCCCGGGCCCAGGCCTGCTTGCTCAGCCTCCCATGCCAGGGGCCTGAGCCTGGGGGCCTCCGCATGGGGAACCCTGAGTCCCGCGCCACGAGTCCCCCCGACCGTCCCGGCGACAACGGCACCTTTCGCGGCTTCGTCCCAGCCGTGGAGTGAGAGATCACTCCGTTCCCCATAGAGGCCAGGCCCCTCCACGGGCGCCCCGGCCGCCCGCCACGGCGGAGGCGGACGCCCGGCCACGGCGCCTCCATCCACTCTGCTCGGGGAAAACTCCCCGGCGCCGGGGCCGTCGGCCGCGCCCCATCGTCGCGGCTGGTTTTCCGGGTGGCCGCGCCATGCCCCGAGTGAGAAAGGGCCCTGCTCCACGCGGCACTGGGCGCTGACCAGGGCTGCCCAACACCGGCCAATTCTCAGGAGCGTTCTGCCCAAACTGATCCCGATTTGGGCAGAACGCTCGTGAGAATTGGCCGGAAAACGCCCGGCGAACACACTTCGGGCACCACAGGGCCGCAGGGCCGCCCCCCCCGGGCCCTGTCCGGGATCGCGTGTTATCGCGTTCCGGCACCGCCGGGAGGATCTCCGGGAGGCGTGACACGGGGAGGCCGACGCCTCCCGCTCCTCAGCCTCCGGGGGTCCCCTCCCTGGCGCCAGCCCCTGGGGCCGGGCCAGCCCCGAAAGCCGGGCCCGGGCCCGGGCCTGCTTGCTCAGCCTCCCGTTGCCAGGGGCCTGAGTCTGGGGGCCTCCGCATGGGGAACCCTGAGTCCCGCGCCACGAGTCCCCCCGACCGTCCCGGCAACAACGGCAACTTTCGCGGCTTCGTCACAGCCGTGGAGTGAGAGATCACTCCGTTCCCCCACAGAGGCCAGCCCCCTCCACGGGCGCCCCGGCCGCCCGCCACGGCGGAGGCGGACGCCCGGCCACGGCGCCTCCATCCACTCTGCTCGGGGAAAACTCCCCGGCGCCGGGGCCGCCGGCCGCGCCCCATCGTCGCGGCTCGTTTTCCGGGTGGCCGCGCCATGCCCCGAGCGAGAAAGGGCCCTGCTCCACGCGGCACTGGGCGCTGACCAGGGCTGCCCAACGCCGGCCAATTCTCACGAGCGTTCTGCCCAAATTGATCCCGATTTGGGCAGAACGCTCGTGAGAATTGGCCGGAAAATGCCCGGCGAACACACTTCGGGCACCAGAGGGCCGCAGGGCCGCCCCCCCGGGGCCCTGTCCGGGATCGCGTGTCGTCGCGTTCCGGCACCGCCAGGAGGAGCTCCGAGATGCGGGCCCCGGGGAGGCCGACGCCTCCCGCTCCTCAGCCTCCGGGGGTTCCGTCCCTGGCGCCGGCCGCTGGGGCCGGGCCAGCCCCGAAAGCCGGGCCCGGGCCCGGTCCTGCTTGCTCAGCCTTCCGTTGCCAGGGGCCTGAGCCTGGGGGCCTCCGCATGGGGAACCCTGAGTCCCGCGCCACGAGTCCCCCCGACCGTCCCGGCCACAACGGCACCTTTCGGGGCTTCTTCCCAGCCGTGGAGTGAGAGATCACTCCGTTCCCCCACAGAGGCCAGCCCCCTCCACGGGCGCCCCAGTCGCCCGCCACGGCGGAGGTGGACGCCCGGCCACGGCGCCTCCATCAACTCTGCTCGGGGAAAACTCCCCGGCGCCGGGGCCGCCGGCTGCGCCCCAACATCGCGGCTCGTTTTCCGGGTGGCCGCGACATACCCCGAGCGTGAAAGTGCCCTGCTCCACGCGGCACTGGGCGCTGACCAGGGCTGCCCAACGCCGGCCAATTCTCACGAGCGTTCTGCCCAAATCGATCCCGATTTGGGCAGAACGCTCGTGAGAATTGGCCGGAAAACGCCCGGCGAACACACTTCGGGCACCACAGGGCCGCAGGGCCGCCCCCCCCGGGCCCTGTCCGGGATCACGTGTCGTCGCGTTCCGGCACCGCCAGGAAGAGCTCCGGGAGGCGGTCCCCGGGGAGGCCGAGCCTCCCGCTCCTCAGCCTCCGGCGGTCCCCTCCCTGGCGCCGGCCGCTGGGGCCGGGCCAGCCCCGAAACCAGGGCCCGGGAGCGGGCCTGCTTGCTCAGCCTTCCGTTGCCAGGTGCCTGAGCCTGGGGCCCTCCCCACGGGGAACCCTGAGTCCGGCGCCACGAGTCCCCCGACCGTCCCGCCGACAACGGCACCTTTCGCGGCTTCGTCCCAGCCGTGGTGTGAGAGATCCATCCGTTCCCCCACGGAGGCCTGCCCCCTCCATGGGCGCCCCGGCCGCCCGCCACGGCGGAGGCGGACGCCCGGCCACGGCGCCTCCATCAACTCTGCTCGGGGAAACCACCCCGGCGCTGGGGCCGCCGGCCGCGCCCCATCGTCACGGCTCGTTTTCCGGGTGCCCGCGATATGCCCCGAGCGAGAAAGGGCCCTGCTCCACGCGGAACTGGGCGCTGACCAGGGCTGCCCAACGCCGGCCAATTCTCACGAGCGTTCTGCCCAAATCGATCCCAATTTGGGCAGAACGCTCATGAGATTTGGCCGGAAAACGCCCGGCGAACACACTTCGGGCACCACAGGGCCGCAGGGCCGCCCCACGGGTGCCCTGTCCGGGATCGCGTTTTGACGCGTTCCGGCACCGCCGGGAGGAGCTCCGGGAGGCGGGCCCCGGGGAGGCCGACGCCTCCCGCTCCTCAGCCTCCGGCGGTCCCCTCCCTGGCGCCCGCCGCTGGGGCCGGGCCAGCCCCGAACGCCGGGCCCGGGCCCGGGCCTGCTTGCTCAGCCTTCCGTTGCCAGGGGCCTGAGCCTGGGGGCCTCCGCATGGTGAACCCTGAGTCCCGCGCCACGAGTCCCCCCGACCGTCCCGGCGACAACGGCACCTTTCGCGGCTTCGTCCCAGCTGTGGAGTTATAGATCAATCCGGTCCCCTACAGAGGCCAGCCCCTCCACGGCTGCCCCGGCCGCCCACCACGGCGGAGGCGGACGCCCGGCCACGGCGCCTCCATCAACTCTGCTCAGGGAAAACTCCCCGGCCCCGGGGCCGCCGGCCGCGCCCCATCGTCGCGGCTCGTTTTCCGGGTGGCCGCGTCATGCCCCGAGCGAGAAAGGGCCCTGCTCCACGCGGAACTGGGCGCTGACCAGGGCTGCCCAACGCCGGCCAATTCTCACGAGCGTTCTGCCCAAATCGATCCCGATTTGGGCAGAACGCTCGTGAGAATGGCCGGAAAACGCCCAGCGAACACACTTCGGGCACCACAGGGCCGCCGGGCCACCCCCCCAAGGCCCTGTCCGGAATCGCATGTTTTCGCGATCCGGCCCCGCCAGGAGGAGCTCTGAGAGGCGGGCCCCGGGGAGGCCGACGCCTCCCGCTCCTCAGCCTCCGGGGTTCCCCTCCCTGGCGCCGGCAGCTGGGGCCGGGCCAGCCCCGAAAGCCGGGCCTGGGCCCGGGCCTGCTTGCTCAGCCTTCCGTTGCCAGGGGACTGAGCCTGCGGGCCTCCCCATGGGGAACCCTGAGTCCGGCTGCATGAGTCCCCCGACCGCCCCGGCGCCATCGGCCCCTTTCGTGGCTGCGACAGAGCTGGGGAGCGACAGATCCATTTGTTCCCCCAGAGAGGCCAAGCCCATCCCGGGCGCCCCGGCCTCCCTCCAAGGAGGAGCCAGATTCCCGACCACAGCCCCTCCATCAACTCTGCTCGGAGCAAGCTCCCTGGTGCTGAGGCCCCCGGCCGGGCCCCGTCGTCTCGGCGCGTTTTCTGGTGGCTGCGACATACCCCGAGCGAGAAAGGGTCCTGGGCCACGCAGAACAAGGCGGTCCCCATGGTTGTCCAACGCCAGCCAATTTTCATGAGCGCTCTGCCCAATTCGATCCCGATTAGATACGGACCCTCAACTCTATTGTGATATAATCATCGAGAAATCAGGAAAAAATATTCAATGTAACAAAAGACATTCTCCTCAATCAATGGTGCTGGGGAAACTGGACAGCGATATGTAGAAGAATGAAACTCGACCATTCTCTTACACCATACACAATGATAAACTCGAACTCGATAAAGGAGCTCAACGTGAGACAGGATTATCTCAGAATCCTAGAGGAGTACATAGGCAGTAACCTCTTCGATATCAGCCACAGCAACTTCTTTCAAGATATGTCTCCAAAGGCCAAGGAAAGAAAAGCGAAAATGAACTTTTGGCACTTCATCAAGATCAAAAGCTTCTGCACAGCAAAGGGAACAGTCCACCAATCAAAAGGCAACCCACGGAACGGGAGAAGATATTTGTAAATGACAGTTCAGACAAAAGGTTGATATCCAGGATCTAGAAAGAACTTCTCAAACTCAACACACACAAAACAGATAATCATATCCAAAAATGGGCAGAAGATATGAACAGACACTCCTCCAACGAAGACATACAAATGGCTATCAGACACAGGACAAAATGTTCATCATCACTAGCCATCAGGGAGATTCAAATGAAAACGACATTGAGATACCACCTGACACCAGTTAGAAAGGCCACAATTAGCAAGACAGGAAACAACGTGTGTTGGAGAGGATGTGGAGAAAGGGGAACCCTCTTACACTGTTGGTGGGAATGCAAGTTGGTGCAGCCACTTTGGAGAACAGTGTGGAGATTCCTCCAGAAATTAAGAATACAGCTTCCCTATGACCCTGCAATTGCACTGCTGGGTATTTACCCCAAAGATACAGATGGAGTGAAAAGAAGGGCCATCTGTACCCCAATGATTATAGCAGCAAAGGCCTCGGTCGCCAAACTGTGGAAAGAACCAAGATGCCCTTCAATGGACGAATGGATAAGGAAGATGTGGTCCATATACAAGATGGAGTATTATGCCTCCATCAGAAAAGATGAATACCAACTTTTGTAGCAATATGGACGGGAGTGGAAGAGATTATGCTGAGTGAAATAAGTCAAGCAGAGAGAGTCAATTATCATATGGTTTCACTTACTTGTGGAGCATAACAAAGAACAAGGAGGACATGGGGAGATGGAGAGGAGAAGGAAGTTGTGGGAAATGGGAAGGGGAGGTGAACCATGAGAGACTACGGACTCTGAAAAAGAACCTGAGGGTCTTGAATGGGTGGGGAGTGGGAGGTTGGGAGAACAAGGTGGTGGGTATTAGGGAGGGCACGTGTTGCATGGAGCACTGGGTGTGGTGCAAAAATAAGGAATACTGTTACGCTGAAAAGAAATAATATAGATAGATAGATATTGAAGGTGAAAAAAAAAAGGAATGTGCTGAACCTACAGAGCAGAAGAAACGAGAATGCCTCCCTGACGCCACCCCCAATACCGGCGCCCCTGAGGAGCAGGAATGAGGAGTCTCACGGTCCTGCAGACTCACGTCCTCAACTCAGGCATCGGGATTGGTCATCACTGTGCCGGCAGATCCGGGCCGCCATGCCCCTGTGACCTAAACCTAACCCTCGGTTGGGTGTTCAGGCTTCAGTCCCCAGAGGACTGGCTCCCTAGCCCTCCAGACTGGGGACCCCATATTCCCAACGTAGGACTCTGGCTGCCACCCATGATGAAACTTGACCACATGGACCTTTGCAGAACGCTCCTTGCCGGAGAAACCTCCATGACCCCTAAAGCCAACCACACCTTCTGAGCACCCCCACACCACAATTCCTTAGCCTTACAGGCCGCCAGAACAATGCCCTCAGCCCAGCCCTCCAGAGAGCCTGAGTCCGTGCTGGCACATCAGGCCTGCCATTCTCCCAGGACCAAACCCTAACCCTAGGTTGGGTGTTCAGGTTCTAGAACCCTGACACCCAATTCCACCCATGGGTGGGAGCATCAAACTGATGGCATGACTCAGCTTCTCAACCAGCAGGAGATTCCATTTGGTGCTCTCCAACACCCTCAGAGCCCTAGGAACCGGCCAAGCTGCCCTGAGGCCATTCCCGCCATCTTTGCACCTCCAGGCCAAAAACCCAGGGCCTGAGAAGCCTCCGGAGCCCTGCCCTCAACTCAGCCCTTCAGTGAGCCAATATCTGTGCTGGCAGATCCCACATGCCTTCTCCCTAAGACATAACCTTAATGCTAAGCCTAACCCTAATACTAACTCTAGCCCAGGTTGTGTGTTCAGGCATCCCTCCTCCATAGCCTGGTCCCCCAAACGGCCAGATGAGGGACCCCTGAGCTGCACCCCATAATTGCGCCTGATCCCAGGAGGAAACCCTGCCCTTTAGAAATGTGTTGAACCCGCAGAGCGGGAGAAACCTGCATGCCTCCCAGAGGCCACTGCCACTTCTGGCACACCCAAGGACCAGGAACCAGGACTCTCACAGTGCTACAGACTCGCGCCCTCAACTCAGGCATTGGGAAGCATCACCACAGCGCCATCAGATCGGGGCTGCCATGACCTTACAACCCTAAACTAACCCTAGGTTGGGTGTCAGGCTTCTGTCCCCTGAGGACTGGACCCCTAGCCCTCCAGACTGGGGACCCTGGATTCCCAATGCAGGACTCTGGCTGCCACCCACGATGAAACTGGACCATATGATCCTGTGCAGTATGCTCCTGGCCACAGAATCCTCCATGCCCCCTAAAGCCACCCACGCCTTCCAAGAAATGCCACACCACAAACCCAGAGCCTGACAGGCCACCAGAGCAATGCCCTCAACTCAGCCCTCCGGAGAACCTGAGCCGCACTGGCAGGCCTGCCATTCTCCCAGGATGAAACCCTAACACTAGGTTGGGTGTTCAGGCATTGGACCCAGAGGCCTGACACCCAATTCCTCCCATGGGTTGAGCATCAGACTGTCGGCAGGACTCAGTTCTCAGCCAGGAGGAGACCTTTTCATTTGGTGTTCTCTCACACCCTCAGAGCAGTAGCAACCAGCCATTCTCCCTTGAGGCCATTCCCACCAGCTTTGCTCCTCCAGGCCAAGAACCCAGGGCCTGAGGAGCCTCCTGAGTCCTGCCCTCAACTCAGCCCTTGGGTGAGCCCGTATCTGTGCTAGCAGATCCTACATGCCCTGTCCCTAAGCCTAACACTAACCATAATACTAAACCTAGCCCAGGTTGTGTGTTCAGGCGTCCATACTCTGACTCCTGGTCCCCAAGGCCCCAGATGGGGGACCCGTGAGCGATACCCCATCATTGAACCTGACACCAGGAGGAAACCATGCTGTTTAGAATTGTGCTGAACCCACAGAGCGGGATAAATTTGAATGTCTCCCTGAGGCCACCCCACTTCCAGCGCCCCCAAAGACCAAGAACCAGGAGTCTCATGGTCCTGCAGACACACGCTCTGAACTCAAGCATTGGGATGGGCCACCACAGCGCCAGCAGATTGGGGCTGCAATGCCCCTACAACCTAACCCTCACAGCAGGACTCACCCTCTCAGCCAGAAGGTGACCTTTCATTTCGTGCTATCTAATGCCCTGAGAATTGTAGAAACTGGCATGCTCCCCTGAAGCGATTTCCAACATCTTTGCCCGTACAGCCCAAAACCCCAGTGCCCAAGGAGCCTCCTGAGTCCCGCCCTCAACTCAGCCCTTGGGTGAGCTGATATCTGTGCTTGCATATCCGACATGCCTTGTCCCTAAGACATAACCTTAACCCTAATCCTAATACTAACCCTAGCCCAGGTTCGTGCTCAGGCATCATCCTCCCACAACTGGTCCTCAAAACCCCAGATAGGGGACCCCTGTGTTGCACCCCATAATTGCACATGATCCCAGCATGAACCGTGCCGTTTAGAAATGGGCTGAAGCCACAGAGCAGGAGAAGCCTGCAAGTCTCCCTGAGGCCAAAGCACTTCTGGACCCTCCCAAGGACCGGGAACCAGAGTCTCAATGTCCTGCAGACATAGCCTCAACTCAGGCATCAGGATGGGTCACCACAGCACCGGCAGATCGGGGTTACCATGCCCCAAAGACTTAACCATAATGCTAGGATGGGTGTTTATGCTTCGATCCACAGAGGCCTGGCTCCCTAGCCGTCCAGACTGGGGACCCTGTATTTGCAATGCTGGACTCCGGCTGCCACCCACAAGGAAAATGGCCCACATGGCCCTGTGCAGTACGCTCCTGGCCGGAGAAACCTCCATGCCCCCTAAAGACACCCACACCTTCCGAGGACCCACACACCACCGCCCAGTGCCTGATGGGCCACCAGAGCAATACCCTCAACTCAGCCCTCCGGAGAGCCTGAGTCCGCACTGGCACCTCAGGCCTGCCATGCTCCCAGGACCAAACCCTAATACCCTAGCTCAGGTGGTCAGGCTCTGGACCCCAGAGGCCTGATACCCAATTCCATCCCAGTGGATAGGATCATCAGACTGATGGCAGGACTCAGCCTCTCAGCCAGGAGAATAAATGAAATAAACCATTTCATTTAGTGCTATCTAACACTCTCAGAGCCCTAGAAACCAGCATGCTCCCCTGAGGCCATTCCCACCATCTTTACCTTCTAGGAAAAAAACCCAGGGCCTAAGGAGCCTCCTGAGTCCCGCCTTCAACTCACCCCTTGGGTGAGCCCATATAAGTGTTACCAGATCCAACATGCCTTGTCCCTAAGACATAACCCTAACCCTAATCTTTTTATTTTTTTTAAGATTTTATTCATTTCTTTGACAGAGACAGATCAGAAGAAGGCACAGAGAGGACGAAGCACGCTCCCCGCTGAGCAGAGAGCCTGATGTGGGGCTCCATCCCAGGACCCTGAGATCATGACCTGAGCGGAAGGCAGAGGCTTTAACCAACTGAGCCACCCAGGCGCCCCACCTTAACACTAATCTTAACACTAACCCTAACCACAAAACCTAACCCTAACCTCTAAACCTAATATAACAACCTCGGAGCAGTAGAAACCATCATGCTCCCCAGAGGCGATTCCCAACTTCTTTACCCCTCCAGTCCAAAAATCCAGGGCCTGAGGAGACTCCTGAGTCCCGCCCTCAACACAGCCCTTGGGTGAGTCCATATCTGTGTTGGCAGATCTGACATGCCTTGTCCCTAAGACATACGCCTAACCCTAAGCCTAACCCTAAACCTTACCTCTAACCCTATCCCCTAACTCCTAACCCTAACCCTAACCCTAAACCCTAACAACTAACCCTAACACTCTCCGAACCTCTATCCCTAACCCTAACCCTCCAGACTGGGGATTCCAAAGTCACAACACAGGACTCTGCCTGCCCTCCAGAAAGAAAAGTGCATGAGCACCTAAACACACCCGCCATTGGAAATGCCCCAGACATAATGCCAGGTTCTGCCACAACGCCAGAGGCATGTCATCCACTCAGCCCTGAGGGAGCCCGCCTCAACACAGCATATCAGCAGCATATCAGAACTGCCATGCCCCTAGGCCTTAACCCTAACCCTAGGTTGGGTGTACAGTCTTCCGTACCCAGAGGCCTAGCCCCCAAACCCGCCAGATTGTGGATGCATGAGACTCACTCTGGCAGTCTGGAGGCTGCCTATGCTGTTACAGTGCCATTTGGAGCTACTTAGACCTCAGAGCAAAAGATAACTTCATGCCCCCAAGGCAAGCCCCAGCATCTGAGCCCCTCCTGAACACAAACCCAGATTCACACTAGCCACCTATCACCGACCCTCAACTCAGGCCACCGGGGAGTCCGCCTCAGCACTGGCAGATTGGGCCTGTCGCACCCCAAGACCTCAACCTTAGTTTGAGTTTCCAGGCTTCCATCCCAAGATGCCTAGCCTCCAGGCCCCCTGGATTAAGGACCCCTGAGTGACATTGCAGCACTCCAACAGCCACGCAGGATGAAACCTTGCAGTTTGGAGCTGCTGAATACTCAGAGGGTGAGAAACCTTCAAGCCCCCGTAAAGCTATCCGCACAATTTGCGGCACCCCAGGCCAGAAAGCTGTTTTCTATGAAGCTACCGGACACATGCCCTCAACTCAGCCCTGAGGGGAGCCCATCTCAGCCCCGGCAGATTGGGCCCGCCATGACCCTAGACCCTAACCCTAACCCTAGGTGGGGTATACAGCCTTCCGTGCCCAGAGGCCTGTACCCCAAGCCCATCAGACTGGGGATGACTGAGACTCCCGCCAGCACTCCTCCAGCCTCCTACGGCAAAATGGTGCCATTTGGAACTGTGCAGGAACCTCAGAGCAGGAGAAAGCTGCATGCCCCCCAAGAACACCACTAGCTTCTTTGCCCCCACAAACACAAACACAGACCTCATTTCCTGCCTGATTCCCACCCTCCATTCGGCCTATCCAGGAGACCACCTCAATTGCAGCAGATCGGGCCTGCCATGTCCCTAAGCCTTAACCCTAACCCTAGTTTGGATTTTCAGGCTTCCATCCCAAGAGGCCTGGCCCCCACGCCCCCCAGATTAAGGACTTCTGAGCAACACCACAGGACACAGCCTGTCACACAAGTGGAAACCTTGTGGTTTGGAGCTGCAATGAACCCTCAGATGGGGAGAAACTTTCATGCCACCCTAAAGCCACCCCAATAATCAACAGCCACTCTGGCCATAGAGCTGGATTCCATCCCGCCACCAAATGCATACCCTCAACTCAGCCCATACGGGATCCCGCCTCAGCACTGGCAGATCGGGCCTGCCATTGCCCCTAGGCCCTAACCCTAACACAAGTTTGGGTGTTCAGTCTTCCATGCTGAGGGTCCAGGCAACAAAATCCCCTGGATTAAGGAATCTTGACATACACCTCAGGACTCCGCTTGCCACACAGTAGGAACCTGTGCCTTGGAGTTGTGCTGAACCCTCAGAGGGGGAGAAACTTGCCCCTCTAAAGGCACTCCCATCATCTGCACCCGTCCCCCCGGCCATAAACCAGATTCTGCTGAGCTGCCGGACGCATGCCATAAATTCAGACCCTAGGGCGCCCCACCTCAACATAAGCAGATCGGGCCACCATGCCCCTAGGCCCTTACCAGAACCCCTCTTTAGGTTTTCAGGCTTCCATCCCAGGGGGCCTGCCTCCCATGTCCCCCCAGATTAAGGTCTACTGAGCGCCACCACGGGACTCCACCTGGCACTCATGAGGAAAACTTGTGGTTTAGAGCTGCACTGAACACTCAGACGGGGAGAAACCTGCAAACCCCCGTAATGCCACCCCACCATGAGTCACCCCCATGGCCATAAAACCAGATTCTCCTGCGATGCCAGATCTATGCCCTCAACTCGACCCTTAGGGGAGCCCGCATCAGCACCGGCACATCGGACCTGCCATGCCCTTCGGCCCTAACCATAAACCGAGGTGGGGTGTACAGGCTTTCATGAACAGAGGCCTGTCCCCCAAGCCCGCCAGATTGGGCACCTCCGAGATTCATGCCAGGAGAGATTAAGGATTCCTCAGTGACACCCCAGGACTGCGTCTGCCACACAGGAGGAAACCATGCCATTTGGAGCTCTGCAGAACCCTCAGGGTAGGAGAAACCTGCATGCAACCCTGAGGTCACGCCCAGCTTCTGTGGCATCCCTGGACACAAACTCTGAGTCTGACATGCCACCTGATACCCACCCTGAAGTCAGCCCACCAGGGAGCCCACCTCAGCAGTAGCAGATTGAGCATGCCATGCCCCTACGCCCTTACCGTAGCTCTAGTTTCTGATTTCGGGCTTCCATCCCAAGAGGCCTGGCCCCCAAACTCCCCAGATTCAGGACCCCCCTGTAACAAGGCAGAAACCTGAATGCCATGCAGGGGGAAGCCATGACATTTGGAGCTCCAAAGTTTCCTCAGAGAGGGAGAAACCAGCATGCCCCTCTAAAGCCACCCCCACGATCAGCCGTCCCTCTGGCCAGAAACCCTGACTCTTCTGCATTGCAGGATGCATTTCCTCAACTCAATTCTGAGGGTATCTCACCTCTGTGTCAGCTGATCAGGCCTGTCCTGCCCAGCCCATTACCCTTAACCCTATGTTGCATTTTCAGGCTTCCTTCCCCAGGGGCCTATCCACCAAGCCCTCTAGATTGGTAAACTTGGAGCCACACTGTAGGAGTCCCCCTGCAACCCAGCAGGAAACTTGTCCCTTTGGAGCTGTGCAGAACCCTCAGAGCCAGAGAAACCTGCATGACCCCATTAGGACTCCCCCACATTCTGCAGGCCCCTGGCCACAAACCCAGAGCCTGATTCACCACCTGACCCCCATTCTCAACTCAGCTCCTTGGGGAACTCACCTCAACACCAGCAGTTCGGGCCTGCCACGCCACTAGCGCAGCTCTGCTCATGGACACCACCAGCTCTAGGCAGACCTAGAACTCCCCTGTCTGCGGCAAAGCTCTGGGATCCCCCCTCCTTCTTCCCAATTTACACTGGCCCAGGCATTCATGAGAAAGGGGAAGGCTACCTCTTGAATGCTTAATACCTCCTTTCCTCTTCAGCCCTATTTCTCTCCACTTACCTTTGCACCTGGGCAAACTGAAAGTAACATATCAATGGAACATGTACATGCTCTGAGATCTAAATCTTTCATGGCAACTTTCTGAGGGCTCCTTATGCAATAGGAAACTAGTGTATCCTGCCAGAGAGTGTTTCATAATGAACAGCTACAGAACAGGAGAGCAAAAGTCATTCCAGTTTTACCTCAGTCTTCATGAAGTAGAACATGGTCTTCTTTCCTTCATTGACTTCAATTCCAATTCGTTTCCATGCAATGTTCATTCCTCTCCTTCAGGGGTAGGATTTTGTGATTCCTCACCTGCATAGAACACCCAGAGCTCATCACAACAAGTACTCTCCCTAATAGCTGTCACCCACTTAACCCTTCGCCCCACACCCCTGCCCCCTAGCAACCCTTGATTTTGCTCTAGGTTAGAGTCTGTTTCCTCATTGGCCTTTCTCTCCTCACTATGTTCATCTGTTTTCTTTCTGAAATTCCATAGAGGTCAAGATACAGGCTATTGGTCTTTTCTTACTGATTTTACTTAGCTAAATCCACTGTAGATCCATCCACATCCTTGCAGATGGTAAGATTTCATCCTTTTTGAACCTGGATCCTATTCCATTAAGAAGATGTGGGAGAATGAATACACATACACACACACACACACATATGATATATACGAGTGATATATATATATATCACTCATCAGTGAATGGACATTTGGTCTCCCTCCATTGTTTTACAATGGTTGAAAATGCTGCTGTAAATATCACGGTGCTTATACCCCACTGAATGTGCATTTTTGTGCCCTTTAGGGAAATAACTAGGAGGGCAATTGCTGGATCCTACTGTTGTTCAGTTCTTAGCTTTTGGAGGACAGACTGTATTCTTTCCAAGAGTGGCTGCAACAACACGCAGGCCCACCAACAATGTAGGAGGGTCCCGGATTTGGGTTGTTTTTTTTTTTTTAGATTTTATTTATTTATTTGACAGAGGTCACAAGTAGGCAGAGAGGCAGGCAGAGAGAGAGGACGAAGCAGAGTCCCCGCTGAGCAGAGAGCCCAATGCGGGGCTCAATCTCAGGACCCTGAGACCATGACCTGAGCCGAAGGCAGTGGCTTAACCCACTGAGCCACACAGGTGCCCCCGAGGGTTCCACTTTAAACAGAACATTCCCTGCCAGCAATTTCCTAAGGAGGAAATATAAAACCTGTGGGAAAACCTGACTCACTGAGCATCAGGAAAGCAGCCACAGAAATTCAGCCCAGGGTTCCTGACACCAAGTCCCTTGAAGCCAACAGAGTGCCTTTATCCAGGGAAATTCCCAAAGACTCTCCTCCTGACTTCACTACCCATGAAACTGCAGAGAAAATACAGCATGTCCAACCATATATAGCCGTTTGAGTGAACCTAGGAAGACAAGCATCCCTTTTAAATTGTCCAAGACTCCTTGGAATCATTTTGAATTTTCCCTCTGCCCTCATTGGAACTCTTTGGATTCAAAGACGAATCCATTAGGATACATCACCTTGGACAAAGAAGAAGCCATCATCCAAGTCTCTATCTGACCACAAACAGCCACCTCACTCTAGATGCCAGCCGTTCCACCAGAGTCTAGGCCCAGTGGAGTAAACACTGTTCGGTGAAGGAATACTTTCTATGTTCAAAAGGCACACCAAGTCAATCTCACATTCCCTTTCGAATCCAAGGGATTTCCTAGGAAAGAGATGTTCCAAATACCTTTGTAAGCCAGAAATAAACAGAGAAAATGAGATCCCTGCCAGGTGCTCCCTGCAGAGAAACTCAGGAGCTCTGGCACCCGCACGAGATTGCTTACAGCTGGTTCAGTGTGCCATTTGTGAGCTCCACTGGAGACAAGAGAAAAGCCCAGGAAATTTGGGGTGAAAGGGAATTTTTACCTGCCATCCTGGCATGGATGTGACATTGTGACCCACGGGCCTGCTGTTTTCTCTGAACACTGACGTCCTGGGACAAGCTGCATGACTGACTCAGACGCTGACTTCCAAACTTCAGGTCTCATGGAGCCAGAGTGAAGAAGGGTTGTCAGGTGCAGATAAGCAGGCGTCTCCCACCTAAAGCCTGCACACCTGCTCTGATTCCTGGGAGAAGGAGAGACACAGGCTTGTTTCTTAACTGGTCATTCACTTCCCTCTCAAGCTGGCCAATGCCCTTGTCCTTTTTGGAGAAACAAACATACTTTTCCAAACAAACACTCAGCTCCTCGGTTCCAAATGCACCATGAGTCGGGTTTGGTTCCCCTGGCTCCAGAGCCCAACTGGGAGGACCCTCCTGAACCATCCTGACAGCACATTACCAGCAAACCTGGGGAAAGAGGGCACAATGCTGAGTGGGGGACAGGCTCCATCAATTCTTACCACCACCCTTGAGCCTGGAGAAACAGAGACTATACAGCTCACCACTCCGTCCTGTAAAAACAAGCTGTAGTGCCTCACGTTTCAGGGTCTCTCACCGGGCACCTCCGCCCTGCCTTCAGAGCCAGCAAGCTGCACTGACTCCTCTTCAGGTGTGTTTCCCATGGCAGCTCGCCGCTGCCTCCAGTGGTGGCAAGCAGCATCGCCATGCCTTCCAGGGTATCTCACACCACTGCTCACCACTCCCTCCAGTGGCGTGAACTGGCACTGCCGGGCCTTCCATAGACTCATTTTTTTTTTATTTGTTTATTTACAGCATAACAGTGTTCATTGTTTTGGCATCACACCCAGTGCTCCATGCAGTACGTGCCCTCCCTATTAACCACCACCTGATTCCTCAAACTCCCACCCCACCCTGCCCCTCCAAAACCCTCTGGTTGTTTTTCAGAGTCCATAGTCTCTCATGGTTCATCTCCCCTTCCAGTTTCTCTCAACTCCCTCTCCTCTCCATCTCCCTATGTCCTCCGTGTTATTTGCTATGCTCCACAAATAAGTGAGACCATATGATACATGACTCTCTCTCTGCTTGACTTATTTCGCTCAGCATAATTTCTTCCAGTCCCGTCCATGTTGCTACAAAAGTTGGGTATTCATCCTTTCTGATGGAGGCATAATACTCCATTGCGTATATGTACCACATCTTCCTTATCCATTCATCCGTTGAAGGGCATCTTGGTTCTTTCCACAGTTTGGTGAGCATAGCCATTGCTACAATAAACATTGGGGTACAGATGGCCCTTCTTTTCACTACATCTGTATCTTTGGGGTAAATACCCAGCAGTGCAATTGCAGGGTCATAGGGAAGCTCTATTCTTAATTTCTTGAGGAATCTCCACACTGTTCTCCAAAGTGGCTGCACCAACTTGCATTCCCACCAACAGTGTAAGAGGGTTCCCCTTTCTCCACATCCTCTCCAACAATCGTTGTTTCCTGTCTTGCTAATTTTGGCCATTCTAACTGGTGTCAGGTGGTATCTCAATGTGGTTTTAATTTGAATCTCCCTGATGGCTAGTGATGATGAACATTTTTTCATGTGTCTGATAGCCATTTGTATGTCTTCGTTGGAGAAGTGTCTGTTCATATCTTCTGCCCATTTTTGGATATGATTATCTGTTTTGTGTGTGTTGAGTTTGAGAAGTTCTTTCTAGATCCTGGATATCAACCTTTTGTCTGTACTGTCATTTGCAAATATCTTCTCCCATTCCGTGGGTTGCCTTTTTGTTTGGTGGACTGTTTCCTTTGCTGTGCAGAAGCTTTTGATCTTGATGAAGTGCCAAAAGTTCATTTTTGCTTTTGTTTCCTTGGCCTTTGGAGACATATCTTGAAAGAAGTTGCTGTGGCTGATATCGAAGAGGTTACTGCCTATGTTCTCCTCTAGGATTCTGATGGATTCCTGTCTCATGATGAGGTCTTTTATCCATTTCGAGTGTAAGAGAATGGTTGAGTTTCATTATTCTACATATAGCTGTCCAGTTTTCCCAGCACCATTGATTGAAGAGACTGTCTTTTTTTCCATTGAATATTTTTTCCTGTTTTGTCGAAGATTATTTCACCGTGGAGTTGAGGGTCCATATCTGGGCTCTCCACTCTGTTCCACTGGTCTATGTGTCTGTTTTTATGCCAGGACCACGCTGTCTTGGTGATCGCAGCTTTGTAGTAAAGCTTGAAATCGGGTAACGTGATGCCGCCAGTTTTGTTTTTGTTTTTCAACATTTCCTTAGCAATTCGGGGTCTCTTCTGATTCCATACAAATTTTAGGATTATTGGCTCCAGCTCTTTGAAAAATACCGGTGGAATTTTGATCGGAATGGCATTAAAAGCATAGATTGCTCTAGGCAGTATAAACATTTTAACAATGTTTATTCTTCCAATCCAAGAGCATGGAATTGTCTTCCATCTTTTTGGGTCTTCTTCAATTTCTTTCATGAGTGTTCTGTAGTTCCTCGAGTACAGGTCCTTTACCTCTTTGGTTAGGTTTATTCCCAGGTATCTTATGGTTCTTGGTGCTCTAGTAAATGGAATCGATTCTCTAATTTCCCTTTCTGTATTTTCATTGTTAGTGTATAAGAAAGCCACTGATTTCTGTACATTGACTTTGTATCCTGCCACGTTACTGAATTGCTGTATGAGTCTAGTAGTTTGGGGGTGGAGTCTTTGGGGTTTTCCATATAAAAAATCATGTCATCTGCGAAGAGAGAGAGTTTGACTTCTTCCTTGCCAATTTGGATACCTTTTATTTCTCTTTGTTGTCTGATTGCCGTTGCTAGGACTTCTAATACTATGTTGAACAAGAGTGGTGAGAGTGGGCATCCAAGCCCATTAGAATAACGTCAGACCTTTTCACAGAGACCTGGCAAGCCAGGAAGGGCTGGCAAAATATATTCAGAGTACTAAATGAGAAGAACATGCAACCAAGAATACTCTATCCGGCAAGACTGACATTTAAAATGGATGGAGAGATAAAGAGTTTCCAAGACCGGCAAGGCTTAAAAGACTATGCAACCACCAAGCCGACACTGCAGGAAATATTAAGCGGGGTCCTATAAAAGAGAAAAAATCCTAAGAATATCATTGAACAGAAATATAGAAACAATCTACAGACAGAAAGACTTCAAAGGCAACATGACATGAATCAAAACCTATCTCTCAATAATCACTCTCAATGTGAATGGCCTAAATGCGCCCATAAAACGACACAGGGTTGCAGATTGGATAAAACGACAGGACCCATCCATATGTTGTCTACAAGAGACCCATTTTGAACCTAAGGATACACCCAGACTGAAAGTGAACGGATGGAGAAGCATCTTTCATGCCAATGGGCCTCAAAAGAAGGCCGGGGTAGCGATTCTCATATCAGATAAATTAGATTTTAAACTAAAGACTGTAGTCAGAGATACAGAAGGACACTCCATAATTCTTAAAGGGACTATCCGCCAAGATCATCTAACAATTGTGAATATCTATGCCCCCAATATGGGAGCTCCCAATTCCATAAGAAAACTATTAATCAAGATAAAGAGTCATATTGATATGAATACAATAATAGTAGGAGATCTTCATACGCCTCTCTCAAAAATAGACAGATCATCGAAGCAGAAAATTAAAAAAGAAATAAGAGCATTGAATGAAACATTGGACCAGACGGACCTCATAGACATATACAGAACATTCCACCCTAAAACAACAGAATGCACATTCTTCTCAAGTGCACATGGAACCTTCTCCAGAATAGACCACATACTGCGTCACAAGGATTGAGGATGCCTGATACTCATGCTGGGAATCTGCCTGCCACGCAGGGCACCGCTGTGCTGTTTGGAGCTGCGCTGAACCCTCAGAGCTGGAGAAACTTCCATGCACCCCTGAAGTCACCCCCAGGTTATGCGAATGTCTGGACACACACCCAGAGGCTAATGCCCCGTCTGACACCCGAACTCAACTCCGCGCACCAGGGCACCTGCCTCTGCACTGGCATATCAGGTCTACCATGGCCCTAGGCCTTAACCCTATCCCTAATTTTGGTTTTCAGGTATCATCCCCAAGAGTCCTGACCCCAAGACCCCAAGATTAAAGAATCCTGAGTGACACCTCAGGACTCTGTCCACCATGCAGGAGGAAACCATGCTGTTTGGAGCTGTGTCGAATCCTCAGAGCGGGAGAAACCTGCACGGTTCACCTGAGGCTATCCCCCACCCTCTGCGCACTATTGGGCCACAAATGTGGAGGCTGGCACTCAGCCTGCCTACCACCCAGGAGGAAACCGTGCCATTTGAAACTGAGTAGAACACTCAGAGTGGGAGAAACTGCATGCCTCCCTGAGCACAACCCCCTCCTTCAGCGGTCCCCTGACCACAAACCTGGACCCTCTCATGCCACCGGACCTCTGCCCTCAATTCATCCCCCTGGGATCCCTTCTCAGTGCCAGCAAATTGGGCCTGCCATGCCCCTGACCCTAACCTTAAGCCTAGGTTGCATTTTCAGTCTTCATCCCCAGAGGCTGGTCCCCCAATTCCTCCATATTTGGACCCCTGAGCCACAACCCAGTGCTCTGTCTGCCACCCGGGAGGAAACCGTTCTGTTTGGAGCTGCACAGAACCATCGGAACGGGAGAAATCTTCATGCTCCCTGAAGCCACCTCCACCTTCGGCCACCCCCCAGGCACAAACCCAGATCGTAATGCACCACCTGACCATGGCCCTCAACTCAGTACCCCAGACATCTAGCCTCGGCACCAGCAGATCAGGCCAGCCATGCCCCTGTGCTCTTTTCCAAGCCCTAGGTTGTGTTTTCAGTCTTCTGTCCTCTGATGATTGACACCAAAGCTCCGCTGATGGGTTACACCTGAACTATACCAGAATATTTCTTGGCCCCCTGAGGCTATCCCACTTTCAGCACCCCCCGTTCACACCTGGATCTTAACACTCACACTGACCCACGTCCTCAACTCTGCTCCCCAGGTCACTCCTCTCAGGGTGGCCTATTGAGACTGACATGACCCTCAGCCCTAACCAAAACTTAGGTACATTTTCTGTCTTGTGTCCCAAGAATACAGGTACCAAAGCCCCACATATGTGGGACCCCTGAGAAATGCCAGAGGACTCTGTCTTCAACCCAGAAGGAAACAGTAGAATTGGAACTCTGCCAAGGACTGAGAGCAGGAGAAATCTGCCTTTCCCCCCATGGCCACCAACCCGGAGCCTGACTCAGACTGACCCATGTTCTCTACTCAGTCCCCGTGAGAGCTCTGCACAGCACCAGCAAATCAGGCCTGTCATGTTGCTGGGACCTAGCCCTAACCCTAGGTTGGGGTTTCATGCTCTGTCCCCAGAGGACTGGCACCCAAGTCCCACGGATGGGGACCCCTGAGCAAGATTTGAGATCTCTGCCTGCCACCCAGAAGGAAACCATACCATTTGGGACTCTGCAAAGGATTCTGAGCAGGAGAAATCTGCCACGCACCACTGAGTTCACCCAGAGTCAGCAGCTGGACACAAACCTGAACCTGACACTTACTCTATCCATCCCTCTGTACTCAGCCCTCTGGATAGCTTGCCACACCACCATCAGATTGGGCCTGCCATGCTCCTAACCCCTAACTGAAGCTTAGTTTGTGTTCTGAGCATTCAATTCCTAGGGGTCTGGCTCCCTACCCCACGGACTGGGGTCACCTTAGCCATACCACAGGAGGAAAGCGTGCCATGTAGACCTCTAGAAAGTATTCAAAGCAGGATAAAATGCCTGCCCATCTGAGCCTATACCAGCAAACCCCCAATTTCAGTGGCCTCTAGGTCACAAACCCTGTGCCTGACCAGAACCAGAACACTCATCCTTCATTCCAGCCTCTAGGAACCACACACACTGTCAGCTGTTTGGGCCTGCAATGTCCTTTGGCCCTAACTCTATCCCTAGCTTGGGTTCTCATGTCTCCGTCCCATAAGGGTGGGCTCCAAAGCCCTAGGATTTGGGGATGCCTGAGCAATACCACAGGACTCAGCCTCACACCCAGATGGAAATCTTTCCATAATGGACTCCAGTAAGTATATAGGTCAGTATAAATATGAAGGCCCATCTGTTTCCATCCCAGTGAACTCCCACATTCAAGGGCTCATGGATTGAAACCCTGAGCCGGACACTCACCCTGACCCATGTCCTCAACTCAGCCCTCCAGGACGCTCACCACACGGTTGGCAATTCAGACCTTCCATTTTCCTAGGTCCTAACCCTAACCCTATTTGGAGTTCTGAGAGGTCCATCTGTAGAGGCCTGGATCCCAAGCCCCGGGTATTGGGAACACTTTAGCAAAACCAGAGGATCAGCCCGCCACACAAAAGGAAACTCCTTTTTTTACTCCAGACTGGATTCAGAGCATGAGACATCTGAATGCAAACCTGAGACAATGTCAGTGAACCTACACTTCCATCCACGCTCTGAAGACAATCCCTGAGCTTGATACACACCCTAAATCTCCATTGTATCTCAGACCTTGTGAAAATCTCCAAAGTTCTGGCTGATTGTATCTTCTAGGCTTCTGGGCCTTAATCCAACGGAAGGTCTAGACATGGGCGAAAATATGAACAGATATTTCTCCAATGATGACACGCATGTGACCAACAGATATATACATAAATGTTCTATATCACATGGCTTCTGGGAAATGCAAATCTAAACCACATTGAGGTGTCCTATCACACCAGGCAGAATGTCTAAAGTTAACAGGACATGAAACCACAAATATTGGTGAGGATGCAGAGAATGGAGAACCCTCCTACACTCCTGGTTGGAATGCAGACTGTTATATCCACTCTGGAAAACAGTACGGGGTTTCCTCAAGAAGTTAAAAGTAAAGTTACCCTAAAACACAGCAATTGCACTACAGGGCTTTTACCACAAAAATAGAGATGTAGGGGAAAGAACTGGCACCTGCACCCCAGTGTTCATCGCAACAATATCCACTCTAGATAAACTATGGAAAGAACCCAGATATCTATGGACAGAGGAATGGATAAAGAAGATGTGGTTCATATATTCAATGGAATATTCCTCAGCCATCAGAAAGGATGAATACTTACCATCACATCAACCTGGATGGGTCTGGAAGATATTATGCTGAGTAAAATATGTCCATGAAAGAAACACAATTATCATAGGGTTTCACTCATATGTGAAATATCAGAAACAGGGCAGAGAACCGTAGGCAAAGGAAGGGGAAACAGAATGGGAAGTCATCAGAGATGGGGAAAAAACCATGACAGACTCTTAACTATAGCAACCAACTGAGGGTTGCTGGATGGGGGGTGGGGGGGTAACTGGGGTGATGGGCATTAAGGAGGGCACGTGATGCAATACACATCTGATATATTATTTAACACTACATCTGAAAATAATGATGTATGATAAGTTGGCTCATTGAATTCAAATAAAAAATGAAAGAACTCAAATAAACTACCCTAACAATTTGTATGGAATCACAAAAGATACTGAACAACCAGCACAATGTTATGAAGAAAAACAAAGCTGGAGGCGTCACAATTCCATATTTCAAATTATACTACAAAGCTGCGTTCATCCTCACAGTATGGGACTGGCAAAAAAAAAAAAAAAATACACACAGTGACCAAGGAAACGGAATAGAAGCTCAGACATCAGCCCACAATCACGTGCCCAATTAATCTTCTGCAAAAGAGGCAAAACTATTAAAAGGGAAAAGGACAGTTTCTACAACAAATGGTGTTGGGAAAACTGAACAGCTATGCACAAAACAATGAAATTAGACTGCTTTCTTACACCATATGGACAAATAAACTCAAAACAGTTTCAAGACCTCAATGTGAGACCTTAAATCATAAAAATCCTACAAGAGGGCACAGACAGTAACTTCTCTGACATGAACCATACATTTAATAGACATGCCTCCTAAGGCAAAGGAAACAAAAGCAAAAATAAACTACTAGAGCTCCATCAATATAAAAACTTACCGCACAGCAGAACAGCAATGAAAATGTAATAAATAGAATACAACGTACTTAATAGGAGAAGATGTTTGCAAATATCATGTGCAATAAAGGGGTAGTGTCCAAAATATGTAGAACTGATACAACGCAACAACCAAAAAACAAAAAATCCAATTAAAAAATAGACAGAAGACATGAACAGACATTGCTCCAAAGAAGACATACAGATGGCCAACAGTCACGTGAGAAGATGTTCACATCAGCCATCAACAGGAAAATCCAAATGAAAAGGTCCATGAGATATTACCTCATACTATCAGAATGGCTAACAGCACCAGCACAAGAAAACAAATGTTGGGAGGATGTGGGTAAAAGGGAACCCTCTTGCACTGTGGTGGGAATGCTAGCTGCTGCAGTCCCTGTGGAAAACAGTATCACTGTTCTTCAAAACGTTAAATATTAGAACTACCTTATAATCCAGCAATCACACTACCGGGTGATTACCCGACGAATATGAGAACAGTAACTCAAAAGGATACATGTGCCCCTATGTTTCTTGCAACATTAATTACAATATTACAATATGGAAACAATCCAAGTATTTCTTGATAACTTGATAAATGAGATGATAAATGTATACACACACACACACAGTGCGAAATTACTCAGCCATAAAAAATCTTGCCATTTGCAGACACATGGATGGAGCTAGAGAATACTATCCTAAGTGAAATCAGTCAGTCAGAGAAAGACAAAGGCCTTTGGATGTCACTCTTCCATGGAATTTAGGAAACAAACATACATAAATAAAGGAGAAAGAAGATACAAAACAAAAACCGACTCTGTGGTTACCAGAGTGGAAGTGGATGGAGGGATGAGTGATATAGATGACGGGGACTAAGAGTACAATTTTCTTTTTTTTATTTGTTTATTTTCAGCATAACAGTGTTCACTGTTTTTGCACCACACCCAGTGCTCCATGCAGTACGTGCCCTCCCTATTACCCACCACCTGGTTCCCCAACCTCCCAACCCCCGCCCTTCCAAAACACTCAGGTTGTTTTTCAGAGTCCATAGTCTCTCATGGTTCATCTCCCCTTCCAGGTTCCCTCAACTCCCTCTCCTCTCCATCTCCCCATGTCCTCCGTGTTCTTTGTTATGCTCCACAAATAAGGGAGACCATATGATATTTGACTCTCTCTGCTTGACTTATTTCACTCAGCATAATCTCTTCGAGTCCCTTCCATGTTGCTACAAAAGTTGGGTATTCATCCTTTCTGATGGAGCCATAATACTCCATTGTGTATATGTATCACATCTTCCTTATCCATTCATCCGTTGAAGGGCATCTTGGTTCTTTCCACAGTTTAGCGACCGTGGCCATTGCTGCAATAAACATTGGGGTACAGATGGCTCTTCTTTTCACTCCATCTGTATCTTTGGGGTAAATACCCATCAGTGTAATTGCAGGGTCATAGGGAAGCTCTATTTTTAATTTCTTGAATCATCTGCACACTGTTCTCCAAAGTGGCTGCACTAAATTGCAGTCTCACCAACAGTGTAAAAGGGTTCCACTTTCTCGACATCCTCTCCAACAAACGTTATTTCCTGTCTTCCTAATTTTGGACATTCTAACTGGTGTCAGGTGGTATCTCAATGTAGTTTTAATTAGAATCTCCCTGATGGCGAGGCAGACGCCTCCCTCTCCACAGATTCTGGGGGTCTCACCTTGGCGGTGGCAGCTGGGGCCGGGCCTGCCACGAAATCCGGGCCCGGACCCAGGCCTGCTTGTTCAGCCTTCCATTGCCAGGGGCCTGTACCTAGGGCCTCACCCCGGGAATCCTGAGTCCCGGGCCACAAGTCCGCCACAGTCCCAGAGACAATGGTGCCTTTCGCGGCTGCGTCCCAGCCGAGTGAGAGATCAATTCGTTCCCCCACAGAGGCCAGACCGCTCCAAGTGCGCCCCGGGGGCCTACCAGGGCGAAGGCGGACGCCCGGCCACAGCCCCTCCATCAACTCTGCTCAGGGAAAACTCCCCGGCGCCGGGACCGCCGACTGCGCCCCATCGTCACGGCTCGTTGTCAGGGTGGCCGCGAAATGCCCCAAGAGAGAAAGGGCCCTGGGCCTCACGGAACTGGGCGGTCACCAGGGCTGCCGAAAGCCGGCCAATTCTCACGAGCGTTCTGACCAAATCGATCCCGATTTGGGCAAAAGGCTCGTGAGAATTGGCCGGAAAACAGGCGGCAAACACACTTTGGGCACGACAGGGCCGCAGGGCCACCCCCCTGGGCCCTGCCCGGGATCGCGTGTCGTCGCGATCCGGTACCGCCAGGAGGAGCTCCGGGATGTGGGCCCCGGGGAGGCCGACGCCTCACGCTCCTCAGCCTCCGGGGGTCCCCTCCTTGGCGGGGGCAGCTCGGGACGGGCCGGACCCGAAAGCCGGGCCCGGGCCCAGGCCTGCTTGCTCAGCCTTCCGTTGCCAGGGGCCTGAGCCTGGGGGCCTCCGCATGGGGAACCCTGAGTCCCGCGCCACGAGTCCCCCCGACCGTCCCAGCGACAACGGCACCTTTTGCGGCTTCGTCCCAGCCGTGGAGTGAGAGATCACTCCGTTCCCCCACAGAGGCCAACCCCCTGCATGGGCGCCCCGGCCGCCCGCCACGGCGGAGGCGGACGCCCGGCCACGGCGCCTCCATCCACTCTCCTCGGGGAAACCTCCCCGGCGCCGGGGCCGCCGGCCGCGCCCCATCGTCGCGGCTCGTTTTCCGGGTGGCCGCGCCATGCCCCGAGCGAGAAAGGGCCCTGCTCCACGCGGAACTGGGCGCTGACCAGGGCTGCCCAACGCCGGCCAATTCTCACGAGGGTTCTGCCCAAATCGATCCCGATTTGGGCAGAACGCTCGTGAGAATTGGCTGGAAAACGCCCGGCGAACACACTTCGGACACCACAGGGCCGCAGGGCGGCCCCCCCCGGGGCCCTGTCCGGGATCGCGGGTCGTCGCGTTCCGGCACCGGCAGGAGGAGCTCCGGGAGGCGTGCCCCGGGGAGGCCGACGCCTCCCGCTCCTCAGCCTCCGGGGGTCCCCTCCCTGGCGCCGGCAGCTGGGGCCGGGCCAGCCCCGAAAGCCGGGCCCGGGCCCGGGACTGCTTGCTCAGCCTTCCGTTGCCAGGGGCCTGAGCCTGGGGGCCTCCCCATGGGGAACCCTGAGTCCCGCGCCACGAGTCCCCCGACCGTCCCAGCGACAACGGCACCTTTCGCGGCTTCGTCCTAGCCGCGGAGTGAGAGACCAGTCCGTTTCCCCACAGAGGCCAGCCCCCTCCAGGGGCGCCCCGGCCGCCTGCCACGGCGGAGGCGGACGCCCGGCCACGGCGCCTCCATCCACTCTGCTCGGGGAAAACTCCCCGGCGCCGCGGCTGCCGGCGGCGCCCCATCGTCGCGGCTCGTTTTCCGGGTGGCCGCGCCATGCCCCGAGCGAGAAGGGCCCTGCTGCACGCGGAACTGGGCGCTGACCAGGGCTGCCCAACGCCGACCAATTCTCCCGAGCGTTCTGCCCAAATCGATCCCGATTTGGGCAGAACGCTCGTGAGAATTGGCCGGAAAACGCCCGGCGAACACACTTCGGGCACCACAGGGCCGCAGGGCGGCCCCCCCCGGGGCCCTGTCCGGGTTCGCCTGTCGTCGCGTTCCGGCACCGCCAGGAGGAGCTCCGGGAGGCGTGCCCCGGGGAGGCCGACGCCTCCCGCTCCTCAGCCTCCGGGGGTCCCCTCCCTGGCGCCGGCAGCTGGGGCCGGGCCAGCCCCGAAAGCCGGGCCCGGGCCCGGGCCTGCTTGCTCAGCCTTCCGTTGCCAGGGGCCTGAGCCTGGGGGCCTCCCCATGGGGAACCCTGAGTCCCACGCCACGAGTCCCCCGACCGTCCCGGCGACAACGGCACCTTTCGCGGCTTCGTCCTAGCCGCGGAGTGAGAGACCAGTCCATTTCCCCACAGAGGCCAGCCCCCTCCAGGGGCACCCCGGCCGCCCGCCACGGCGGAGGCGGACGCCCGGCCACGGCGCCTCCATCCACTCTGCTCGGGGAAAACTCCCCGGCGCCGCGGCTGCCGGCGGCGCCCCATCGTCGCGGCTCGTTTTCCGGGTGGCCGCGCCATGCCCCTAGCGAGAAGGGCCCTGCTGCACGCGGAACTGGGCGCTGACCAGGGCTGCCCAACGCCGGCCAATTCTCACGAGCGTTCTGCCCAAATCGATCCCGATTTGGGCAAAACGCTCGTGAGAATTGGCCGGAAAACGCCCGGCGAACACACTTCGGGCACCACAGGGCCGCAGGGCAGCCCCCCCCGGGGCCCTGTCCGGGTTCGCCTGTCGTCGCGTTCCGGCACCGCCAGGAGGAGCTCCGGGAGGCGTGCCCCGGGGAGGCCGACGCCTCCCGCTCCTCAGCCTCCGGGGGTCCCCTCCCTGGCGCCGGCAGCTGGGGCCGGGCCAGCCCCGAAAGCCGGGCCCGGGCCCGGGCCTGCTTGCTCAGCCTTCCGTTGCCAGGGGCCTGACCTTACGGGCATCCCCATGGGGAACGCTGAGTCCCGCGCCACGAGTCCCCCGACCGTCCCGGCGACAACGGCACCTTTCGCGGCTTCGTCCTAGCCGCGGAGTGAGAGACCAGTCCGTTTCCCCACAGAGGCCAGCCCCCTCCAGGGGCGCCCCGGCCGCCCGCCACGGCGGAGGAGGACGCCCGGCCACGGCGCCTCCATCCACTCTGCTCGGGGAAAACTCCCCGGCGCCACGGCTGCCGGCCGCGACCCCTCGTCACGGCTCGTTTTCCGGGTGGCCGCGCCATGCCCCGAGCGAGAAGGGCCCTGCTGCACGCGGAACTGGGCGCTGACCAGGGCTGCCCAACGCCGGCCAATTCTCACGAGCGTTCTGCCCAAATCGATCCCGATTTGGGCAGAACGCTCGTGAGAATTGGCCGGAAAACGCCCGGCGAACACACTTCGGGCACCACAGGGCCGCAGGGCGGCCCCCCCCGGGGCCCTGTCCGGGTTCGCCTGTCGTCGCGTTCCGGCACCGCCAGGAGGAGCTCCGGGAGGCGTGCCCCGGGGAGGCCGACGCCTCCCGCTCCTCAGCCTCCGGGGGTCCCCTCCCTGGCGCCGGCAGCTGGGGCCGGGCCAGCCCCGAAAGCCGGGCCCGGGCCCGGGCCTGCTTGCTCAGCCTTCCGTTTCCAGGGGCCTGACCTTACGGGCCTCCCCATGGGGAACGCTGAGTCCCGCGCCACGAGTCCCCCGACCGTCCCGGCGACAACGGCACCTTTCGCGGCTTCGTCCTAGCCGCGGAGTGAGAGACTAGTCCGTTTCCCCACAGAGGCCAGCCCCCTCCAGGGGCGCCCCGGACGCCCGCCACGGCGGAGGCGGACGCCCGGCCACGGCGCCTCCATCCACTCTGCTCGGGGAAAACTGCCCGGGGCCGCGGCTGCCGGCCGCGACCCATCGTCACGGCTCGTTTTCCGGGTGGCCGCGCCATGCCCCGAGCGAGAAGGGCCCTGCTGCACGCGGAACTGGGTGCTGACCAGGGCTGCCCAACGCCGGCCAATTCTCACGAGCGTTCTGCCCAAATCGATCCCGATTTGGGCAGAACGCTCGTGAGAATTGGCCGGAAAACGCCCGGCGAACACACTTCGGGCACCACAGGGCCGCAGGGCGGCTCCCCCGGGGCCCTGTCCGGGATCGCGGGTCGTCGCGTTCCGGCACCGCCAGGAGGAGCTCCGGGAGGCGTGCCCCGGGGAGGCCGACGCCTCCCGCTCCTCAGCCTCCGGGGGTCCCCTCCCTGGCGCCGGCAGCTGGGGCCGGGCCAGCCCCGAAAGCCGGGCCCGGGCCCGGGCCTGCTTGCTCAGCCTTCCGTTGCCAGGGGCCTGAGCCTGGGGGCCTCCCCATGGGGAACCCTGAGTCCCACGCCACGAGTCCCCCGACCGTCCCGGCGACAACGGCACCTTTCGCGGCTTCGTCCTAGCCGCGGAGTGAGAGACCAGTCCGTTTCCCCACAGAGGCCAGCCCCCTCCAGGGGCACCCCGGCCGCCCGCCACGGCGGAGGCGGACGCCCGGCCACGGCGCCTCCATCCACTCTGCTCGGGGAAAACTCCCCGGCGCCGCGGCTGCCGGCGGCGCCCCATCGTCGCGGCTCGTTTTCCGGGTGGCCGCGCCATGCCCCTAGCGAGAAGGGCCCTGCTGCACGCGGAACTGGGCGCTGACCAGGGCTGCCCAACGCCGGCCAATTCTCACGAGCGTTCTGCCCAAATCGATCCCGATTTCGGCAGAACGCTCGTGAGAATTGGCCGGAAAACGCCCGGCGAACACACTTCGGGCACCACAGGGCCGCAGGGCGGCCCCCCCCGGGGCCCTGTCCGGGATCGCGGGTCGTCGCGTTCCGGCACCGCCAGGAGGAGCTCCGGGAGGCGTGCCCCGGGGAGGCCGACGCCTCCCGCTCCTCAGCCTCCGGGGGTCCCCTCCCTGGCGCCGGCAGCTGGGGCCGGGCCAGCCCCGAAAGCCGGGCCCGGGCACGGGCCTGCTTCCTCAGCCTTCCGTTGCCAGGGGCCTGAGCCTGCGGGCCTCCCCATGGGGAACCCTGAGTCCCGCGCCACGAGTCCCCCGACCGTCCCGGCGACAACGGCACCTTTCGCGGCTTCGTCCTAGCCGCGGAGTGAGAGACCAGTCCGTTTCCCCACAGAGGCCAGCCCCCTCCAGGGGCGCCCCGGCCGCCCGCCACGGCGGAGGCGGACGCCCGGCCACGGCGCCTCCATCCACTCTGCTCGGGGAAAACTCCCCGGCGCCGCGGCTGCCGGCGGCGCCCCATCGTCGCGGCTCGTTTTCCGGGTGGCCGCGCCATGCCCCGAGCGAGAAGGGCCCTGCTGCACGCGGAACTGGGCGCTGACCAGGGCTGCCCAACGCCGGCCAATTCTCACGAGCGTTCTGCCCAAATCGATTTGGGCAGAACGCTCGTGAGAATTGGCCGGAAAACGCCCGGCGAACACACTTCAGGCACCACAGGGCCGCAGGGCAGCCCCCCCCGGGGCCCTATCCGGGTTCGCCTGTCGTCACGTTCCGGCACCGCCAGGAGGAGCTCCGGGAGGCGTGCCCCGGGGAGGCCGACGCCTCCCGCTCCTCAGCCTCCGGGGGTCCCCTCCCTGGCGCCGGCAGCTGGGGCCGGGCCAGCCCCGAAAGCCGGGCCCGGGGCCGGGCCTGCTTGCTCAGCCTTCCGTTGCCAGGGGCCTGACCTTACGGGCATCCCCATGGGGAACGCTGAGTCCCGCGCCACGAGTCCCCCGACCGTCCCGGCGACAACGGCACCTTTCGCGGCTTCGTCCTAGCCGCGGAGTGAGAGACTAGTCCGTTTCCCCACAGAGGCCAGCCCCCTCCAGGGGCACCCCGGCCGCCCGCCACGGCGGAGGCGGACGCACGGCCACGGCGCCTCCATCCACTCTGCTCGGGGAAAACTCCCCAGCGCCGCGGCTGCCGGCCGCGACCCATCGTCACGGCTCGTTTTCCGGGTGGCCGCGCCATGCCCCGAGCGAGAAGGGCCCTGCTGCACGCGGAACTGGGCGCTGACCAGGGCTGCCCAACGCCGGCCAATTCTCACGAGCGTTCTGCCCAAATCGATCCCGATTTCGGCAGAACGCTCGTGAGAATTGGCCGGAAAACGCCCGGCGAACACACTTCGGGCACCACAGGGCCGCAGGGCGGCCCCCCCCGGGGCCCTGTCCGGGATCGCGGGTCGTCGCGTTCTGGCACCGCCAGGAGGAGCTCCGGGAGGCGTGCCCCGGGGAGGCCGACGCCTCCCGCTCCTCAGCCTCCGGGGGTCCCCTCCCTGGCGCCGGCAGCTGGGACCGGGCCAGCCCCGAAAGCCGGGCCCGGGCCCGGGCCTGCTTGCTCAGCCTTCCGTTGCCAGGGGCCTGAGCCTGGGGGCCTCCCCATGGGGAACCCTGAGTCCCGCGCCACGAGTCCCCCGACCGTCCCGGCGACAACGGCACCTTTCGCGGCTTCGTCCTAGCCGCGGAGTGAGAGACCAGTCCGTTTCCCCACAGAGGCCAGCCCCCTCCAGGGGCGCCCCGGCCGCCCGCCGCGGCGGAGGCGGACGCCCGGCCACGGCGCGTCCATCCACTCTGCTCGGGGAAAACTCCCCGGCGCCGCGGCTGCCGGCGGCGCCCCATCGTCGCGGCTCGTTTTCCGGGTGGCCGCGCCATGCCCCGAGCGAGAAGGGCCCTGCTGCACGCGGAACTGGGCGCTGACCAGGGCTGCCCAAGGCCGGCCAATTCTCACGAGCGTTGGCAGAACGCTCGTGAGAATTGGCCGGAAAACGCCCGGCGAACAAACTTCGGGCACCACAGGGCCGCAGGGCGGCCCCCCCCGGGGCCCTGTCCGGGTTCGCCTGTCGTCGCGTTCCGGCACCGCCAGGAGGAGCTCCGGGAGGCGTGCCCCGGGGAGGCCGACGCCTCCCGCTCCTCAGCCTCCGGGGGTCCCCTCCCTGGCGCCGGCAGCTGGGGCCGGGCCAGCCCCGAAAGCCGGGCCCGGGCCCGGTCCTGCTTGCTCAGCCTTCCGTTGCCAGGGGCCTGACCTTACGGGCATCCCCATGGGGAACCCTGAGTCCCGCGCCACGAGTCCCCCGACCGTCCCGGCGACAACGGCACCTTTCGCGGCTTTGTCCTTGCCGCGGAGTGAGAGACCAGTCCGTTTCCCCACAGAGGCCAGCCCCCTCCAAGGGCGCCCAGGCCGCCCGCCACGGCGGAGGCAGACGCCCGGCCACGGCGCCTCCATCCACTTTGCTTGGGGAAAACTACCCGGCGCCGCGGCCGCCGGCCGCTTCCCATCGTTGCGGCTCGTTTTCTGGGTGGCCGTGCCATGCCCCGAGCGAGAAAGGGCTCTGCTGCACGCGGAACTGGGCGCTGACCAGGGCTGCCCAACGCCGGCCAATTCTCACGAGCGTTCTGCCCAAATCGATCCCGATTTGGGCAGAACGCTCGTGAGAATTGGCCGAAAAACGCCCGGCGAACACACTTCGGGCACCACAGGGCCGCAGGGCGGCCCCCCCCGGGGCCGTGTTCTGGATCGCGGGTCGTCGCGGTCCGGCACCTCCAGGAGGAGCTCCGGGAGGCGTGCCCCGGGGAGGCCGACGCCTCCCGCTCCTCAGCCTCCGGGGGTCCCGTCCCTGGCGCGGGCAGCTGGGGCCGGGCCAGCCCCGAAAGCCGGGCCCGGGCCCTGGCCTGCTTGCTCAGCCTTCCGTTGCAAGGGGCCTGAGACTGGGGGCCTCCCCATGGGGAACCCTGAGTCCCGCGCCACGAGTCCCCCGACCGTCCCGGCGACAACGGCACCTTCGCGGCTTCGTCCTAGCCGCGGAGTGAAAGACCAGTCCGTTTCCCCACAGAGGCCAGCCCCCTCCAGGGGCACCCCGGCCGCCCGCCACGGCGGAGGCGGACGCCCGGCTACGGCGCCTCCATCCATTCTGCTTGGGGAAAACTCCCCGGCGCCGCGGCTGCCGGCCGCGCCCCATCGTCGTGGCTCGTTTTCCGGGTGGCCGCGCCATGCCCCGAGCGAGAAGGGCCCTGCTGCACGTGGAACTGGGCGCTGACCAGGGCTGCCCAACGCCGGCCAATTCTCACGAGCGTTCTGCCCAAATCGATCCCGATTTGGGCAGAACGCTCGTGAGAATTGGCCGGAAAACGCCCGGCGAACACACTTCGGGCACCACAGGGCCGCAGGGCGGCCCCCCCCGGGGCCCTGTCCGGGATCGCGGGTCGTCGCGTTCCGGCACCGCCAGGAGGAGCTCCGGGACGCGTGCCCCGGGGAGTCCGACGCCTCCCGCTCCTCAGCCTCCGGGGGTCCCCTCCCTGGCGCCGGCAGCTGGGGCCGGGCCAGCCCCGAAAGCCGGGCCCGGGCCCGGGCCTGCTTGCTCAGCCTTCCGTTGCCAGGGGCCTGAGCCTGGGGGCCTCCCCATGGGGAACCCTGAGTCCCGCGCCACGAGTCCCCCGTCCGTCCCGGCGACAACGGCACCTATCGCGGCTTCGTCCTAGCCGCGGAGTGAGAGACCAGTCCGTTTCCCCACAGAGGCCAGCCCCCTCCAGGGGCGCCCCGGCCGCCCGCCACGGCGGAGGCGGACGCCCGGCCACGGCGCCTCCATCCACTCTGCTCGGGGAAAACTGCCCGGCGCCGCGGCTGCCGGCCGCGCCCCATCGTGGCGGCTCGTTTTCTGGGTGGCCGCGCCATGCCCCGAGCGAGAAAGGGCCCTGCTGCACGCGGAACTGGGCGCTGACCAGGGCTGCCCAACGCCGGCCAATTCTCACGAGCGTTGGAAGAACGCTCGAGAATTGGCCGGAAAACGCCCGGCGAACAAACTTCGGGCACCACAGGGCCGCAGGGCGGCCCCCCCCGGGGCCCTGTCCGGGTTCGCCTGTCGTCGGGTTCCGGCACCGCCAGGAGGAGCTCCGGGAGGCGTGCCCCGGGGAGGCCGACGCCTCCCGCTCCTCAGCCTCCGGGGGTCCCCTCCCTGGCGCCGGCAGCTGGGGCCGGGCCAGCCCCGAAAGCCGGGCCCGGGCCCGGGCCTGCTTGCTCAGCCTTCCGTTGCCAGGGGCCTGACCTTACGGGCATCCCCATGGGGAACCCTGAGTCCCGCGCCACGAGTCCCCCGACCGTCCCGGCGACAACGGCACCTTTCGCGGCTTTGTCCTTGCCGCGGAGTGAGAGACCAGTCCGTTTCCCCACAGAGGCCAGCCCCCTCCAAGGGCGCCCAGGCCGCCCGCCACGGCGGAGGCGGACGCCCGGCCACGGCGCCTCCATCCACTTTGCTTGGGGAAAACTACCCGGCGCCGCGGCTGCCGGCCGCTTCCCATCGTCGCGGCTCGTTTTCTGGGTGGCCGCGCCATGCCCCGAGCGAGAAGGGCCCTGCTGCACGCGGAACTGGGCGCTGACCAGGGCTGCCCAACGCCGGCCAATTCTCACGAGCGTTCTGCCCAAATCGATCCCGATTTGGGCAGAACGCTCGTGAGAATTGGCCGGAAAACGCCCGGCGAACACACTTCGGGCACCACAGGGCCGCAGGGCGGCCCCCCCCGGGGCCCTGTCCGGGATCGCGGGTCGTCGCGTTCCGGCACCTCCAAGAGGAGCCCCGGGAGGCGTGCCCCGGGGAGGCCGACGCCTCCCGCTCCTCAGCCTCCGGGGGTCCCCTCCCTGGCGCCGGCAGCTGGGGCCGGGCCAGCCCCGAAAGCCGGGCCAGGGCCCGGGCCTGCTTGCTCAGCCTTCCGTTGCCTGGGGCCTGAGCCTGGGGGCCTCCCCATGGGGAACACTGAGTCCCACGCCACGAGTCCCCCGACCGTCCCGGCGACAACGGCACCTTTCGCGGCTTCGTCCTAGCCGCGGAGTGAGAGACCAGTCCATTTCCCCACAGAGGCCAGCCCCCTCCAGGGGCGCCCCGGCCCCCCGCCACGGCGGAGGCGGACGCCCGGCCACGGCGCCTCCATCCACTCTGCTCGGGGAAAACTCCCCGGCGCCGCGGCTGCCGGCGGCGCCCCATCGTCGCGGCTCGTTTTCCGGGTGGCCGCGCCATGCCCCGAGCGAGAAGGGCCCTGCTGCACGCGGAACTGGGCGCTGACCAGGGCTGCCCAACGCCGGCCAATTCTCACGAGCGTTCTGCCCAAATCGATCCCGATTTGGGCAGAACGCTCGTGAGAATTGGCCGGAAAAAGCCCGGCGAACATACTTCGGGCACCACAGGGCCGCAGGGCGGCCCCCCCGGGGCCCTGTCCGGGATCGCGGGTCGTCGCGGTCCGGCACCTCCAGGAGGAGCTCCGGGACGCGTGCCCCGGGGAGGCCGACGCCTCCCGCTCCTCAGCCTCCGGGGGTCCGGTCCCTGGCGCCGGCAGCTGGGGCCGGGCCAGCCCCGAGCGAGAAAGGGCCCTGCTGCACGCGGAACTGGGCGCTGACCAGGGCTGCCCAACGACGGCCAATTCTCACGAGCGTTCTGCCCAAATCGATCCCGATTTGGGCAGAACGCTCGTGAGAATTGGCCGGAAAACGCCCGGCGAACAAACTTCGGGCACCACAGGGCCGCAGGGCGGCCCCCCCCGGGGCCCTGTCCGGGTTCGCCTGTCGTCGCGTTCCGGCACCGCCAGGAGGAGCTCCGGGAGGCGTGCCCCGGGGAGGCCGACGCCTCCCGCTCCTCAGCCTCCGAGGGTCCCCTCCCTGGCGCCGGCAGCTGGGGCCGGGCCAGCCCCGAAAGCCGGGCCCGGGCCCGGGCCTGCTTGCTCAGCCTTCCGTTGCCAGGGGCCTGAGCCTGGGGGCCTCCCCATGGGGAACCCTGAGTCACGCGCCACGAGTCCCCCGACCGTCCCGGCGACAACGGCACCTTTCGCGGCTTTGTCCTTGCCGCGGAGTGAGAGACCAGTCCGTTTCCCCACAGAGGCCAGACCCTCCAATGGCGCCCAGGCCGCCCGCCACGGCGGAGGCGGACACCCGGCCACGGCGCCTCCATCCACTTTGCTTGGGGAAAACTACCCGGCGCCGCGGCTGCCGGCCGCTTCCCATCGTCGCGGCTCGTTTTCTGGGTGGCCGCGCCATGCCCCGAGCGAGAAAGGGCTCTGCTGCACGCGGAACTGGGCGCTGACCAGGGCTGCCCAACGCCGGCCAATTCTCACGAGCGTTCTGCCCAAATCGATCCCGATTTGGGCAGAACGCTCGTGAGAATTAGCCGGAAAACGCCCGGCGAACACACTTCGGGCACCACAGGGCCGCAGGGCGGCCCCCCCCGGGGCCCTGTCCGGGATCGCGGGTCGTCGCGGTCCGGCACCTCCAGGAGGAGCTCCGGGAGGCGTGCCCCGGGGAGGCCGACGCCTCCCGCTCCTCAGCCTCCGGGGGTCCCGTCCCTGGCGCCGGCAGCTGGGGCCGGGCCAGCCCCGAAAGCCGGGCCCGGGCCCTGGCCTGCTTGCTCAGCCTTCCGTTGCCAGGGGCCTGAGCCTGGGGGCCTCCCCATGGGGAACCCTGAGTCCCGCGCCACGAGTCCCCCGACCGTCCCGGCGACAACGGCACCTTCGCGGCTTCGTCCTACCCGCGGAGTGAGAGACCAGTCCGTTTCCCCACAGAGGCCAGCCCCCTCAAGGGGCACCCCGGCCGCCCGCCACGGCGGAGGCGGACGCCCGGCCACGGCGCCTCCATCCACTCTGCTCGGGGAAAACTCCCCGGCGCCGCGGCTGCCGGCCGCGACCCATCGTCACGGCTCGTTTTCCGGGTGGCCGCGCCATGCCCCGAGCGAGAAGGGCCCTGCTGCACGCGGAACTGGGCGCTGACCAGGGCTGCCCAACGCCGGCCAATTCTCACGAGCGTTCTGCCCAAATCGATCCCGATTTGGGCAGAACGCTCGTGAGAATTGGCCGGAAAACGCCCGGCGAACACACTTCGGGCACCACAGGGCCGCAGGGCGGCCCCCCCCGGGGCCCTGTCCGGGATCGCGGGTCGTCGCGTTCCGGCACCTCCAAGAGGAGCCCCGGGAGGCGTGCCCCGGGGAGGCCGACGCCTCCCGCTCCTCAGCCTCCGGGGGTCCCCTCCCTGGCGCCGGCAGCTGGGGCCGGGCCAGCCCCGAAAGCCGGGCCAGGGCCCGGGCCTGCTTGCTCAGCCTTCCGTTGCCAGGGGCCTGAGCCTGGGGGCCTCCCCATGGGGAACACTGAGTCCCACGCCACGAGTCCCCCGACCGTCCCGGCGACAACGGCACCTTTCGCGGCTTCGTCCTAGCCGCGGAGTGAGAGACCAGTCCATTTCCCCACAGAGGCCAGCCCCCTCCAGGGGCGCCCCGGCCGCCCGCCACGGCGGAGGCGGACGCCCGGCCACGGCGCCTCCATCCACTCTGCTCGGGGAAAACTCCCCGGCGCCGCGGCTGCCGGCGGCGCCCCATCGTCGCGGCTCGTTTTCCGGGTGGCCGCGCCATGCCCCGAGCGAGAAGGGCCCTGCTGCACGCGGAACTGGGCGCTGACCAGGGCTGCCCAACGCCGGCCAATTCTCACGAGCGTTCTGCCCAAATCGATCCCGATTTGGGCAGAACGCTCGTGAGAATTGGCCGGAAAAAGCCCGGCGAACATACTTCGGGCACCACAGGGCCGCAGGGCGGCCCCCCCCGGGGCCCTGTCCGGGTTCGCCTGTCGTCGCGTTCCGGCACCGCCAGGAGGAGCTCCGGGAGGCGTGCCCCGGGGAGGCCGACGCCTCCCGCTCCTCAGCCTCCGGTGGTCCCCTCCCTGGCGCCGGCAGCTGGGGCCGGGCCAGCCCCGAAAGCCGGGCCCGGGCCCGGGCCTGCTTGCTCAGCCTTCCGTTGCCAGGGGCCTGACCTTACGGGCATCCCCATGGGGAACCCTGAGTCCCGCGCCACGAGTCCCCCGACCGTCCCGGCGACAACGGCACCATTCGCGGCTTTGTCCTTGCCGCGGAGTGAGAGACCAGTCCGTTTCCCCACAGAGGCCAGCCCCCTCCAAGGGCGCCCAGGCCGCCCGCCACGGCGGAGGCGGACGCCCGGCCACGGCGCCTCCATCCACTTTGCTTGGGGAAAACTACCCGGCGCCGCGGCTGCCGGCCGCTTCCCATCGTCGCGGCTCGTTTTCTGGGTGGCCGCGCCATGCCCCGAGCGAGAAAGGGCTCTGCTGCACGCGGAACTGGGCGCTGACCAGGGCTGCCCAACGCCGGCCAATTCTCACGAGCGTTCTGCCCAAATCGATCCCGATTTGGGCAGAACGCTCGTGAGAATTGGCCGGAAAACGCCCGGCGAACACACTTCGGGCACCACAGGGCCGCAGGGCGGCCCCCCCCGGGGCCCTGTCCGGGATCGCGGGTCGTCGCGTTCCGGCACCTCCAAGAGGAGCCCCGGGAGGCGTGCCCCGGGGAGGCCGACGCCTCCCGCTCCTCAGCCTCCGGGGGTCCCCTCCCTGGCGCCGGCAGCTGGGGCCGGGCCAGCCCCGAAAGCCGGGCCAGGGCCCGGGCCTGCTTGCTCAGCCTTCCGTTGCCAGGGGCCTGAGCCTGGGGGCCTCCCCATGGGGAACACTGAGTCCCACGCCACGAGTCCCCCGACCGTCCCGGCGACAACGGCACCTTTCGCGGCTTCGTCCTAGCCGCGGAGTGAGAGACCAGTCCATTTCCCCACAGAGGCCAGCCCCCTCCAGGGGCGCCCCGGCCGCCCGCCACGGCGGAGGCGGACGCCCGGCCACGGCGCCTCCATCCACTCTGCTCGGGGAAAACTCCCCGGCGCCGCGGCTGCCGGCGGCGCCCCATCGTCGCGGCTCGTTTTCCGGGTGGCCGCGCCATGCCCCGAGCGAGAAGGGCCCTGCTGCACGCGGAACTGGGCGCTGACCAGGGCTGCCCAATGCCGGCCAATTCTCACGAGCGTTCTGCCCAAATCGATCCCGATTTGGGCAGAACGCTCGTGAGAATTGGCCGGAAAACGCCCGGCGAACATACTTCGGGCACCACAGGGCCGCAGGGCGGCCCCCCCCGGGGCCCTGTCCGGGTTCGCCTTTCGTCGCGTTCCGGCACCGCCAGGAGGAGCTCCGGGAGGCGTGCCCCGGGGAGGCCGACGCCTCCCGCTCCTCAGCCTCCGGGGGTCCCCTCCCTGGCGCCGGCAGCTGGGGCCGGGCCAGCCCCGAAAGCCGGGCCCGGGCCCGGGCCTGCTTGCTCAGCCTTCCGTTGCCAGGGGCCTGACCTTACGGGCATCCCCATGGGGAACCCTGAGTCCCGCGCCACGAGTCCCCCGACCGTCCCGGCGACAACGGCACCTTTCGCGGCTTTGTCCTTGCCGCGGAGTGAGAGACCAGTCCGTTTCCCCACAGAGGCCAGCCCCCTCCAAGGGCGCCCAGGCCGCCAGCCACGGCGGAGGCGGACGCCCGGCCACGGCGCCTCCATCCACTTTGCTTGGGAAAACTACCCGGCGCCGCGGCTGCCGGCCGCTTCCCATCGTCGCGGCTCGATTTCTGGGTGGCCGCGCCATGCCCCGAGCGAGAAAGGGCTCTGCTGCACGCGGAACTGGGCGCTGACCAGGGCTGCCCAACGCCGGCCAATTCTCACGAGCGTTCTGCCCAAATCGATCCCGATTTGGGCAGAACGCTCGTGAGAATTGGCCGGAAAACGCCCGGCGAACACACTTCGGGCACCACAGGGCCGCAGGGCGGCCCCCCCCGGGGCCCTGTCCGGGATCGTGGGTCGTCGCGTTCCGGCACCGCCAGGAGGAGTTCCGGGAGGCGTGCCACGGGGAGGCCGACGCCTCCCGCTCCTCAGCCTCCGGGGGTCCCCTCCCTGGCGCCGGCAGCTGGGGCCGGACCAGCCCGGAAAGCCGGGCCCGGGCCCGGGCCTGCTTGCTCAGCCTTCCGTTGCCAGGGGCCTGAGCCTGGGGGCCTCCCCATGGGGAACCCTGAGTCCCGCGCCACGAGTCCCCCGACCGTCCCGGCGACAACGGCACCTTTCGAGGCTTCGTCCTAGCCGCGGAGTGAGAGACCAGTCCGTTTCCCCACAGAGGCCAGCCCCCTCCAGGGGCGCCCCGGCCGCCCGCCACGGCGGAGGCGGACGCCCGGCCACGGCGCCACCATCCACTCTGTTCGGGGAAAACTCCCCGGCGCCGCGGCTGCCGGCCGCGCCCCATCGTCGCGGCTCGTTTTCCGGGTGGCCGCGCCATGCCCGAGCGAGAAGGGCCCTGCTGCACGCGGAACTGGGCGCTGACCAGGGCTGCCCAACGCCGGCCAATTCTCACGAGCGTTGGCAGAACGCTCGTGAGAATTGGCCGGAAAACGCCCGGCGAACACACTTCGGGCACCACAGGGCCGCAGGGCGGCCACCCCGGGGCCCTGTCCGGGAACGCGGGTCGTCGCGGTCCGGCACCTCCAGGAGGAGCTCCGGGAGGCGTGCCCCGGGGAGGCCGACGCCTCCCGCTCCTCAGCCTCCGGGGGTCCCCTCCCTGGCGCCGGCAGCTGGGGCCGGGCCAGCCTCGAAAGCCGGGCCCGGGGCGGGGCCTGCTTGCTCAGCCTTCCGTTGCCAGGGGCCTGACCTTACGGGCATCCCCATGGGGAACCCTGAGTCCCGCGCCACGAGTCCCCCGACCGTCCCGGCGACAACGGCACCTTCGCGGCTTCGTCCTAGCCGCGGAGTGAGAGACCAGTCCGTTTCCCCACAGAGGCTAGCCCCCTCCAGGGGCACCCCGGCCGCCCGCCACGGCGGAGGCGGACGCCCGGCTACGGCGCCTCCATCCATTCTGCTTGGGGAAAACTCCCCGGCGCCGCGGCTGCCGGCCGCGCCCCATCGTCGTGGCTCGTTTTCCGGGTGGCCGCGCCATGCCCCGAGCGAGAAGGGCCCTGCTGCACGTGGAACTGGGCGCTGACCAGGGCTGCCCAACGCCGGCCAATTCTCACGAGCGTTCTGCCCAAATCGATCCCGATTTGGGCAGAACGCTCGTGAGAATTGGCCGGAAAACGCCCGGCGAACACACTTCGGGCACCACAGGGCCGCAGGGCGGCCCCCCCCGGGGCCCTGTCCGGGATCGCGGGTCGTCGCGGTCCGGCACCTCCAGGAGGAGCTCCGGGACGCGTGCCCCGGGGAGGCCGACGCCTCCCGCTCCTCAGCCTCCGGGGGTCCCGTTCCTGGCGCCGGCAGCTGGGGCCGGGCCAGCCCCGAGCGAGAAAGGGCCCTGCTGCACGCGGAACTGGGCGCTGACCAGGGCTGCCCAACGACGGCCAATTCTCACGAGCGTTCTGCCCAAATCGATCCCGATTTGGGCAGAACGCTCGTGAGAATTGGCCGGAAAACGCCCGGCGAACACACTTCGGGCACCACAGGGCCGCAGGGCGGCCCCCCCCGGGGCCCTGTCCGGGTTCGCCTGTCGTCGCGTTCCGGCACCGCCAGGAGGAGCTCCGGGAGGCGTGCCCCGTGGAGGCCGACGCCTCCCGCTCCTCAGCCTCCGGGGGTCCCCTCCCTGGCGCCGGCAGCTGGGGCCGGGCCAGCCCCGAAAGCCGGGCCCGGGCCCGGGCCTGCTTGCTCAGCCTTCCGTTGCCAGGGGCCTGAGCCTGGGGGCCTCCCCATGGGGAACCCTGAGTCCCGCGCCACGAGTCCCCCGACCGTCCCGGCGACAACGGCACCTTTCGCGGCTTTGTCCTTGCCGCGGAGTGAGAGACCAGTCCGTTTCCCCACAGAGGCCAGCCCCCTCCAAGGGCGCCCAGGCCGCCCGCCACGGCGGAGGCGGACGCCCGGCCACGGCGCCTCCATCCACTTTGCTTGGGGAAAACTACCCGGCGCCGCGGCTGCCGGCCGCTTCCCATCGTCGCGGCTCGTTTTCTGGGTGGCCGCGCCATGCCCCGAGCGAGAAAGGGCTCTGCTGCACGCGGAACTGGGCGCTGACCAGGTCTGCCCAACGCCGGCCAATTCTCACGAGCGTTCTGCCCAAATCGGGATCGATTTGGGCAGAACGCTCGTGAGAATTGGCCGGAAAACGCCCGGCGAACAAACTTCGGGCACCACAGGGCCGCAGGGCGGCCCCCCCCGGGGCCCTGTCCGGGTTCGCCTTTCGTCGCGTTCCGGCACCGCCAGGAGGAGCTCCGGGAGGCGTGCCCCGGGGAGGCCGACGCCTCCCGCTCCTCAGCCTCCGGGGGTCCCCTCCCTGGCGCCGGCAGCTGGGGCCGGGCCAGCCCCGAAAGCCGGGCCCGGGCCCGGGCCTGCTTGCTCAGCCTTCCGTTGCCAGGGGCCTGAGCCTGGGGGCCTCCCCATGGGGAACCCTGAGTCCCGCGCCACGAGTCCCCCGACCTTCCCGGCGACAACGGCACCTTTCGCGGCTTCGTCCTAGCCGCGGAGTGAGAGACTACTCCGTTTCCCCACAGAGGCCAGCCCCCTCCAGGGGCACCCCGGCCGCCCGCCACGGCGGAGGCGGACGCCCGGCCACGGCGCCTCCATCCACTCTGCTCGGGGAAAACTCCCCGGCGCCGCGGCTGCCGGCCGCGACCCATCGTCACGGCTCGTTTTCCGGGTGGCCGCGCCATGCCCCGAGCGAGAAGGGCCCTGCTGCACGCGGAAGTGGGCGCTGACCAGGGCTGCCCAACGCCGGCCAATTCTCACGAGCGTTCTGCCCAAATCGATCCCGATTTGGGCAGAACGCTAGTGAGAATTGGCCGGAAAACGCCCGGCGAACACACTTCGGGCACCACAGGGCCGCAGGGCGGCCCCCCCCCGGGGCCCTGTCCGGGATCACGGGTCGTCGCGTTCCGGCACCTCCAAGAGGAGCCCCGGGAGGCGTGCCCCGGGGAGGCCGACGCCTCCAGCTACTCAGCCTCCGGGGGTCCCCTCCCTGGCGCCGGCAGCTGGGGCCGGGCCAGCCCCGAAAGCCGGGCCCGGGCCCTGGCCTGCTTGCTCAGCCTTCCGTTGCCAGGGGCCTGAGCCTGGGGGCCTCCCCATGGGGAACACTGAGTCCCACGCCACGAGTCCCCCGACCGTCCCGGCGACAACGGCACCTTTCGCGGCTTCGTCCTAGCCGCGGAGTGAGAGACCAGTCCGTTACCCCACAGAGGCCAGCCCCCTCCAGGGGCGCCCCGGCCGCCCGCCACGGCGGAGGCGGACGCCCGGCCACGGCGCCTCCATCCACTGTGCTCGGGGAAAACTCCCCGGCGCCGCGGCTGCCGGCGGCGCCCCATCGTCGCGGCTCGTTTTCCGGGTGGCCGCGCCATGCCCCGAGCGAGAAGGGCCCTGCTGCACGCGGAACTGGGCGCTGACCAGGGCTGCCCAACGCCGGCCAATTCTCACGAGCGTTGGCAGAACGCTCGTGAGAATTGGCCGGAAAACGCCCGGCGAACATACTTCGGGCACCACAGGGCCGCAGGGCGGCCCCCCCCGGGGCCCTGTCCGGGTTCGCCTGTCGTCGCGTTCCGGCACCGCCAGGAGGAGCTCCGGGAGGCGTGCCCCGGGGAGGCCGACGCCTCCCGCTCCTCAGCCTCCGGGGGTCCCCTCCCTGGCGCCGGGAGCTGGGGCCGGGCCAGCCCCGATAGCCGGGCCCGGGCCCGGGCCTGCTTGCTCAGCCTTCCGTTGCCAGGGGCCTGACCTTACGGGCATCCCCATGGGGAACCCTGAGTCCCGCGCCACGAGTCCCCCGACCGTCCCGGCGACAACGGCACCTTTCGCGGCTTTGTCCTTGCGGCGGAGTGAGAAACCAGTCCGTTTCCCCACAGAGGCCAGCCCCCTCCAAGGGCGCCCAGGCCGCCCGCCACGGCGGAGGCGGACGCCCGGCCACGGCGCCTCCATCCACTTTGCTTGGGGAAAACTACCCGGCGCCGCGGCTGCCGGCCGCTTCCCATCGTCGCGGCTCGTTTTCTGGGTGGCCGCGCCATGCCCCGAGCGAGAAAGGGCTCAGCTGCACGCAGAACTGGGCGCTGACCAGGGCTGCCCAACGCCGGCCAATTCTCACGAGCGTTCTGCCCAAATCGATCCCGATTTGGGCAGAACGCTCGTGAGAATTGGCCGGAAAACGCCCGGCGAACACACTTCGGGCACCACAGGGCCGCAGGGCGGCCCCCCCGGGGCCCTGTCCGGGATCGCGGGTCGTCACGGTCCGGCACCTCCAGGAGGAGCTCCGGGAGGTGTGCCCCGGGGAGGCCGACGCCTCCCGCTCCTCAGCCTCCGGGGGTCCCGTCCCTGGCGCCGGCAGCTGGGGCCGGGCCAGCCCCGAAAGCCGGGCCCGGGCCCTGGCCTGCTTGCTCAGCCTTCCGTTGCCAGGGGCCTGAGCCTGGGGGCCTCCCCATGGGGAACCCTGAGTCCCCGCCACGAGTCCCCCGTCCGTCCCGGCGACAACGGCACCTTTCGCGGCTTCGTCCTAGCCGCGGAGTCAGAGACCAGTCCGTTTCCCCACAGAGGCCAGCCCCCTCCAGGGGCGCCCCGGCCGCCCGCCACGGCGGAGGCGGACGCCCGGCCACGGCGCCTCCATCCACTCTGCTCGGGGAAAACTGCCCGGCGCCGCGGCTGCCGGCCGCGCCCCATCGTCGCGGCTCGTTTTCCGGGTGGCCGCGCCATGCCCCGAGCGAGAAAGGGCCCTGCTGCACGCGGAACTGGGCGCTGACCAGGGCTGCCCAACGCCGGCCAATTCTCACGAGCCTTGGCAGAACGCTCGTGAGAATTGGCCGGAAAACGCCCGGCGAACACACTTCGGGCACCACAGGGCCGCAGGGCGGCCCCCCCCGGGGCCCTGTCCGGGATCGCGTGTCGTCGCGTTCCGGCACCTCCAGGAGGAGCTCCGGGAGGCGTGCCCCGGGGAGGCCGACGCCTCCCGCTCCTCAGCCTCCGGGGGTCCCCTCCCTGGCGCCGGCAGCTGGGGCCGGGCCAGCCCCGAGCGAGAAAGGGCCCTGCTGCACGCGGAACTGGGCGCTGACCAGGGCTGCCCAACGACGGCCAATTCTCACGAGCGTTCTGCCCAAATCGATCCCGATTTGGGCAGAACGCTCGTGAGAATTGGCCGGAAAACGCCCGGCGAACACACTTCGGGCACCACAGGGCCGCAGGGCGGCCCCCCCCGGGGCCCTGTCCGGGATCGTGGGTCGTCGCGTTCCGGCACCGCCAGGAGGAGCTCCGGGAGGCATGCCACGGGGAGGCCGACGCCTCCCGCTCCTCAGCCTCCGGGGGTCCCCTCCCTGGCGCCGGCAGCTGGGGCCGGACCAGCCCGGAAAGCCGGGCCCGGGCCCGGGCCTGCTTGCTCAGCCTTCCGTTGCCAGGGGCCTGAGCCTGGGGGCCTCCCCATGGGGAACCCTGAGTCCCGCGCCACGAGTCCCCCGACCGTCCCGGCGACAACGGCACCTTTCGAGGCTTCGTCCTAGCCGCGGAGTGAGAGACCAGTCCGTTTCCCCACAGAGGCCAGCCCCCTCCAGGGGCGCCCCGGCCGCCCGCCACGGCGGAGGCGGACGCCCGGCCACGGCGCCTCCATCCACTCTGCTCGGGGAAAACTCCCCGGCGCCGCGGCTGCCGGCGGCGCCCCTTCGTCGCGGCTCGTTTTCCGGGTGGCCGCGCCATGCCCCGAGCGAGAAGGGCCCTGCTGCACGCGGAACTGGGCGCTGACCAGGGCTGCCCAACGCCGGCCAATTCTCACGAGCGTTCTGCCCAAATCGATCCCGATTTGGGCAGAACGCTCGTGAGAATTGGCCGGAAAACGCCCGGCGAACACACTTCGGGCACCACAGGGCCGCAGGGCGGCCCCCCCCGGGGCCCTGTCCGGGTTCGCCTGTCGTCGCGTTCCGGCACCGCCAGGAGGAGCTCCGGGAGGCGTGCCCCGGGGAGGCCGACGCCTCCCGCTCCTCAGCCTCCGGGGGTCCCCTCCCTGGCGCCGGCAGCTGGGGCCGGGCCAGCCCCGAAAGCCGGGCCCGGGCCCGGTCCTGCTTGCTCAGCCTTCCGTTGCCAGGGGCCTGAGCCTGGGGGCCTCCCCATGGGGAACCCTGAGTCCCGCGCCACGAGTCCCCCGACCGTCCCGGCGACAACGGCACCTTTCGCGGCTTTGTCCTTGCCGCGGAGTGAGAGACCAGTCCGTTTCCCCACAGAGGCCAGCCCCCTCCAAGGGCGCCCAGGCCGCCCGCCACGGCGGAGGCGGACGCCCGGCCACGGCGCCTCCATCCACTTTGCTTGGGGAAAACTACCCGGCGCCGCGGCTGCCGGCCGCTTCCCATCGTCGCGGCTCGTTTTCTGGGTGGCCGCGCCATGCCCCGAGCGAGAAAGGGCTCTGCTGCACGCGGAACTGGGCGCTGACCAGGTCTGCCCAACGCCGGCCAATTCTCACGAGCGTTCTGCCCAAATCGATCCCGATTTGGGCAGAACGCTCGTGAGAATTGGCCGGAAAACGCCCGGCGAACACACTTCGGGCACCACAGGGCCGCAGGACGGCCCCCCCCGGGGCCCTGTCCGGGTTCGCCTTTCGTCGCGTTCCGGCACCGCCAGGAGGAGCTCCGGGAGGCGTGCCCCGGGGAGGCCGACGCCTCCCGCTCCTCAGCCTCCGGGGTTCCCCTCCCTGGCGCCGGCAGCTGGGGCCGGGCCAGCCCCGAAAGCCGGGCCCGGGCCCGGGCCTGCTTGCTCAGCCTTCCGTTGCCAGGGGCCTGAGCCTGGGGGCCTCCCCATGGGGAACCCTGAGTCCCGCGCCACGAGTCCCCCGACCTTCCCGGCGACAACGGCACCTTTCGCGGCTTCGTCCTAGCCGCGGAGTGAGAGACTAGTCCGTTTCCCTACAGAGGCCTGTCCCCTCCAGGGGCACCCCGGCCGCCCGCCACGGCGGAGGCGGAAGCCCGGCCACGGCGCCTCCATCCACTTTGCGCGGGGAAAACTCCCCGGCGCCGCGGCTGCCGGCCGCGACCCATCGTCACGGCTCGTTTTCCGGGTGGCCGCGCCATGCCCCGAGCGAGAAGGGCCCTGCTGCACGCGGAAGTGGGCGCTGACCAGGGCTGCCCAACGACGGCCAATTCTCACGAGCGTTCTGCCCAAATCGATCCCGATTTGGGCAGAACGCTCGTGAGAATTGGCCGGAAAACGCCCGGCGAACACACTTCGGGCACCACAGGGCCGCAGGGCGGCCCCCCCCGGGGCCCTGTCCGGGATCGCGGATCGTCGCGTTCCGGCACCTCCAAGAGGAGCCCCGGGAGGCGTGCCCCGGGGAGGCCGACGCCTCCCGCTACTCAGCCTCCGGGGGTCCCCTCCCTGGCGCCGGCAGCTGGGGTCGGGCCAGCCCCGAAAGCCGGGCCCGGGCCCTGGCCTGCTTGCTCAGCCTTCCGTTGCCAGGGGCCTGAGCCTGGGGGCCTCCCCATGGGGAACACTGAGTCCCACGCCACGAGTCCCCCGACCGTCCCGGCGACAACGGCACCTTTCGCGGCTTCGTCCTAGCCGCGGAGTGAGAGACCAGTCCGTTACCCCACAGAGGCCAGCCCCCTCCAGGGGCGCCCCGGCCGCCCGCCACGGCGGAGGCGGACGCCCGGCCACGGCGCCTCCATCCACTGTGCTCGGGGAAAACTCCCCGGCGCCGCGGCTGCCGGCGGCGCCCCATCGTCGCGGCTCGTTTTCCGGGTGGCCGCGCCATGCCCCGAGCGAGAAGGGCCCTGCTGCACGCGGAACTGGGCGCTGACCAGGGCTGCCCAACGCCGGCCAATTCTCACGAGCGTTGGCAGAACGCTCGTGAGAATTGGCCGGAAAACGCCCGGCGAACATACTTCGGGCACCACAGGGCCGCAGGGCGGCCCCCCCCGGGGCCCTGTCCGGGTTCGCCTGTCGTCGCGTTCCGGCACCGCCAGGAGGAGCTCCGGGAGGCGTGCCCCGGGGAGGCCGACGCCTCCCGCTCCTCAGCCTCCGGGGGTCCCCTCCCTGGCGCCGGCAGCTGGGGCCGGGCCAGCCCCGAAAGCCGGGCCCGGGCCCGGGCCTGCTTGCTCAGCCTTCCGTTGCCAGGGGCCTGACCTTACGGGCATCCCCATGGGGAACCCTGAGTCCCGCGACACGAGTCCCCCGACCGTCCCGGCGACAACGGCACCTTTCGCGGCTTTGTCCTTGCCGCGGAGTGAGAGACCAGTCCGTTTCCCCACAGAGGCCAGCCCCCTCCAAGGGCGCCCAGGCCGCCCGCCACGGCGGAGGCGGACGCCCGGCCACGGCGCCTCCATCCACTTTGCTTGGGGAAAACTACCCGGCGCCGCGGCTGCCGGCCGCTTCCCATCGTCGCGGCTCGTTTTCTGGGTGGCCGCGCCATGCCCCGAGCGAGAAAGGGCTCTGCTGCACGCAGAACTGGGCGCTGACCAGGGCTGCCCAACGCCGGCCAATTCTCACGAGCGTTCTGCCCAAATCGATCCCGATTTGGGCAGAACGCTCGTGAGAATTGGCCGGAAAACGCCCGGCGAACACACTTCGGGCACCACAGGGCCGCAGGGCGGCCCCCCCCGGGGCCCTGTCCGGGATCGCGGGTCGTCACGGTCCGGCACCTCCAGGAGGAGCTCCGGGAGGTGTGCCCCGGGGAGGCCGACGCCTCCCGCTCCTCCGCCTCCGGGGGTCCCGTCCCTGGCGCCGGCAGCTGGGGCCGGGCCAGCCCCGAAAGCCGGGCCCGGGCCCTGGCCTGCTTGCTCAGCCTTCCGTTGCCAGGGGCCTGAGCCTGGGGGCCTCCCCATGGGGAACCCTGAGTCCCGCGCCACGAGTCCCCCGTCCGTCCCGGCGACAACGGCACCTTTCGCGGCTTCGTCCTAGCCGCGGAGTCAGAGACCAGTCCGTTTCCCCACAGAGGCCAGCCCCCTCCAGGGGCGCCCCGGCCGCCCGCCACGGCGGAGGCGGACGCCCGGCCACGGCGCCTCCATCCACTCTGCTCGGGGAAAACTGCCCGGCGCCGCGGCTGCCGGCCGCGCCCCATCGTCGCGGCTCGTTTTCCGGGTGGCCGCGCCATGCCCCGAGCGAGAAAGGGCCCTGCTGCACGCGGAACTGGGCGCTGACCAGGGCTGCCCAACGCCGGCCAATTCTCACGAGCGTTGGCAGAACGCTCGTGAGAATTGGCCGGAAAACGCCCGGCGAACACACTTCGGGCACCACAGGGCCGCAGGGCGGCCACCCCGGGGCCCTGTCCGGGATCGCGGGTCGTCGCGGTCCGGCACCTCCAGGAGGAGCTCCGGGAGGCGTGCCCCGGGGAGGCCGACGCCTCCCGCTCCTCAGCCTCCGGAGGTCCCCTCCCTGGCGCCGGCAGCTGGGGCCGGGCCAGCCCCGAAAGCCGGGCCCGGGGCCGGGCCTGCTTGCTCAGCCTTCCGTTGCCAGGGGCCTGACCTTACGGGCATCCCCATGGGGAACCCTGAGTCCCGCGCCACGAGTCCCCCGACCGTCCCGGCGACAACGGCACCTTTCGCGGCTTTGTCCTTGCCGCGGAGTGAGAGACCAGTCCGTTTCCCCACAGAGGCCAGCCCCCTCCAAGGGCGCCCAGGCCGCCCGCCACGGCGGAGGCGGACGCCCGGCCACGGCGCCTCCATCCACTTTGCTTGGGAAAACTACCCGGCGTCGCGGCTGCCGGCCGCTTCCCATCGTCGCGGCTCGTTTTCTGGGTGGCCGCGCCATGCCCCGAGCGAGAAAGGGCTCTGCTGCACACGGAACTGGGCGCTGACCAGGGCTGCCCAATGCCGGCCAATTCTCACGAGCGTTCTGCCCAAATCGATCCCGATTTGGGCAGAACGCTCGTGAGAATTGGCCGGAAAACGCCCGGCGAACACACTTCGGGCACCACAGGGCCGCAGGACGGCCCCCCCCGGGGCCCTGTCCGGGATCGCGGGTCGTCGCGGTCCGGCACCTCCAGGAGGAGCTCCGGGAGGCGTGCCCCGGGGAGGCCGACGCCTCCCGCTCCTCAGCCTCCGGGGGTCCCGTCCCTGGAGCCTGCAGCTGGGGCCGGGCCAGCCCCGAAAGCCGGGCCCGGGCCCTGGCCTGCTTGCTCAGCCTTCCGTTGCCAGGGGCCTGAGCCTGGGGGCCTCCCCATGGGGAACTCTGAGTCCCGCGCCACGAGTCCCCCGACAGTCCCGGCGACAACGGCACCTTCGCGGCTTCGTCCTAGCCGCGGAGTGAGAGACCAGTCCGTTTCCCCACAGAGGCCAGCCCCCTCCAGGGGCACCCCGGCCGCCCACCACGGAGGAGGCGGACGCCCGGCCACGGTGCCTCCATCCATTCTGCTTGGGGAAAACTCCCCGGCGCCGCGGCTGCCGGCCGCGCCCCATCGTCGTGGCTCGTTTTCCGGGTGGCCGCGCCATGCCCCGAGCGAGAAGGGCCCTTCTGCACGCGGAACTGGGCGCTGACCAGGGCTGCCCAACGCCGGCCAATTCTCACGAGCGTTCTGCCCAAATCGATCCCGATTTGGGCAGAACGCTCGTGAGAATTGGCCGGAAAACGCCCGGCGAACACACTTCGGGCACCACAGGGCCGCAGGGCGGCCCCCCCCGGGGCCCTGTCCGGGATCGCGGGTCGTCGCGGTCCGGCACCTCCAGGAGGAGCTCCGGGATGCGTGCCCCAGGGAGGCCGACGCCTCCCGCTCCTCAGCCTCCGGGGGTCCCCTCCCTGGCGCCGGCAGCTGGGGCCGGGCCAGCCCCGAAAGCCGGGCCCGGGCCCTGGCCTGCTTGCTCAGCCTTCCGTTGCCAGGGGCCTGAGCCTGGGGGCCTCCCCATGGGGAACCCTGAGTCCCGCACCACGAGTCCTCCGACCGTCCCGGCGACAACGGCACCTTTCGTGGCTTCGTCCTAGCCGCGGAGTGAGAGACCAGTCCGTTTCCCCACAGAGGCCAGCCCCCTCCAGGGGCGCCCCGGCCGCCCGCCACGGCGGAGGCGGACGCCCGGCCACGGCGCCTCCATCCACTCTGCTCGGGGAAAACTCCCCGGCGCCGCGGCTGCCGGCGGCGCCACATCGTCGCGGCTCGTTTTCCGGGTGGCCGCGCCATGCCCCGAGCGAGAAGGGCCCTGCTGCACGCGGAACTGGGCGCTGACCAGGGCTGCCCAACGCCGGCCAATTCTCACGAGCGTTGGCAGAACGCTCGTGAGAATTGGCCGGAAAACGCCCGGCGAACAAACTTCGGGCACCACAGGGCCGCAGGGCGGCCCCCCCCGGGGCCCTGTCCGGGTTCGCCTGTCGTCGCGTTCCGGCACCGCCAGGAGGAGCTCCGGGAGGCGTGCCCCGGGGAGGCCGACGCCTCCCGCTCCTCAGCCTCCGGGGGTCCCCTCCCTGGCGCCGGCAGCTGGGGCCGGGCCAGCCCCGAAAGCCGGGCCCGGGCCCGGGCCTGCTTGCTCAGCCTTCCGTTGCCAGGGGCCTGACCTTACGGGCATCCCCATGGGGAACCCTGAGTCCCGCGCCACGAGTCCCCCGACCGTCCCGGCGACAACGGCACCTTTCGCGGCTTTGTCCTTGCCGCGGAGTGAGAGACCAGTCCGTTTCCCCACAGAGGCCAGCCCCCTCCAAGGGCGCCCAGGCCGCCCGCCACGGCGGAGGCGGACGCCCGGCCACGGCGCCTCCATCCACTTTGCTTGGGAAAACTACCCGGCGTCGCGGCTGCCGGCCGCTTCCCATCGTCGCGGCTCGTTTTCTGGGTGGCCGCGCCATGCCCCGAGCGAGAAAGGGCTCTGCTGCACGCGGAACTGGGCGCTGACCAGGGCTGCCCAACGCCGGCCAATTCTCACGAGCGTTCTGCCCAAATCGATCCCGATTTGGGCAGAACGCTCGTGAGAATTGGCCGGAAAACGCCCGGCGAACACACTTCGGGCACCACAGGGCCGCAGGACGGCCCCCCCCCGGGGCCCTGTCCGGGATCGCGGGTCGTCGCGGTCCGGCACCTCCAGGAGGAGCTCCGGGAGGCGTGCCCCGGGGAGGCCGACGCCTCCCGCTCCTCAGCCTCCGGGGGTCCCGTCCCTGGAGCCTGCAGCTGGGGCCGGGCCAGCCCCGAAAGCCGGGCCCGGGCCCTGGCTTGCTTGCTCAGCCTTCCGTTGCCAGGGGCCTGAGCCTGGGGGCCTCCCCATGGGGAACTCTGAGTCCCGCGCCACGAGTCCCCCGACCGTCCCGGCGACAACGGCACCTTCGCGGCTTCATCCTAGCCACGGAATGAGAGACCAGTCCGTTTTCCCACAGAGGCCAGCCCCCTCCAGGGGCACCCCGGCCACCCGCCACGGCGGAGGCGGACGCCCGGCCACGGTGCCTCCATCCATTCTGCTTGGGGAAAACTCCCCGGCGCCGCGGCTGCCGGCCGCGCCCCATCGTCGTGGCTCGTTTTCCGGGTGGCCGCACCATGCCCCGAGCGAGAAGGGCCCTTCTGCACGCGGAACTGGGCGCTGACCAGGGCTGCCCAACGCCGGCCAATTCTCACGAGCGTTCTGCTCAAATCAATCCCGATTTGAGCAGAACGCTCGTGAAGATTGGCCGGAAAACGCTCGGCGAACACACTTCGGGCACCACAGGGCCGCAGGGCGGCCCCCCCCGGGGCCCTGTCCGGGTTCGCCTGTCGTCGCGTTCCGGCACCGCCAGGAGGAGCTCCGGGAGGCGTGCCCCGGGGAGGCCGACGCCTCCCTCTCCTCAGCCTCCGGGGGTCCCCTCCCTGGCGCCGGCAGCTGGGGCCGGGCCAGCCCCGAAAGCCGGGCCCGGGCCCGGGCCTGCTTGCTCAGCCTTCCGTTGCCAGGGGCCTGACCTTACGGGCATCCCCATGGGGAACCCTGAGTCCCGCGCCACGAGTCCCCCGACCGTCCCGGCGACAACGGCACCTTTCGCGGCTTTGTCCTTGCCGCGGAGTTAGAGACCAGTCCGTTTCCCCACAGAGGCCAGCCCCCTCCAAGGGCGCCCAGGCCGCCCGCCACGGCGGAGTCGGATGCCCGGCCACGGCGCCTCCATCCACTTTGCTTGGGGAAAACTACCCGGCGCCGCGGCCGCCGGCCGCTTGCCATCGTCGCGGCTCGTTTTCTGGGTGGCCGCGCCATGCCCCGAGCGAGAAAGGGCCCTGCTGCACGCGGAACTGGGCGCTGACCAGGGCTGCCCAACGCCGGCCAATTCTCACGAGCGTTCTGCCCAAATCGATCCCGATTTGGGCAGAACGCTCGTGAGAATTGGCCGGAAAACGCCCGGCGAACACACTTCGGGCACCACAGGGCCGCAGGCGGCCCCCCCCGGGGCCCTGTCCGGGATCGTGGGTCGTCGCGTTCCGGCACCGCCAGGAGGAGCTCCGGGAGGCGTGCCACGGGGAGGCCGACGCCTCCCGCTCCTCAGCCTCCGGGGGTCCCCTCCCTGGCGCCGGCAGCTGGGGCCGGACCAGCCCGGAAAGCCGGGCCCGGGCCCGGGCCTGCTTGCTCAGCCTTCCGTTGCCAGGGGCCTGAGCCTGGGGGCCTCCCCATGGGGAACCCTGAGTCCCGCGCCACGAGTCCCCCGACCGTCCCGGCGACAACGGCACCTTTCGAGGCTTCGTCCTAGCCGCGGAGTGAGAGACCAGTCCGTTTCCCCACAGAGGCCAGCCCTCTCCAGGGGCGCCCCGGCCGCCCGCCACGGCGGAGGCGGACGCCCGGGCACGGCGCCTCCATCCACTCTGCTCGGGGAAAACTCCCCGGCGCCGCGGCTGCCGGCGGCGCCCCATCGTCGCGGCTCGTTTTCCGGGTGGCCGCGCCATGCCCCGAGCGAGAAGGGCCCTGCTGCACGCGGAACTGGGCGCTGACCAGGGCTGCCCAACGCCGGCCAATTCTCACGAGCGTTCTGCCCAAATCGATCCCGATTTGGGCAGAACGCTCGTGAGAATTGGCCGGAAAACGCCCGGCGAACACACTTCGGGCACCACAGGGCCGCAGGGCGGCCCCCCCCGGGGCCCTGTCCGGGATCGCGGGTCGTCGCGGTCCGGCACCTCCAGGAGGAGCTCCGGGAGGCGTGCCCCGGGGAAGCCGACGCCTCCCGCTCCTCAGCCTCCGGGGGTCCCCTCCCTGGCGCCGGCAGCTGGGGCCGGGCCAGGCCCGAAATCCGGGCCCGGGCCCTGGCCTGCTTGCTCAGCCTTCCGTTGCCAGGGGCCTGAGCCTGGGGGCCTCCCCATGGGGAACCCTGAGTCCCACGCAACGAGTCCCCCGACCGTCCCGGCGACAACGGCACCTTTCGCGGCTTCGTCCTAGCCGCGGAGTGAGAGACTAGTCCGTTTCCGCACAGAGGCCAGCCCCCTCCAGGGGCACCCCGGCCGCCCGCCACGGCGGAGGCGGACGCCCGGCCACGGCGCCTCCATCCACTCTGCTTGGGGAAAACTCCCCGGCGCCGCGGCTGCCGGCCGCGCCACATCGTCGCGGCTCGTTTTCCGGGTGGCCGCGCCATGCCCCGAGCGAGAAGGGCCCTGCTGCACGCGGAACTGGGCGCTGACCAGGGCTGCCCAACGCCGGCCAATTCTCACGAGCGTTGGCAGAACGCTCGTGAGAATTGGCCGGAAAACGCCCGGCGAACACACTTCGGGCACCACAGGGCCGCAGGGCGGCCCCCCCGGGAGCCCTGTCCGGGATCGCGGGTCGTCGCGTTCCGGCACCGCCAGGAGGAGCTCCGGGAGGCGTGCCCCGGGGAGGCCGACGCCTCCCGCTCCTCAGCCTCCGGGGGTCCCCTCCCTGGCGCCGGCATCTGGGGCCGGGCCAGCCCCGAAAGCCGGGCCCGGGCCCGGTCCTGCTTGCTCCGCCTTCCGTTGCCAGGGGCCTGAGCCTGGGGGCCTCCCCATGGGGAACCCTGAGTCCCGCGCCACGAGTCCCCCGACCGTCCCGGCCACAACGGCACCTTTCGCGGCTCGTCCTAGCCGCGGAGTGAGAGACCAGTCCGTTTCCCCACAGAGGCCAGCCCCCTCCAGTGGCGCCCCGGCCGCCCGCCACGGCGGAGGCGGACGCCCGGCCACGGCGCCTCCATCCACTCTGCTCGGGGAAAACTCCCCGGCGCCGTGGCGGCCGGCCGCGCCCCATCGTCGCGGCTCGTTTTCCGGGTGGCCGCGCCATGCCCTGAGCGAGAAGGGCCCTGCTGCACGCGGAACTGGGCGCTGACCAGGGCTGCCCAACGCCGGCCAATTCTCACGAGCGTTCTGCCCAAATCGATCCCGATTTGGGCAGAACGCTCGTGAGAATTGGCCGGAAAACGCCCGGCGAACACACTTCGGGCACCACAGGGCCGCAGGGCGGCCCCCTCCGGGGCCCTGTCCAGGATCGCGGGTCGTCGCGGTCCGGCACCTCCAGGAGGAGCTCCGGGAGGCGTGCCCCGGGGGGGCCGACGCCTCCCGGTCCTCAGCCTCCGGGGGTCCCCTCCCTGGCGCCGGCAGCTGGGGCCGGGCCAGCCCCGAAAGCCGGGCCCGGGCCCAGGCCTGCTTGCTCAGCCTTCCGTTGCCAGGGGCCTGAGCCTGGGGGCCTCCCCATGGGGAACCCTGAGTCCCGCGCCACGAGTCCCCCGACCGTCCCGGCGACAACGGCACCTTTCGCGGCTTCGTCCTAGCCGCGCAGTGAGAGACCAGTCCGTTTCCCCACAGAGGCCAGCCCCTTCCAGGGGCGCCCCGGCCGCCCGCCACGGCGGAGGCGGACGCCCGGCCACGGCGCCTCCATCCACTCTGCTCGGGGAAAACTCCCCGGCGCCGCGGCTGCCGGCCGCGCCCCATCGTCGCGGCTCGTTTTCCGGGTGGCCGCGCCATGCCCCGAGCGAGAAGTGCCCTGCTGCACGCGGAACTGGGCGCTGACCAGGGCTGCACAACGCCGGCCAATTCTCACGAGCGTTGGCAGAACGCTCGTGAGAATTGGCCGGAAAACGCCCGGCGAACACACTTCGGGCACCACAGGGCCGCAGGGCGGCCACCCCGGGGCCCTGTCCGGGATCGCGGGTCGTCGCGGTCCGGCACCTCCAGGAGGAGCTCCGGGAGGCGTGCCCCGGGGAGGCCGATGCCTCCCGCTCCTCAGCCTCCGGGGGTCCCCTCCCTGGCGCCGGCAGCTGGGGCCGGGCCAGCCCCGAAAGCCGGGCCCGGGGCCGGGCCTGCTTGCTCAGCCTTCCGTTGCCAGGGGCCTGACCTTATGGGCATCCCCATGGGGAACCCTGAGTCCCGCGCCACGAGTCCCCCGACCGTCCCGGCGACAACGGCACCTTTCGCGGCTTTGTCCTTGCCGCGGAGTGAGAGACCAGTCCGTTTCCCCACAGAGGCCAGCCCCCTCCACGGGCGCCCAGGCCGCTCGCCACGGCGGAGGCGGACGCCCGGCCACGGCGCCTCCATCCACTTTGCTTGGGAAAACTACCCGGCGTCGCGGCTGCCGGCCGCTTCCCATCGTCGCGGCTCGTTTTCTGGGTGGCCGCGCCATGCCCCGAGCGAGAAAGGGCTCTGCTGCACGCGGAACTGGGCGCTGACCAGGGCTGCCCAACGCCGGCCAATTCTCACGAGCGTTCTGCCCAAATCGATCCCGATTTGGGCAGAACGCTCGTGAGAATTGGCCGGAAAACGCCCGGCGAACACACTTCGGGCACCACAGGACCGCAGGGCGGCCCCCCCCGGGGCCCTGTCCGGGATCGCGGGTCGTCGCGTTCCGGCACCGCCAGGAGGAGCTCCGGGACGCGTGCCCCGGGGAGGCCGACGACTCCCGCTCCTCAGCCTCCGGGGGTCCCCTCCCTGGCGCCGGCAGCTGGGGCCGGGCCAGTCCCGAAAGCCGGGCCCGGGCCCGGGCCTGCTTGCTCAGCCTTCCGTTGCCAGGGGCCTGAGCCTGGGGGCCTCCCCATGGGGAACCCTGAGTCCCGCGCCACGAGTCCCCCGTCCGTCCCGGCGACAACGGCACCTTTCGCGGCTTCGTCCTAGCCGCGGAGTGAGAGACCAGTCCGTTTCCCCACAGAGGCCAGCCCCCTCCAGGGGCGCCCCGGCCGCCCGCCACGGCGGAGGCGGACGCACGGCCACGGCGCCTCCATCCACTCTGCTCGGGGAAAACTGCCCGGCGCCGTGGCTGCCGGCCGCGCCCCATCGTCGCGGCTCGTTTTCTGGCTGGCCGCGCCATGCCCCGAGCGAGAAAGGGCCCTGCTGCACGCGGAACTGGGTGCTGACCAGGGCTGCCCAACGACGGCCAATTCTCACGAGCGTTCTGCCCAAATCGATCCCGATTTGGGCAGAACGCTCGTGAGAATTGGCCGGAAAACGCCTGGCGAACACACTTCGGGCACCACAGGGCCGCAGGGCGGCCCCCCCCGGGGCCCTGTCCGGGATCGTGGGTCGTCGCGTTCCGGCACCGCCAGGAGGAGCTCCGGGAGGCGTGCCACGGGGAGGCCGACGCCTCCCGCTCCTCAGCCTCCGGGGGTCCCCTCCCTGGCGCCGGCAGCTGGGGCCGGACCAGCCCGGAAAGCCGGGCCCGGGCCCGGGCCTGCTTGCTCAGCCTTCCGTTGCCAGGGGCCTGAGCCTTGGGGCCTCCCCATGGGGAACCCTGAGTCCCGCGCCACGAGTCCCCCGACCGTCCCGGCGACAACGGCACCTTTCGCGGCTTCGTCCTAGCCGCGGAGTGAGAGACCAGTCCGTTTCCCCACAGAGGCCAGCCCCTTCCAGGGGCGCCCCGGCCGCCCGCCACGGCGGAGGCGGACGCCCGGCCACGGCGCCTCCATCCACTCTGCTCGGGGAAAACTCCCCGGCGCGGCGGCTGCCGGCCGCGCCCCATCGTCGCGGATCGTTTTCCGGGTGGCCGCGCCATGCCCCGAGCGAGAAGGGCCCTGCTGCACGCGGAACTGGGTGCTGACCAGGCTGCCCAACGCCGGCCAATTCTCACGAGCGTTGGCAGAACGCTCGTGAGAATTGGCCGGAAAACGCCCGGCGAACACACTTCGGGCACCACAGGGCCGCAGGGCGGCCACCCCGGGGCCCTGTCCGGGATCGCGAGTCGTCGCGGTCCGGCACCTCCAGGAGGAGCTCCGGGAGGCGTGCCCCGTGGAGGCCGACGCCTCCCGCTCCTCAGCCTCCGGGGGTCCCCTCCCTGGCGCCGGCAGCTGGGGCCGGGCCAGCCCCGAAAGCCGGGCCCGGGGCCGGGCCTGCTTGCTCAGCCTTCCGTTGCCAGGGGCCTGACCTTACGGGCATCCCCATGGGGAACACTGAGTCCCACGCCACGAGTCCCCCGACCGTCCCGGCGACAACGGCACCTTTCGCGGCTTTGTCCTTGCCGCGGAGTGAGAGACCAGTCCGTTTCCCCACAGAGGCCAGCCCCCTCCAAGGGCGCCCGGGCCGCCCGCCACGGCGGAGGCGGACGCCCGGCCACGGCGCCTCCATCCACTTTGCTTGGGAAAAATACCCGGCGTCGCGGCTGCCGGCCGCTTCCCATCGTCGCGGCTCGTTTTCTGGGTGGCCGCGCCATGCCCCGAGCGAGAAAGGGCTCTGCTGCACGCGGAACTGGGCGCTGACCAGGGCTGCCCAACGCCGGCCAATTCTCACGAGCGTTCTGTCCAAATCGATCCCGATTTGGGCAGAACGCTCGTGAGAATTGGCCGGAAAACGCCCGGCGAACTCACTTCGGGCACCACAGGGCCGCAGGACGGCCCCCCCCGGGGCCCAGTCCGGGATCGCGGGTCGTCGCGGTCCGGCACCTCCAGGAGGAGCTCCGGGAGGCGTGCCCCGGGGAGGCCGACGCCTCCCGCTCCTCAGCCTCCGGGTGTCCCGTCCCTGGAGCCTGCAGCTGGGGCCGGGCCAGCCCCGAAAGCCGGGCCCGGGCCCTGGCCTGCTTGCTCAGCCTTCCGTTGCCAGGGGCCTGAGCCTGGGGGCCTCCCCATGGGGAACTCTGAGTCCCGCGCCACGAGTCCCCCGACCGTCCCGGCGACAACGGCACCTTCGCGGCTTCGTCCTAGCCGCGGAGTGAGAGACCAGTCCGTTTCCCCACAGAGGCCAGCCCCCTCCAGGGGCACCCCGGCCGCCCGCAACGGCGGAGGCGGACGCCCGGCCACGGTGCCTCCATCCATTCTGCTTGGGGAAAACTCCCCGGCGCCGCGGCTGCCGGCCGCGCCCCATCGTCGTGGCTCGTTTTCCGGGTGGCCGCGCCATGCCCCGAGCGAGAAGGGCCCTTCTGCACGCGGAAATGGGCGCTGACCAGGGCTGCCCAACGCCGGCCAATTCTCACGAGCGTTCTGCCCAAATCGATCCCGATTTGGGCAGAACGCTCGTGACAATTGGCCGGAAAACGCTCGGCGAACACACTTCGGGCACCACAGGGCCGCAGGGCGGCCCCCCCCGGGGCCCTGTCCGGGATCGCGGGTCGTCGCGTTCCGGCACCGCCAGGAGGAGCTCCGGGACGCGTGCCCCGGGGAGGCCGACGCCTCCCGCTCCTCAGCCTCCGGGGGTCCCCTCCCTGGCGCCGGCAGCTGGGGCCGGGCCAGCCCCGAAAGCCGGCCCCGGGCCCGGGCCTGCTTGCTCAGCCTTCCGTTGCCAGGGGCCTGAGCTTGGGGGCCTCCCCATGGGGAAACCTGAGTCCCGCGCCACGAGTCCCCCGACTGTCCCGGCGACAACGGCACCTTTCGCGGCTTCGTCCTAGCCGCGCAGTGAGAGACCAGTCCGTTTCCCCACAGAGGCCAGCCCCTTCCAGGGGAGCCCCGGCCGCCCGCCACGGCGGAGGCGGACGCCCGGCCACGGCGCCTCCATCCACTCTGCTCGGGCAAAACTCCCCGGCGCCGCGGCTGCCGGCCGCGCCCCATCGTCGCGGCTCGTTTTCCGGGTGGCCGCGCCATGCCCCGAGCGAGAAGTGCCCTACTGCACGCGGAACTGGGCGCTGACCAGGGCTGCACAACGCCGGCCAATTCTCACGAGCGTTGGCAGAACGCTCGTGAGAATTGGCCGGAAAACGCCCGGCGAACACACTTCGGGCACCACAGGGCCGCAGGACGGCCCCCCCCGGGGCCCTGTCCGGGATCGCGGGTCGTCGCGGTCCGGCACCTCCAGGAGGAGCTCCGGGAGGCGTGCCCCGGGGAGGCCGACGCCTCCCGCTCCTCAGCCTCCGGGGGTCTCCTCCCTGGCGCCGGCAGCTGGGGCCGGGCCAGCCCCGAAAGCCGGGCCCGGGGCCGGGCCTGCTTGCTCAGCCTTCCGTTGCCAGGGGCCTGACTTTATGGGCATCCCCATGGGGAACCCTGAGTCCCGCGCCACGAGTCCCCCGACCGTCCCGGCGACAACGGCACCTTTCGCGGCTTTGTCCTTGCCGCGGAGTGAGAGACCAGTCCGTTTCCCCACAGAGGCCAGCCCCCTCCAAGGGCGCCCAGGCCGCCCGCCACGGCGGAGGCGGACGCCCGGCCACGGCGCCTCCATCCACTTTGCTTGGGAAAACTACCCGGCGTCGCGGCTGCCGGCCGCTTCCCATCGTCGCGGCTCGTTTTCTGGGTGGCCGCGCCATGCCCCGAGCGAGAAAGGGCTCTGCTGCACGCGGAACTGGGCGCTGACCAGGGCTGCCCAACGCCGGCCAATTCTCACGAGCGTTCTGCCCAAATCGGGACTCATGAGAATTGGCCGGAAAACGCCCGGCGAACACACTTCGGGCACCACAGGGCCGCAGGACGGCCCCCCCCGGGGCCCTGTCCGGGATCGCGGGTCGTCGCGGTCCGGCACCTCCAGGAGGAGCTCCGGGAGGCCTGCCCCGGGGAGGCCGACGCCTCCCGTTCCTCAGCCTCCGGGGGTCCCGTCCCTGGAGCCTGCAGCTGGGGCCGGGCCAGCCCCGAAAGCCGGGCCCGGGCCCTGGCCTGCTTGCTCAGCCTTCCGTTGCCAGGGGCCTGAGCCTGGGGGCCTCCCAATGGGGAACTCTGAGTCCCGCGCCACGAGTCCCCCGACCGTCCCGGCGACAACGGCACCTTCGCAGCTTCGTCCTAGCCGCGGAGTGAGAGACCAGTCCGTTTCCCCACAGAGGCCAGCCCCCTCCAGGGGCGCCCCGGCCGCCCGCCACGGCGGAGGCGGACGCCCGGCCACGGCGCCTCCATCCACTCTGCTCGGGGAAAACTCCCCGGCGCCGCTGCTGCCGGCCGCGCCCCATCGTCGCGGCTCGTTTTCCGGGTGGCCGCGCCATGCCCCGAGCGAGAAAGGGCCCTGCTGCACGCGGAACTGGGCGCTGACAAGGGCTGCCCAACGCCGGCCAATTCTCACGAGCGTTCTGCCAAATCGATCCCGATTTGGGCAGAACGCTCGTGAGAATTGGCCGGAAAACGCCCGGCGAACACACTTCGGGCACCACAGTGCCGCAGGGCGGCCCCCCCGGGAGCCCTGTCCGGGATCGCGGGTCGTCGCGTTCCGGCACCACCAGGAGGAGCTCCGGGAGGCGTGCCCCGGGGAGGCCGACGCCTCCCGCTCCTCAGCCTCCGGGGGTCCCCTCCCTGGCGCCGGCATCTGGGGCCGGGCCAGCCCCGAAACCCGGGCCCGGGCCCGGTCCTGCTTGCTCCGCCTTCCGTTGCCAGGGGCCTGAGCCTGGGGGCCTCCACATGGGGAACCCTGAGTCCCGCGCCACGAGTCCCCCGACCGTCCCGGCGACAACGGCACCTTTCGCGGCTTCGTCCTAGCCGCGGAGTGAGAGACCAGTCCGTTTCCCCACAGAGGCCAGCCCCCTCCAGTGGCGCCCCGGCCGCCCGCCACGGCGGAGGCGGACGCCCGGCCACGGCGCCTCCATCCACTCTGCTCGGGGAAAACTCCCCGGCGCCGTGGCGGCCGGCCGCGCCCCATCGTCGCGGCTCGTTTTCCGGGTGGCCGCGCCATGCCCCGAGCTAGAAGGGCCCTGCTGCACGCGGAACTGGGCGCTGACCAGGGCTGCCCAACGCCGGCCAATTCTCACGAGCGTTCTGCCCAAATCGATCCCGATTTGGGCAGAACGCTCGTGAGAATTGGCCGGAAAACGCCCGGCGAACACACTTCGGGCACCACAGGGCCGCAGGGCGGCCCCCCCCGGGGCCCTGTCCGGGATCGCGGGTCGTCGCGGTCCGGCACCTCCAGGAGGAGCTCCGGGAGGCGTGCCCCGGGGGGGCCGAAGCCTCCCGCTCTTCAGCCTCCGGGGGTCCCCTCCCTGGCGCCGGCAGCTGGGGCCGGGCCAGCCCCGAAAGCCGGGCCCGGACCCGGGCCTGCTTGCTCAGCCTTCCGTTGCCAGGGGCCTGAGCCTGGGGGCCTCCCCATGGGGAACCCTGAGTCCCGCGCCACGAGTCCCCCGACCGTCCCGGCGACAACGGCACCTTTCGCGGCTTCGTCCTAGCCGCGGAGTGAGAGACCAGTCCGTTTCCCCACAGAGGCCAGCCCCATCCAGGGGCGCCCCGGCCGCCCGCCTCGGCGGAGGCGGACGCACGGCCACGGCGCCTCCATCCACTCTGCTCGGGGAAAACTCCCCGGCGCCGCGGCTGCCGGCGGCGCCCCATCGTCGCGGCTCGTTTTCCGGGTGGCCGCGCCATGCCCCGAGCGAGAAGGGCCCTGCTGCACGCGGAACTGGGCGCTGACCAGGGCTGCCCAACGCCGGCCAATTCTCACGAGCGTTGGCAGAACGCTCGTGAGAATTGGCCGGAAAACGCCCGGCGAACAAACTTCGGGCACCACAGGGCCGCAGGGCGGCCCCCCCCGGGGCCCTGTCCGGGTTCGCCTGTCGTCGCGTTCCGGCACCGCCAGGAGGAGCTCCGGGAGGCGTGCCCCGGGGAGGCCGACGCCTCCCGCTCCTCAGCCTCCGGGGGTCCCCTCCCTGGCGCCGGCAGCTGGGGCCGGGCCAGCCCCGAAAGCCGGGCCCGGGGCCGGGCCTGCTTGCTCAGCCTTCCGTTGCCAGGGGCCTGACCTTACGGGCATCCCCATGGGGAACCCTGAGTGCCGCGCCACGAGTCCCCCGACCGTCCCGGCGACAACGGCACCTTTCGCGGCTTTGTCCTTGCCGCGGAGTGAGAGACCAGTCCGTTTCCCCACAGAGGCCAGCCCCCTCCAAGGGCACCCAGGCCGCCCGCCACGGCGGAGGCGGACGCCCGGCCACGACGCCTCCATCCACTTTGCTTGGGAAAACTACCCGGCGTCGCGGCTGCCGGCCGCTTCCCATCGTCGCGGCTCGTTTTCTGGGTGGCCGCGCCATGCCCCGAGCGAGAAAGGGCTCTGCTACACGCGGAACTGGGCGCTGACCAGGGCTGCCCAACGCCGGCCAATTCTCACGAGCGTTCTGCCCAAATCGATCCCGATTTGGGCAGAACGCTCGTGAGAATTGGCCGGAAAACGCCTGGCGAACACACTTCGGGCACCACAGGGCCGCAGGGCGGCCCCCCCCGGGGCCCTGTCCGGGATCGCGGGTCGTCGCGGTCCGGCACCTCCAGGAGGAGCTCCGGGAGGCGTGCCCCGCGGAGGCCGACGCCTCCCGCTCCTCAGCCTCCGGGGGTCCCGTCCCTGGCGCCGGCAGCTGGGGCCGGGCCAGCCCCGAAAGCCGGGCCCGGGCCCTGGCCTGCTTGCTCAGCCTTCCGTTGCCAGGGGCCTGAGCCTGGGGGCCTCCCCATGGGGAACCCTGAGTCCCGCGCCACGAGTCCCCCGACCGTCCCGGCGACAACGGCACCTTCGCGGCTTCGTCCTAGCCGCGGAGTGAGAGACCAGTCCGTTTCCCCACAGAGGCCAGCCCCCTCCAGGGGCACCCCGGCCGCCCGCCACGGCGGAGGCGGACGCCCGGCCACGGCGCCTCCATCCATTCTGCTTGGGGAAAACTCCCCGGCGCCGCGGCTGCCGGCCGCGCCCCATCGTCGTGGCTCGTTTTCCGGGTGGCCGCGCCATGCCCCGAGCGAGAAGGACCCTGCTGCACGTGGAACTGGGCGCTGACCAGGGCTGCCCAACGCCGGCCAATTCTCACGAGCGTTCTGCCCAAATCGATCCCGATTTGGGCAGAACGCTCGTGAGAATTGGCCGGAAAACGCCCGGCGAACACACTTCGGGCACCACAGGGCCGCAGGGCGGCCCCCCCCGGGGCCCTGTCCGGGATCGCGGGTCGTCGCGTTCCGGCACCGCCAGGAGGAGCTCCGGGACGCGTGCCCCGGGGAGGCCGACGCCTCCCGCTCCTCAGCCTCCGGGGGTCCCCTCCCTGGCGCCGGCAGCTGGGGCCGGGCCAGCCCCGAAAGCCGGGCCCGGGCCCGGGCCTGCTTGCTCAGCCTTCCGTTGCCAGGGGCCTGAGCCTGGGGGCCTCCCCATGGGGAAACCTGAGTCCCGCGCCACGAGTCCCCCGTCCGTCCCGGCGACAACGGCACCTTTCGCGGCTTCGTCCTAGCCTCGGAGTGAGAGACCAGTCCGTTTCCCCACAGAGGCCAGCCCCCTCCAGGGGCGCCCCGGCCGCCCGCCACGGCGGAGGCGGACGCACGGCCACGGCGCCTCCATCCACTCTGCTCGGGGAAAACTGCGCGGCGCCGCGGCTGCCGGCCGCGCCCCATCGTCGCGGCTCTTTTTCTGGCTGGCCGCGCCATGCCCCGAGCGAGAAAGGGCCCTGCTGCACGCGGAACTGGGCGCTGACCAGGGCTGCCCAACGACGGCCAATTTTCACGAGCGTTCTGCCCAAATCGATCCCGATTTGGGCAGAACGCTCGTGAGAATTGGCCGGAAAACGCCCGGCGAACACACTTCGGGCACCACAGGGCCGCAGGCGGCCCCCCCCGGGGCCCTGTCCGGGATCGTGGGTCGTCGCGTTCCGGCACCGCCAGGAGGAGCTCCGGGAGGCGTGCCACGGGGAGGCCGACGCCTCCCGCTCCTCAGCCTCCGGGGGTCCCCTCCCTGGCGCCGGCAGCTGGGGCCGGACCAGCCCGGAAAGCCGGGCCCGGGCCCGGGCCTGCTTGCTCAGCCTTCCGTTGCCAGGGGCCTGAGCCTGGGGGCCTCCCCATGGGGAACCCTGAGTCCCGCGCCACGAGTCCCCCGACCGTCCCGGCGACAACGGCACCTTTAGAGGCTTCGTCCTAGCCGCGGAGTGAGAGACCAGTCCGTTTCCCCACAGAAGCCAGCCCCCTCCAGGGGCGCCCCGGCCGCCCGCCACGGCGGAGGCGGACGCCCGGCCACGGCGCCTCCATCCACTCTGCTCGGGGAAAACTCCCCGGCGCCGCGGATGCCGGCCGCGCCCCATCGTCGCGGCTCGTTTTCCGGGTGGCCGCGCCATGCCCCGAGCAAGAAGGGCCCTGCTGCACGCGGAACTGGGCGCTGACCAGGGCTGCCCAACGCCGGCCAATTCTCACGAGCGTTCTGCCCAAATCGATCCCGATTTGGGCAGAACGCTCGTGAGAATTGGCCGGAAAAAGCCCGGCGAACACACTTCGGGCACCACAGGGCCGCAGGGCGGCCCCCCCCGGGGCCCTGTCCGGGATCGCGTGTCGTCGCGGTCCGGCACCTCCAGGAGGAGCTCCGGGAGGCGTGCCCCGGGGAGGCCGACGCCTCCCGCTCCTCAGCCTCCGGGGTCCCCTCCCTGGCGCCGGCAGCTGGGGCCGGGCCAGCCCCAAAAGCCGGGCCCGGGCGCTGGCCTGCTTGCTCAGCCTTCCGTTGCCAGGGGCCTGAGCCTGGGGGCCTCCCCATGGGGAACCCTGAGTCCCACGCCACGAGTCCCCCGACCGTCCCGGCGACAACGGCACCTTTCGCGGCTTCGTCCTAGCCGCGGAGTGAGAGACTAGTCCGTTTCCCCACAGAGGCCAGCCCCCTCCAGGGGCACCCCGGCCGCCCGCCACGGCGGAGGCGGACGCCCGGCCACGGCGCCTCCATCCACTCTGCTTGGGGAAAACTCCCCGGCGCCGCGGCTGCCGGCCGCGCCACATCGTCGCGGCTCGTTTTCCGGGTGGCCGCGCCATGCCCCGAGCGAGAAAGGGCCCTATTGCACGCGGAACTGGGCGCTGACCAGGGCTGCCCAACCCCGGCCAATTCTCACGAGCGTTCTGCCCAAATCCATCCCGATTTGGGCAGAACGCTCGTGAGAATTGGTCGGAAAACGCCCGGCGAACACACTTCGGGCACCACAGGGCCGCAGGGCGGCCCCCCCCGGGGCCCTGTCCGGGATCGCGTGTCGTCGCGGTCCGGCACCTCCAGGAGGAGCTCCGGGAGGCGTGCCCCGGGGGGGCCGACGCCTCCCGATCCTCAGCCTCCGGGGGTCCCCTCCCTGGCGCCGGCAGCTGGGGCCGGGCCAGCCCCGAAAGCCGGGCCCGGGCCCGGGCCTGCTTGCTCAGCCTTCCGTAGCCAGGGGCCTGAGCCTGGGGGCCTCCCCATGGGTAACCCTGAGTCCCGCGCCACGAGTCCCCCGACCGTCCCGGCGACAACGGCACCTTTCGCGGCTTCGTCCTAGCCGCGGAGTGAGAGACCAGTCCGTTTCCCCACAGAGGCCAGCCCCTTCCAGGGGCGCCCCGGCCGCCCGCCACGGCGGAGGCGGACGCCCGGACACGGCGCCTCCATCCACTCTGCTCGGGGAAAACTCCCCGGCGCCGCGGCTGCCGGCGGCGCCCCATCGTCGCGGCTCGTTTTCCGGGTGGCCGCGCCATGCCCCGAGCGAGAAGGGCCCTGCTGCACGCGGAACTGGGCGCTGAACAGGGCAGCCCATCGCCGGCCAATTCTCACGAGCGTTGGCAGAACGCTCGTGAGAATTGGCCGGAAAACGCCCGGCGAACAAAGTTCGGGCACCACAGGGCCGCAGGGCGGCCCCCCCCCCGGGGCCCTGTCCGGGTTCGCCTGTCGTCGCGTTCCGGCACCGCCAGAGGAGCTCCGGGAGGCGTGCCCCGGGGAGGCCGACGCCTCCCGCTCCTCAGCCTCCGGGGGTCCCGTCCCTGGCGCCGGCAACTGGGGCCGGGCCAGCCCCGAAAGCCGGGTTCGGGCCCGGGCCTGCTTGCTCAGCCTTCCGTTGCCAGGGGCCTGACCTTACGGGCATCCCCATGGGGAACCCTGAGTCCCGCGCCACGAGTCCCCCGACCGTCCCGGCGACAACGGCACCTTTCGCGGCATTGTCCTTGCCGCGGAGTTAGAGACCAGTCCGTTTCCCCACAGAGGCCAGCCCCCTCCAAGGGCGCCCAGGCCGCCCGCCACGGCGGAGTCGGATGCCCAGCCACGGCGCCTCCATCCACTTTGCTTGGGGAAAACTACCCGGCGCCGCGGCTGCCGGCCGCTTCCCATCGTCGCGGCTCGTTTTCTGGGTGGCCGCGCCATGCCCCGAGCGAGAAAGGGCTCTGCTACACGCGGAACTGGGCGCTGACCAGGGCTGCCCAACGCCGGCCAATTCTCACGAGCGTTCTGCCCAAATCGATCCCGATTTGGGCAGAACGCTCGTGAGAATTGGCCGGAAAACGCCTGGCGAACACACTTCGGGCACCACAGGGCCGCAGGGCGGCCCCCCCCGGGGCCCTGTCCGGGATCGCGGGTCGTCGCGGTCCGGCACCTCCAGGAGGAGCTCCGGGAGGCGTGCCCCGGGGAGGCCGACGCCTCCCGCTCCTCAGCCTCCGGGGGTCCCGTCCCTGGCGCCGGCAGCTGGGGCCGGGCCAGCCCCGAAAGCCGGGCCCGGGCCCTGGCGTGCTTGCTCAGCCTTCCGTTGCCAGGGGCCTGAGCCTGGGGGCCTCCCCATGGGGAACCCTGAGTCCCGCGCCACGAGTCCCCCGACCGTCCCGGCGACAACGGCACCTTCGCGGCTTCGTCCTAGCCGCGGAGTGAGAGACCAGTCCGTTTCCCCACAGAGGCCAGCCCCCTCCAGGGGCACCCCGGCCGCCCGCCACGGCGGAGGCGGACGCCCGGCCACGGCGCCTCCATCCATTCTGCTTGGGGAAAACTCCCCGGCGCCGCGGCTGCCGGCCGCGCCCCATCGTCGTGGCTCGTTTTCCGGGTGGCCGCGCCATGCCCCGAGCGAGAAGGGCCCTGCTGCACGTGGAACTGGGCGCTGACCAGGGCTGCCCAACGCCGGCCAATTCTCACGAGCGTTCTGCCCAAATCGATCCCGATTTGGGCAGAACGCTCGTGAGAATTGGCCGGAAAACGCCCGGCGAACACACTTCGGGCACCACAGGGCCGCAAGGCGGCCCCCCCCGGGGCCCTGTCCGGGATCGCGGGTCGTCGCGTTCCGGCACCGCCAGGAGGAGCTCCGGGACGCGTGCCCCGGGGAGGCCGACGCCTCCCGCTCCTCAGCCTCCGGGGGTCCCCTCCCTGGCGCCGGCAGCTGGGGCCGGGCCAGCCCCGAAAGCCGGGCCCGGGCCCGGGCCTGCTTGCTCAGCCTTCCGTTGCCAGGGGCCTGAGCCTGGGGGCCTCCCCATGGGGAACCCTGAGTCCCGCGCCACGAGTCCCCCGTCCGTCCCGGCGACAACGGCACCTTTCGCGGCTTCGTCCTAGCCGCGGAGTGAGAGACCAGTCCGTTTCCCCACAGAGGCCAGCCCCCTCCAGGGGCGCCCCGGCTGCCCGCCACGGCGGAGGCGGACGCACGGCCACGGCGCCTCCATCCACTCTGCTCGGGGAAAATTGCGCGGCGCCGCGGCTGCCAGCCGCGCCCCATCGTCGCGGCTCTTTTTCTGGCTGGCCGCGCCATGCCCCGAGCGAGAAAGGGCCCTGCTGCACGCGGAACTGGGCGCTGACCAGGGCTGCCCAACGACGGCCAATTTTCACGAGCGTTCTGCCCAAATCAATCCCGATTTGGGCAGAACGCTCGTGAGAATTGGCCGGAAAACGCCCGGCGAACACACTTCGGGCACCACAGGGCCGCAGGCGGCCCCCCCCGGGGCCCTGTCCGGGATCGTGGGTCGTCGCGTTCCGGCACCGCCAGGAGGAGCTCCGGGAGGCGTGCCACGGGGAGGCCGACGCCTCCCGCTCCTCAGCCTCCGGGGGTCCCCTACCTGGCGCCGGCAGCTGGGGCCGGACCAGCCCGGAAAGCCGGGCCCGGGCCCGGGCCTGCTTGCTCAGCCTTCCGTTGCCAGGGGCCTGAGCCTGGGGGCCTCCCCATGGGGAACCCTGAGTCCCGCGCCACGATTCCCCCGACCGTCCCGGCGACAACGGCACCTTTCGAGGCTTCGTCCTAGCCGCGGAGTGAGAGACCAGTCCGTTTCCCCACAGAAGCCAGCCCCCTCCAGGGGCACCGCGGCCGCCCGCCACGGCGGAGGCGGACGCCCGGCCACGGCGCCTCCATCCACTCTGCTTGGGGAAAACTCCCCGGCGCCGCGGCTGCCGGCCGCGCCACATCGTCGCGGCTCGTTTTCCGGGTGGCCGCGCCATGCCCCGAGCGAGAAAGGGCCCTACTGCACGCGGAACTGGGCGCTGACCAGGGCTGCCCAACCCCGGCCAATTCTCACGAGCGTTCTGCCCAAATCGATCCCGATTTGGGCAGAACGCTCGTGAGAATTGGTCGGAAAACGCCCGGCGAACACACTTCGGGCACCACAGGGCCGCAGGGCGGCCCCCCCCGGGGCCCTGTCCGGGATCGCGGGTCGTCGCGGTCCGGCACCTCCAGGAGGAGCTCCGGGAGGCGTGCCCCGGGGGGGCCGACGCCTCCCGATCCTCAGCCTCCGGGGGTCCCCTCCCTGGCGCCGGCAGCTGGGGCCGGGCCAGCCCCGAAAGCCGGGCCCGGGCCCGGGCCTGCTTGCTCAGCCTTCCGTAGCCAGGGGCCTGAGCCTGGGGGCCTCCCCATGGGGAACCCTGAGTCCCGCGCCACGAGTCCCCCGACCGTACCGGCGACAACGGCACCTTTCGCGGCTTCGTCCTAGCCGCGGAGTGAGAGACCAGTCCGTTTCCTCACAGAGGCCAGCCCCTTCCAGGGGCGCCCCGGCCGCCCGCCACGGCGGAGGCGGACGCCCGGCCACGGCGCCTCCATCCACTCTGCTCGGGGAAAACTCCCCGGCGCCGCGGCTGCCGGCGGCGCCCCATCGTCGCGGCTCGTTTTCCGGGTGGCCGCGCCATGCCCCGAGCGAGAAGGGCCCTGCTGCACGCGGAACTGGGCGCTGACCAGGGCTGCCCATCGCCGGCCAATTCTCACGAGCGTTGGCAGAACGCTCGTGAGAATTGGCCGGAAAACGCCCGGCGAACAAAGTTCGGGCACCACAGGGCCGCAGGGCGGCCCCCCCCCCGGGGCCCTGTCCGGGTTCGCCTGTCGTCGCGTTCCGGCACCGCCAGGAGGAGCTCCGGGAGGCGTGCCCCGGGGAGGCCGACGCCTCCCGCTCCTCAGCCTCCGGGGGTCCCCTCCCTGGCGCCGGCAGCTGGGGCCGGGCCAGCCCCGAAAGCCGGGCCCGGGGCCGGGCCTGCTTGCTCAGCCTTCCGTTGCCAGGGGCCTGACCTTACGGGCATCCCCATGGGGAACCCTGAGTCCCGCGCCACGAGTCCACCGACCGTCCCGGCGACAACGGCACCTTTCGCGGCTTCGTCCTTGCCACGGAGTGAGAGACCAGTCCGTTTCCCCACAGAGGCCAGCCCCCTCCAAGGGCGCCCAGGCCGCCCGCCACGGCGGAGGCGGACGCCCGGCCACGGCGCCTCCATCCACTTTGCTTGGGGAAAACTACCCGGCGTCGCGGCTGCCGGCCTCTTCCCATCGTCGCGGCTCGTTTTCTGGGTGGCCGCGCCATGCCCCGAGCGAGAAAGGGCTCTGCTGCACGCGGAACTGGGCGCTGACCAGGGCTGCCCAACGCCGGCCAATTCTCACGAGGGTTCTGCCCAAATCGATCCCGATTTGGGCAGAACGCTCGTGAGAATTGGCCGGAAAACGCCCGGCGAACACACTTCGGGCACCACAGGGCCGCAGGACGGCCCCCCCCGGGGCCCTGTCCGGGATCGCGGGTCGTCGCGGTCCGGCACCTCCAGGAGGAGCTCCGGGAGGCGTGCCCCGGGGAGGCCGACGCCTCCCGCTCCTCAGCCTCTGGGCGTCCCGTCCCTGGAGCCTGCAGCTGGGGCCGGGCCAGCCCCGAAAGCCGGGCCCGGGCCCTGGCCTGCTTGCTCAGCCTTCCGTTGCCAGGGGCCTGAGCCTGGGGGCCTCCCCATGGGGAACTCTGAGTCCCGCGCCACGAGTCCCCCGACTGTCCCGGCGACAACGGCACCTTCGCGGCTTCGTCCTAGCCGCGGAGTGAGAGACCAGTCCGTTTCCCCACAGAGGCCAGCCCCCTCCAGGGGCACCCCGGCCGCCCGCCACGGCGGAGGCGGACGCCCGGCCACGGTGCCTCCATCCATTCTGCTTGGGGAAAACTCCCCGGCGCCGCGGCTGCCGGCCGCGCCCCATCGTCGTGGCTCGTTTTCCGGGTGGCCGCGCCATGCCCCGAGCGAGAAGGGCCCTGCTGCACGTGGAACTGGGCGCTGACCAGGGCTGCCCAACGCCGGCCAATTCTCACGAGCGTTCTGCCCAAATCGATCCCGATTTGGGCAGAACGCTCGTGAGAATTGGCCGGAAAACGCCCGGCGAACACACTTCGGGCACCACAGGGCCGCAAGGCGGCCCCCCCCGGGGCCCTGTCCGGGATCGCGGGTCGTCGCGTTCCGGCACCGCCAGGAGGAGCTCCGGGACGCGTGCCCCGGGGAGGCCGACGCCTCCCGCTCCTCAGCCTCCGGGGGTCCCCTCCCTGGCGCCGGCAGCTGGGGCCGGGCCAGCCCCGAAAGCCGGGCCCGGGCCCGGGCCTGCTTGCTCAGCCTTCCGTTGCCAGGGGCCTGAGCCTGGGGGCCTCCCCATGGGGAACCCTGAGTCCCGCGCCACGAGTCCCCCGTCCGTCCCGGCGACAACGGCACCTTTCGCGGCTTCGTCCTAGCCGCGGAGTGAGAGACCAGTCCGTTTCCCCACAGAGGCCAGCCCCCTCCAGGGGCGCCCCGGCCGCCCGCCACGGCGGAGGCGGACGCACGGCCACGGCGCCTCCATCCACTCTGCTCGGGGAAAATTGCGCGGCGCCGCGGCTGCCGGCCGCGCCCCATCGTCGCGGCTCTTTTTCTGGCTGGCCGCGCCATGCCCCGAGCGAGAAAGGGCCCTGCTGCACGCGGAACTGGGCGCTGACCAGGGCTGCCCAACGACGGCCAATTTTCACGAGCGTTCTGCCCAAATCAATCCCGATTTGGGCAGAACGCTCGTGAGAATTGGCCGGAAAACGCCCGGCGAACACACTTCGGGCACCACAGGGCCGCAGGCGGCCCCCCCCGGGGCCCTGTCCGGGATCGTGGGTCGTCGCGTTCCGGCACCGCCAGGAGGAGCTCCGGGAGGCGTGCCACGGGGAGGCCGACGCCTCCCGCTCCTCAGCCTCCGGGGGTCCCCTACCTGGCGCCGGCAGCTGGGGCCGGACCAGCCCGGAAAGCCGGGCCCGGGCCCGGGCCTGCTTGCTCAGCCTTCCGTTGCCAGGGGCCTGAGCCTGGGGGCCTCCCCATGGGGAACCCTGAGTCCCGCGCCACGATTCCCCCGACCGTCCCGGCGACAACGGCACCTTTCGAGGCTTCGTCCTAGCCGCGGAGTGAGAGACCAGTCCGTTTCCCCACAGAAGCCAGCCCCCTCCAGGGGCACCCCGGCCGCCCGCCACGGCGGAGGCGGACGCCCGGCCACGGCGCCTCCATCCACTCTGCTTGGGGAAAACTCCCCGGCGCCGCGGCTGCCGGCCGCGCCACATCGTCGCGGCTCGTTTTCCGGGTGGCCGCGCCATGCCCCGAGCGAGAAAGGGCCCTACTGCACGCGGAACTGGGCGCTGACCAGGGCTGCCCAACCCCGGCCAATTCTCACGAGCGTTCTGCCCAAATCGATCCCGATTTGGGCAGAACGCTCGTGAGAATTGGTCGGAAAACGCCCGGCGAACACACTTCGGGCACCACAGGGCCGCAGGGCGGCCCCCCCCGGGGCCCTGTCCGGGATCGCGGGTCGTCGCGGTCCGGCACCTCCAGGAGGAGCTCCGGGAGGCGTGCCCCGGGGGGGCCGACGCCTCCCGATCCTCAGCCTCCGGGGGTCCCCTCCCTGGCGCCGGCAGCTGGGGCCGGGCCAGCCCCGAAAGCCGGGCCCGGGCCCGGGCCTGCTTGCTCAGCCTTCCGTAGCCAGGGGCCTGAGCCTGGGGGCCTCCCCATGGGGAACCCTGAGTCCCGCGCCACGAGTCCCCCGACCGTACCGGCGACAACGGCACCTTTCGCGGCTTCGTCCTAGCCGCGGAGTGAGAGACCAGTCCGTTTCCTCACAGAGGCCAGCCCCTTCCAGGGGCGCCCCGGCCGCCCGCCACGGCGGAGGCGGACGCCCGGCCACGGCGCCTCCATCCACTCTGCTCGGGGAAAACTCCCCGGCGCCGCGGCTGCCGGCGGCGCCCCATCGTCGCGGCTCGTTTTCCGGGTGGCCGCGCCATGCCCCGAGCGAGAAGGGCCCTGCTGCACGCGGAACTGGGCGCTGACCAGGGCTGCCCATCGCCGGCCAATTCTCACGAGCGTTGGCAGAACGCTCGTGAGAATTGGCCGGAAAACGCCCGGCGAACAAAGTTCGGGCACCACAGGGCCGCAGGGCGGCCCCCCCCCGGGGCCCTGTCCGGGTTCGCCTGTCGTCGCGTTCCGGCACCGCCAGGAGGAGCTCCGGGAGGCGTGCCCCGGGGAGGCCGACGCCTCCCGCTCCTCAGCCTCCGGGGGTCCCCTCCCTGGCGCCGGCAGCTGGGGCCGGGCCAGCCCCGAAAGCCGGGCCCGGGGCCGGGCCTGCTTGCTCAGCCTTCCGTTGCCAGGGGCCTGACCTTACGGGCATCCCCATGGGGAACCCTGAGTCCCGCGCCACGAGTCCACCGACCGTCCCGGCGACAACGGCACCTTTCGCGGCTTCGTCCTTGCCGCGGAGTGAGAGACCAGTCCGTTTCCCCACAGAGGCCAGCCCCCTCCAAGGGCGCCCAGGCCGCCCGCCACGGCGGAGGCGGACGCCCGGCCACGGCGCCTCCATCCACTTTGCTTGGGGAAAACTACCCGGCGTCGCGGCTGCCGGCCTCTTCCCATCGTCGCGGCTCGTTTTCTGGGTGGCCGCGCCATGCCCCGAGCGAGAAAGGGCTCTGCTGCACGCGGAACTGGGCGCTGACCAGGGCTGCCCAACGCCGGCCAATTCTCACGAGCGTTCTGCCCAAATCGATCCCGATTTGGGCAGAACGCTCGTGAGAATTGGCCGGAAAACGCCCGGCGAACACACTTCGGGCACCACAGGGCCGCAGGACGGCCCCCCCCGGGGCCCTGTCCGGGATCGCGGGTCGTCGCGGTCCGGCACCTCCAGGAGGAGCTCCGGGAGGCGTGCCCCGGGGAGGCCGACGCCTCCCGCTCCTCAGCCTCCGGGCGTCCCGTCCCTGGAGCCTGCAGCTGGGGCCGGGCCAGCCCCGAAAGCCGGGCCCGGGCCCTGGCCTGCTTGCTCAGCCTTCCGTTGCCAGGGGCCTGAGCCTGGGGGCCTCCCCATGGGGAACTCTGAGTCCCGCGCCACGAGTCCCCCGACTGTCCCGGCGACAACGGCACCTTCGCGGCTTCGTCCTAGCCGCGGAGTGAGAGACCAGTCCGTTTCCCCACAGAGGCCAGCCCCCTCCAGGGGCACCCCGGCCGCCCGCCACGGCGGAGGCGGACGCCCGGCCACGGTGCCTCCATCCATTCTGCTTGGGGAAAACTCCCCGGCGCCGCGGCTGCCGGCCGCGCCCCATCGTCGTGGCTCGTTTTCCGGGTGGCCGCGCCATGCCCCGAGCGAGAAGGGCCCTGCTGCACGCGGAACTGGGCGCTGACCAGGGCTGCCCAACGCCGGCCTATTCTCACGAGCGTTCTGCCCAAATCGATCCCGATTTGGGCAGAACGCTCGTGACAATTGGCCGGAAAACGCTCGGCGAACACACTTCGGGCACCACAGGGCCGCAGGGCGGCCCCCCCCGGGGCCCTGTCCGGGATCGCGGGTCGTCGCGTTCCGGCACCGCCAGGAGGAGCTCCGGGACGCGTGCCCCGGGGAGGCCGACGCCTCCCGCTCCTCAGCCTCCGGGGGTACCCTCCCTGGCGCCGGCAGCTGGGGCCGGGCCAGCCCCGAAAGCCGAGCCCGGGCCCGGGCCTGCTTGCTCAGCCTTCCGTTGCCAGGGGCCTGAGCCTGGGGGCCTCCCCATGGGGAACCCTGAGTCCCGCGCCACGAGTCCCCCGTCCGTCCCGGCGACAACGGCACCTTTCGCGGCTTCGTCCTAGCCGCGGAGTGAGAGACCAGTCCGTTTCCCCACAGAGGCCAGCCCCCTCCAGGGGCGCCCCGGCCGCCCGCCACGGCGGAGGCGGACGCACGGCCACGGCGCCTCCATCCACTCTGCTCGGGGAAAACTGCCCGGCGCTGCGGCTGCCGGCCGCGCCCCATCGTCGCGGCTCGTTTTCTGGCTGGCCGCGCCATGCCCCGAGCGAGAAAGGGCCCTGCTGCACGCGGAACTGGGCGCTGACCAGGGCTGCCCAACGACGGCCAATTCTCACGAGCGTTCTGCCCAAATCGATCCCGATTTGGGCAGAACGCTCGTGAGAATTGGCCGGAAAACGCCCGGCGAACACACTTCGGGCACCACAGGGCCGCAGGGCCGCCCCCCCGGGGCCCTGTCCGGGATCGCGTGTCGGCGCGTTCCGGCACCGCCAGGAGGAGCTCCGGGAGGCGGGCCCCGGGCAGGCCGACGCCTCCCGCTCCTCAGCCTCCGGGGGTCCCCTCCCTGGCGCCGGCCGCTGGGCCGGGCCAGCCCCGAAAGCCGGGCCCGGGCCCGGGCCTGCTTGCTCAGCCTTCCGTTGCCAGGGGCCTGAGCCTGGGGGCCTCCGCATGGGGAACCCTGAGTCCCGCGCCACGAGTCCCCCAGACCGTCCCGGCGACCACGGCACCTTTCGCGGCTTCGTCCCAGCCGTGGAGTGAGAGATCACTCCGTTCCCCCACAGAGTCCAGCCCCCTCCACGGGCGCCCCGGCCGCCCGCCACGGCGGAGGCGGACGCCCGGCCACGGCGCCTCCATCCACTCTGCTCGGGGAAAACTCCCCGGCGCCGGGGCCGCCGGCCGCGCCCCATCATCGCGGCTCGTTTTCCGGGTGGCCGCGCCATGCCCCGAGCGAGAAAGGGCCCTGCTCCACGCGGCCCTGGGCGCTGACCAGGGCTGCCCAACGCCGGCCAATTCTCACGAGCGTTCTGCCCAAATCGATCCCGATTTGTGCAGAACGCTCGTGAGAATTGGCCGGAAAACGCCCGGCGAACACAGTTCGGGCACCAGAGGGCCGCAGGGCCGCCCCCCCGGGGCCCTGTCCGGGATCGCGTGTCGGCGCGTTCCGGCACCGCCAGGAGGAGCTCCGGGAGGCGGGCCCCGGGGAGGCCGACGCCTCCCGCTCCTCAGCCTCCGGGGGTCCCCTCCCTGGCGCCGGCCGCTGGGGCCGGGCCAGCCCCGAAAGCCGGGCCCGGGCCCGGGCCTGCTTGCTCAGCCTTCCGTTGCCAGGGGCCTGAGCCTGGGGGCCTCCGCATGGGGAACCCTGAGTCCCGCGCCACGAGTCCCCCCGACCCTCCCGGCGACCACGGCACCTTTCGCGGCTTCGTCCCGGCCGTGGAGTGAGAGATCACTCCGTTCCCCCACAGAGGCCAGCCCCCTCCACGGGCGCCCCGGCCGCCCGCCACGGCGGAGGCGGACGCCCGGCCACGGCGCCTCCATCCACTCTGCTCGGGGAAAACTCCCCGGCGCCGGGGCCGCCGGCCGCGCCCCATCGTCGCGGCTCGTTTTCCGGGTGGCCGCGCCATGCCCCGAGCGAGAAAGGGCCCTGCTCCACGCGGCCCTGGGCGCTGACCAGGGCTGCCCAACGCCGGCCAATTCTCACGAGCGTTCTGCCCAAATCGATCCCGATTTGGGCAGAACGCTCGTGAGAATTGGCCGGAAAACGCCCGGCGAACACTCTTCGGGCACCAGAGGGCCGCAGGGCCGCCCCCCCGGGGCCCTGTCCGGGATCGCGTGTCGGCGCGTTCCGGCACCGCCAGGAGGAGCTCCGGGAGGCGGGCCCCGGGGAGGCCGACGCCTCCCGCTCCTCAGCCTCCGGGGGTCCCCTCCCTGGCGCCGGCCGCTGGGGCCGGGCCAGCCCCGAAAGCCGGGCCCGGGCCCGGGCCTTCTTGCTCAGCCTTCCGTTGCCAGGGGCCTGAGCCTGGGGGCCTCCGCATGGGGAACCCTGAGTCCCGCGCCACGAGTCCCCCCGACCGTCCCGGCGCCCACGGCACCTTTCGCGGCTTCGTCCCAGCCGTGGAGTGAGAGATCACTCCGTTCCCCCACAGAGGCCAGCCCCCTCCACGGGCGCCCCGGCCGCCCGCCACGGCGGAGGCGGACGCCCGGCCACGTCGCCTCCATCCACTCTGCTCGGGGAAAACTCCCCGGCGCCGGGGCCGCCGGCCGCGCCCCATCGTCGCGGCTCGTTTTCCGGGTGGCCGCGCCATGCCCCGAGCGAGAAAGGGCCCTGCTCCACGCGGCCCTGGGCGCTGACCAGGGCTGCCCAACGCCGGCCAATTCTCACGAGGGTTCTGCCCAAATCGATCCCGATTTGGGCAGAACGCTCGTGAGAATTGGCCGGAAAACGCCCGGCGAACACTCTTCGGGCACCAGAGGGCCGCAGGGCCGCCCCCCCGGGGCCCTGTCCGGGATCGCGTGTCGGCGCGTTCCGGCACCGCCAGGAGGAGCTCCGGGAGGCGGGCCCCGGTGAGGCCGACGCCTCCCGCTCCTCAGCCTCCGGGGGTCCCCTCCCTGGCGCCGGCCGCTGGGGCCGGGCCAGCCCCGAAAGCCGGGCCCGGGCCCGGGCCTGCTTGCTCAGCCTTCCGTTGCCAGGGGCCTGAGCCTGGGGGCCTCCGCATGGGGAACCCTGAGTCCTGCGCCACGAGTCCCCCCGACCGTCCCGGCGACCACGGCACCTTTCGCGGCTTCGTCCCAGCCGTGGAGTGAGAGATCACTCCGTTCCCCCACAGAGGCCAGCCCCCTCCACGGGCGCCCCGGCCGCCCGCCACGGCGGAGGCGGACGCCCGGCCACGGCGCCTCCATCCACTCTGCTCGGGGAAAACTCCCCGGCGCCGGGGCCGCCGGCCGCGCCCCATCGTCGCGGCTCGTTTTCCGGGTGGCCGCGCCATGCCCCGAGCGAGAAAGGGCCCTGCTCCACGCGGCCCTGGGCGCTGACCAGGGCTGCCCAACGCCGGCCAATTCTCACGAGCGTTCTGCCCAAATCGATCCCGATTTGGGCAGAACGCTCGTGAGAATTGGCCGGCAAACGCCCGGCGAACACACTTCGGGCACCACAGGGCCGCAGGGCCGCCCCCCCGGGGCCCTGTCCGGGATCGCGTGTCGGCGCGTTCCGGCACCGCCAGGAGGTGCTCCGGGAGGCGGGCCCCGGGGAGGCCGACGCCTCCCGCTCCTCAGCCTCCGGGGGTCCCCTCCCTGGCGCCGGCCGCTGGGGCCGGGCCAGCCCCGAAAGCCGGGCCCGGGCCCGGGCCTGCTTGCTCAGCCTTCCGTTGCCAGGGGCCTGAGCCTGGGGGCCTCCGCATGGGGAACCCTGAGTCCCGCGCCACGAGTCCCCCCGACCGTCCCGGCGCCCACGGCACCTTTCGCGGCTTCGTCCCAGCCGTGGAGTGAGAGATCACTCCGTTCCCCCACAGAGGCCAGCCCCCTCCACGGGCGCCCCGGCCGCCCGCCACGGCGGAGGCGGACGCCCGGCCACGGCGCCTCCATCCACTCTGCTCGGGGAAAACTCCCCGGCGCCGGGGCCGCCGGCCGCGCCCCATCGTCGCGGCTCGTTTTCCGGGTGGCCGCGCCATGCCCCGAGCGAGAAAGGGCCCTGCTCCACGCGGCCCTGGGCGCTGACCAGGGCTGCCCAACGCCGGCCAATTCTCACGAGCGTTCTGCCCACATCGATCCCGATTTGGGCAGAACGCTCGTGAGAATTGGCCGGAAAAAGCCCGGCGAACACACTTCGGGCACCACAGGGCCGCAGGGCCGCCCCCCCGGGGCCCTGTCCGGGATCGCGTGTCGGCGCGTTCCGGCACCGCCAGGAGGAGCTCCGGGAGGCGGGCCCCGGGGAGGCCGACGCCTCCCGCTCCTCAGCCTCCGGGGTTCCCCTCCCTGGCGCCGGCCGCTGGGGCCGGGCCAGCCCCGAAAGCCGGGCCCAGGCCCGGGCCTGCTTGCTCAGCCTTCCGTTGCCAGGGGCCTGAGCCTGGGGGCCTCCGCATGGGGAACCCTGAGTCCCGCGCCACGAGTCCCCCGGACCGTCCCGGCGACCACGGCACCTTTCGCGGCTTCGTCCCAGCCGTGGAGTGAGAGATCACTCCGTTCCCCCACAGAGGCCAGCCCCCTCCACGGGCGCCCCGGCCGCCCGCCACGGTGGAGGCGGACGCCCGGCCACGGCGCCTCCATCCACTCTGCTCGGGGAAAACTCCCCGGCGCCGGGGCCGCCGGCCGCGCCCCATCGTCGCGGCTCGTTTTCCGGGTGGCCGCGCCATGCCCCGAGCGAGAAAGGGCCCTGCTCCACGCGGCCCTGGGCGCTGACCAGGGCTGCCCAACGCCGGCCAATTCTCACGAGCGTTCTGCCCAAATCGATCCCGATTTGGGCAGAACGCTCGTGAGAATTGGCCGGAAAACGCCCGGCGAACACACTTCGGGCACCAGAGGGCCGCAGGGCCGCCCCCCCGGGGCCCTGTCCGGGATCGCGTGTCGGCGCGTTCCGGCACCGCCAGGAGGAGCTCCGGGAGGCGGGCCCCGGGGAGGCCGACGCCTCCCGCTCCTCAGCCTCCGGGGGTCCCCTCCCTGGCGCCGGCCGCTGGGGCCGGGCCAGCCCCGAAAGCCGGGCCCGGGCCCGGGCCTGCTTGCTCAGCCTTCCGTTGCCAGGGGCCTGAGCCTGGGGGCCTCCGCATGGGGAACCCTGAGTCCCGCGCCACGAGTCCCCCCGACCGTCCCGACGACCACGGCACCTTTCGCGGCTTCGTCCCAGCCGTGGAGTGAGAGATCACTCCGTTCCCCCACAGAGGCCAGCCCCCTCCACGGGCGCCCCGGCCGCCCGCCACGGCGGAGGCGGACGCCCGGCCACGGCGCCTCCATTCACTCTGCTCGGGGAAAACTCCCCGGCGCCGGGCCCCCGGCCGCGCCCCATCGTCGCGGCTCGTTTTCCTGGTGGCCGCGCCATGCCCCGAGCGAGAAAGGGCCCTGCTCCACGCGGCCCTGTGCGCTAACCAGGGCTGCCCAACGCCGGCCAATTCTCACGAGCGTTCTGCCCAAATCGATCCCGATTTGGGCAGAACGCTCGTGAGAATTGGCCGGAAAACGCCCGGCGAACACACTTCGGGCACCAGAGGGCCGCAGGGCCGCCCCCCGGGGCCCTGTCCGGGATCGCGTGTCGTCGAATTCCGGCACCACCAGGAGGAGCTCCGGGAGGCGGGCCCCGGGGAGGCCGACGCCTCCCGCTCCTCAGCCTCCGGGGGTCCCCTCCCTGGCGCCGGCCGCTGGGGCCGGGCCAGCCCCGAAAGCCGGGCCCAGGCCCGGGCCTGCTTGCTCAGCCTTCCGTTGCCAGGGGCCTGAGCCTGGGGGCCTCCGCATGGGGAACCCTGAGTCCCGCGCCACGAGTCCCCCCGACCGTCCCGGCGACCACGGCACCTTTCGCGGCTTCGTCCCAGCCGTGGAGTGAGAGATCACTCCGTTCCCCCACAGAGGCCAGCCCCCTCCACGGGCGCCCCGGCCGCCCGCCACGGCGGAGGCGGACGCCCGGCCACGGCGCCTCCATCCACTCTGCTCGGGGAAAACTCCCCGGCGCCGGGGCCGCCGGCCGCGCCCCATCGTCGCGGCTCGTTTTCCGGGTGGCCGCGCCATGCCCCGAGCGAGAAAGGGCCCTGTTCCACGCGGCCCTGGGCGCTGACCAGGGCTGCCCAACGCCGGCCAATTCTCACGAGCGTTCTGCCCAAATCGATCCCAATTTGGGCAGAACGCTCGTGAGAATTGGCCGGAAAACGCCCGGCGAACACACTTCAGGCACCACAGGGCCGCAGGGCCGCCCCCCCGGGGCCCTGTCCGGGATCGCGTGTCGGCGCGTTCCGGCACCGCCAGGAGGAGCTCCGGGAGGCGGGCCCCGGGGAGGCCGACGCCTCCCGTTCCTCAGCCTCCGGGGGTCCCCTCCCTGGCGCCGGCCGCTGGGGCCGGGCCAGCCCCGAAAGCCGGGCCCGGGCCCGTGCCTGCTTGCTCAGCCTTCCGTTGCCAGGGGCCTGAGCCTGGGGGCCTCCGCATGGGGAACCCTGAGTCCCGCGCCACGAGTCCCCCCGACCGTCCCGGCGACCACGGCACCTTTCGCGGCTTCGTCCCGGCCGTGGAGTGAGAGATCACTCCGTTCCCCCACAGAGGCCAGCCCCCTCCAGGGGCGCCCCGGCCGCCCGCCACGGCGGAGGCGGACGCCCGGCCACGGCGCCTCCATCCACTCTGCTCGGGGAAAACTCCCCGGCGCCGGGGCCGCCGGCCGCGCCCCATCGTCGCGGCTCGTTTTCCGGGTGGCCGCGCCATGCCCCGAGCGAGAAAGGGCCCTGCTCCACGCGGCCCTGGGCGCTGACCAGGGCTGCCCAACGCCGGCCAATTCTCACGAGCGTTCTGCCCAAATCGATCCCGATTTGGGCAGAACGCTCGTGAGAATTGGCCGGAAAACGCCCGGCGAACACACTTCGGGCACCACAGGGCCGCAGGGCCGCCCCCCCGGGGCCCTGTCCGGGATCGCGTGTCGGCGCGTTCCGGCACCGCCAGGAGGAGCTCCGGGAGGCGGGCCCCGGGGAGGCCGACGCCTCCCGCTCCTCAGCCTCCGGGGGTCCCCTCCCTGGCGCCGGCCGCTGGGGCCGGGCCAGCCCCGAAAGCCGGGCCCGGGCCCGGGCCTGCTTGCTCAGCCTTCCGTTGCCAGGGGCCTGAGCCTGGGGGCCTCCGCATGGGGAACCCTGAGTCCCGCGCCACGAGTCCCCCCGACCGTCCCGGCGACCACGGCACCTTTCGCGGCTTCGTCCCAGCCGTGGAGTGAGAGATCACTCCGTTCCCCCACAGAGGCCAGCCCCCTCCACGGGCGCCCCGGCCGCCCGCCACGGCGGAGGCGGACGCCCGGCCACGGCGCCTCCATCCACTCTGCTCGGGGAAATCTCCCCGGCGCCGGGGCCGCCGGCCGCACCCCATCGTCGCGGCTCGTTTTCCGGGTGGCCGCGCCATGCCCCGAGCGAGAAAGGGCCCTGATCCACGCGGCCCTGGGCGCTACCAGGGCTGCCCAACGCCGGCCAATTCTCACGAGCGTTCTGCCCAAATCGATCCCGATTTGGGCAGAACGCTCGTGAGAATTGGCCGGAAAACGCCCGGCGAACACAGTTCGGGCACCAGAGGGCCGCAGGGCCGCCCCCCCGGGGCCCAGTCCGGGATCGCGTGTCGGCGCGTTCCGGCACCGCCAGGAGGAGCTCCGGGAGGCGGGCCCCGGGGAGGCCGACGACTCCCGCTCCTCAGCCTCCGGGGGTCCCCTCCCTGGCGCCGGCCGCTGGGGCCGGGCCAGCCCCGAAAGCCGGGCCCGGGCCCGGGCCTGCTTGCTCAGCCTTCCGTTGCCAGGGGCCTGAGCCTGGGGGCCTCCGCATGGGGAACCCTGAGTCCCGCGCCACGAGTCCCCCCGACCGTCCCGGCGACCACGGCACCTTTCGCGGCTTCGTCCCAGCCGTGGAGTGAGAGATCACTCCGTTCCCCCACAGAGGCCAGCCCCCTCCACGGGCGCCCCGGCCGCCCGCCAAGGCGGAGGCGGACGCCCGGCCACGGCGCCTCCATCCACTCTGCTCGGGGAAAACTCCCCGGCGCCGGGGCCGCCGGCCGCGCCCCATCGTCGCGGCTCGTTTTCCGGGTGGCCGCGCCATGCCCCGAGCGAGAAAGGGCCCTGCTCCACGCGGCCCTGAGCGCTGACCAGGGCTGCCCAACGCCGGCCAATTCTCACGAGCGTTCTGCCCAAATCGATCCCGATTTGGGCAGAACGCTCGTGAGAATTGGCCGGAAAACGCCCGGCGAACACACTTCGGGCACCACAGGGCCGCAGGGCCGCCCCCCCGGGGCCCTGTCCGGGATCGCGTGTCGGCGCGTTCCGGCACCACCAGGAGGAGCTCCGGGAGGCGTGCCGCGGGGAGGCCGACGCCTCCCGCTCCTCAGCCTCCGGGGGTCCCCTCCCTGGCGCCGGCAGCTGGGGCCGGGCCAGCCCCGAAAGCCGGGCCCGGGCCCGGGCCTGCTTGCTCAGCCTTCCGTTGCCAGGGGCCTGAGCCTGGGGGCCTCCCCATGGGGAACCCTGAGTCCCGCGCCACGAGTCCCCCGACCGTCCCGGCGACAACGGCACCTTTCGCGGCTTCGTCCTAGCCGCGGAGTGAGAGACCAGTCCGTTTCCCCACAGAGGCCAGCCCCCTCCAGGGGCGCCCCGGCCGCCCGCCACGGCGGAGGCGGACGCCCGGCCAAGGCGCCTCCATCCACTCTGCTCGGGGAAAACTCCCCGGCGCCGCGGCTGCCGGCCGCGCCCCATCGTCGTGGCTCGTTTTCCGGGTGGCCGCGACATGCCCCGAGCGAGAAAGGGCCCTGCTCCACGCGGAACTGGGCGCTGACCAGGGCTGCCCAACGCCGGCCAATTCTCACGAGCGTTCTGCCCAAATCGATCCCGATTTGGGCAGAACGCTCGTGAGAATTGGCCGGAAAACGCCCGGCGAACACACTTCGGGCACCACAGGGCCGCAGGGCGGCCCCCCCCGGGGCCCTGTCCGGACCGCTTGTCGTCGCGTTCCGGCACCGCCAGGAGGAGCTCCGGGAGGCTTGCCGCGGGGAGGCCGACGCCTCCCGCTCCTCAGCCTCCGGGGGTCCCCTCCCTGGCCCCGGCAGCTGGGGCCGGGCCAGCCCCGAAAGCCGGGCCCGGGCCCGGGCCTGCTTGCTCAGCCTTCCGTTGCCAGGGGCCTGAGCCTGGGCGCCTCCCCATGGGGAACCCTGAGTCCCGGGCCACGAGTCCCCCGACCGTCCCGGCGACAACGGCACCTTTCGCGGCTCCGTCCTAGCCGCGGAGTGAGAGACCAGTCCGTTTCCCCACAGAGGCCAGCCCCCTCCAGGGGCGCCCCGACCGCCCGCCACGGCGGAGGCGGACGCCCGGCCACGGCGCCTCCATCCACTCTGCTCGGGAAAACTCCCCGGCGCCGCGGCTGCCGGCCGCGCCCCATCGTCGCGGCTCGTTTTCCGGGTGGCCGCGACATGCCCCGAGCGAGAAAGGGCCCTGCTCCACGCGGAACTGGGTGCTGACCAGGGCTGCCCAACGCCGGCCAATTCTCACGAGCGTTCTGCCCAAATCGATCCCGATTTGGGCAGAACGCTCGTGAGAATTGGCCGGAAAACGCCCGGCGAACACACTTGGGCACCACAGGGCCGCAGGGCGGCCCCCCCCGGGGCCCTGTCCGGGACCGCGTGTCGTCGCGTTCCGGCACCGCCAGGAGGAGCTCCCGGAGGCGTGCCGCGGGGAGGCCGACGCCTCCCGCTCCTCAGCCTCCGGGGGTCCCCTCCCTGGCACCGGCAGCTGGGGCCGGGCCAGCCCCGAAAGCCGGGCCCGGGCCCGGGCCTGCTTGCTCAGCCTTCCGTTGCCAGGGGCCTGAGCCTGGGGGCCTCCCCATGGGGAACCCTGAGTCCCGCGCCACGAGTCCCCCGACCGTCCCGGCCACAACGGCACCTTTCGCGGCTTCGTCCTAGCCGCGGAGTGAGAGACCAGTCCGTTTCCCCACAGAGGCCAGCCCCCTCCAGGGGCGCCCCGGCAGCCCGCCACGGCGGAGGCGGACGCCCGGCCACGGCGCCTCCATCCACTCTGCTCGGGGAAAACTCCCCGGCGCCGCGGCTGCCGGCCGCGCCCCATGGTCGCGGCTCGTTTTCCGGGTGGCCGCGAATGCCCCGAGCGAGAAAGGGCCCTGCTCCACGCGGAACTGGGCGCTGACCAGGGCTGCCCAACGCCGGCCAATTCTCACGAGCGTTCTGCCCAGGGCAGAACGCTCGTGAGAATTGGCCGGAAAACGCCCGGCGAACACACTTCGGGCACCACAGGGCCGCAGGGCGGCCCCCCCCGGGGCCCTGTCCGGACCGCTTGTCGTCGCGTTCCGGCACCGCCAGGAGGAGCTCCGGGAGGCTTGCCGCGGGGAGGCCGACGCCTCCCGCTCCTCAGCCTCCGGGGGTCCCCTCCCTGGCCCCGGCAGCTGGGGCCGGGCCAGCCCCGAAAGCCGGGCCCGGGCCCGGGCCTGCTTGCTCAGCCTTCCGTTGCCAGGTGCTTGAGCCTGGGGGCCTCCCCATGGGGAACCCTGAGTCCCGCGCCACGAGTCCCCCGACCGTCCCGGCGACAACGGCACCTTTCGCGGCTTCGTCCTAGCCGCGGAGTGAGAGACCAGTCCGTTTCCCCACAGAGGCCAGCCCCCTCCAGGGGCGCCCCGGCCGCCCGCCACGGCGGAGGCGGACGCCCGGCCACGGCGCCTCCATCCACTCTGCTCGGGGAAAACTCCCCGGCGCCGGGGCCGACGGCCGCGCCCCATCGTCGCGGCTCGTTTTCCGGGTGGCCGCGCCATGCCCCGAGCGAGAAAGGGCCCTGCTCCACGCGGCCCTGGGCGCTGACCAGGGCTGCCCAACGCCGGCCAATTCTCACGAGCGTTCTGCCCAAATCGATCCCGATTTGGGCAGAACGCTCGTGAGAATTGGCCGGAAAACGCCCGGCGAACACACTTCGGGCACCACAGGGCCGCAGGGCCGCCCCCCCGGGGCCCTGTCCGGGATCGCGTGTCGGCGCGTTCCGGCACCGCCAGGAGGAGCTCCGGGAGGCGTGCCGCGGGGAGGCCGACGCCTCCCGCTCCTCAGCCTCCGGGGGTCCCCTCCCTGGCGCCGGCAGCTGGGGCCGGGCCAGCCCCGAAAGCCGGGCCCGGGCCCGGGCCTGCTTGCTCAGCCTTCCGTTGCCAGGGGCCTGAGCCTGGGGGCCTCCCCATGGGGAACCCTGAGTCCCGCGCCACGAGTCCCCCGACCGTCCCGGCGACAACGGCACCTTTCGCGGCTTCGTCCTAGCCGCGGAGTGAGAGACCAGTCCGTTTCCCCACAGAGGCCAGCCCCCTCCAGGGGCGCCCCGGCCGCCCGCCACGGCGGAGGCGGACGCCCGGCCAAGGCGCCTCCATCCACTCTGCTCGGGGAAAACTCCCCGGCGCCGCGGCTGCCGGCCGCGCCCCATCGTCGTGGCTCGTTTTCCGGGTGGCCGCGACATGCCCCGAGCGAGAAAGGGCCCTGCTCCACGCGGAACTGGGCGCTGACCAGGGCTGCCCAACGCCGGCCAATTCTCACGAGCGTTCTGCCCAAATCGATCCCGATTTGGGCAGAACGCTCGTGAGAATTGGCCGGAAAACTCCCGGCGAACACACTTCGGGCACCACAGGGCCGCAGGGCGGCCCCCCCCGGGGCCCTGTCCGGACCGCTTGTCGTCGCGTTCCGGCACCGCCAGGAGGAGCTCCGGGAGGCTTGCCGCGGGGAGGCCGACGCCTCCCGCTCCTCAGCCTCCGGGGGTCCCCTCACTGGCCCCGGCAGCTGGGGCCGGGCCAGCCCCGAAAGCCGGGCCCGGGCCCGGGCCTGCTTGCTCAGCCTTCCGTTGCCAGGGGCCTGAGCCTGGGCGCCTCCCCATGGGGAACCCTGAGTCCCGCGCCACGAGTCCCCCGACCGTCCCGGCGACAACGGCACCTTTCGCGGCTCCGTCCTAGCCGCGGAGTGAGAGACCAGTCCGTTTCCCCACAGAGGCCAGCCCCCTCCAGGGGCGCCCCGGCCGCCCGCCACGGCGGAGGCGGACGCCCGGCCACGGCGCCTCCATCCACTCTGCTCGGGGAAAACTCCCCGGCGCCGCGGCTGCCGGCTGCGCCCCATCGTCGCGGCTCGTTTTCCGGGTGGCCGCGACATGCCCCGAGCGATAAAGGGCCCTGCTCCACGCGGAACTGGGCGCTGACCAGGGCTGCCCAACGCCGGCCAATTCTCACGAGCGTTCTGCCCAAATCGATCCCGATTTGGGCAGAACGCTCGTGAGAATTGGCCGGAAAACGCCCGGCGTACACACTTCGGGCACCACAGGGCCGCAGGGCGGCCCCCCCCGGGGCCCTGTCCGGGACCGCGTGTCGTCGCGTTCCGGCACCGCCAGGAGGAGCTCCGGGAGGCGTGCCGCGGGGAGGCCGACGCCTCCCGCTCCTCAGCCTCCGGGGGTCCCCTCCCTGGCGCCGGCAGCTGGGGCCGGGCCAGCCCCGAAAGCCGGGCCCGGGCCCGGGCCTGCTTGCTCAGCCTTCCGTTGCCAGGGGCCTGAGCCTGGGGGCCTCCCCATGGGGAACCCTGAGTCCCGCGCCACGAGTCCCCCGACCGTCCCGGCCACAATGGCACCTTTCGCGGCTTCGTCCTAGCCGCGGAGTGAGAGACCAGTCCGTTTCCCCACAGAGGCCAGCCCCCTCCAGGGGCGCCCCGGCCGCCCGCCACGGCGGAGGCGGACGCCCGGCCACGGCGCCTCCATCCACTCTGCTTGGGGAAAACTCCCCGGCGCCGCGGCTGCCGGCCGCGCCCCATGGTCGCGGCTCGTTTTCCGGGTGGCCGCGACATGCCCCGAGCGAGAAAGGGCCCTGCTCCACGCGGAACTGGGCGCTGACCAGGGCTGCCCTACGCCGGCCAATTCTCACGAGCGTTCTGCCCAAATCGATCCCGATTTGGGCAGAACGCTCGTGAGAATTGGCCGGAAAACGCCCGGCGAACACACTTCGGGCACCACAGGGCCGCAGGGTGGCCCCCCCCGGGGCCCTGTCCGGGATCGCGTGTCGTCGCGTTCCGGCACCGACAGGAGGAGCTCCGGGAGGCGTGCCGCGGGGAGGCCGACGCCTCCCGCTCCTCAGCCTCCGGGGTTCCCCTCCCTGGCGCCGGCAGCTGGGGCCGGGCCAGCTCCGAAAGCCGGGCCCGGGCCCGGGCCTGCTTGCTCAGCCTTCCGTTTCCAGGGGCCTGAGCCTGGGGGCCACCCCATGGGGAACCCTGAGTCCCGCGCCACGTGTCCCCCGACCGTCCCGGCCACAACGGCACCTTTCGCGGCTTCGTCCTAGCCGCGGAGTGAGAGACCAGTCCGTTTCCCCACAGAGGCCAGCCCCCTCCAGGGGCGCCCCGGCCGCCCGCCACGGCGGAGGCGGACGCCCGGCCACGGCGCCTCCATCCACTCTGCTCGGGGAAAACTCCCCGGCGCCGCGGCTGCCGGCCGCGCCCCATCGTCGCGGCTCGTTTTCCGGGTGGCCGCGACATGCCCCGAGCGAGAAAGGGCCCTGCTCCACGCGGAACTGGGCGCTGACCAGGGCTGCCCAACGCCGGCCAATTCTCACGAGCGTTCTGCCCAAATCGATCCCGATTTGGGCAGAACGCTCGTGAGAATTGGCCGGAAAACGCCCGGCGAACACACTTCGGGCACCACAGGGCCGCAGGGCGGCCCCCCCCGGGGCCCTGTCCGGACCGCTTGTCGTCGCGTTCCGGCACCGCCAGGAGGAGCTCCGGGAGGCTTGCCGCGGGGAGGCCGACGCCTCCCGCTCCTCAGCCTCCGGGGGTCCCTCCCTGGCCCCGGCAGCTGGGGCCGGGCCAGCCCCGAAAGCCGGGCCCGGGCCCGGGCCTGCTTGCTCAGCCTTCTGTTGCCAGGGGCCTGAGCCTGGGCGCCTCCCCATGGGGAACCCTGAGTCCCGCGCCACGAGTCCCCCGACCGTCCCGGCGACAACGGCACCTTTCGCGGCTCCGTCCTAGCCGCGGAGTGAGAGACCAGTCCGTTTCCCCACAGAGGCCAGCCCCCTCCAGGGGCGCCCCGGCCGCCCGCCACGGCGGAGGCGGACGCCCGGCCACGGCGCCTCCATCCACTCTGCTCGGGGAAAACTCCCCGGCGCCGCGGCTGCCGGCCGCGCCCCATCGTCGCGGCTCGTTTTCCGGGTGGCCGCGACATGCCCCGAGCGAATAAGGGCCCTGCTCCACGCGGAACTAGGCGCTGACCAGGGCTGCCCAACGCCGGCCAATTCTCACGAGCGTTCTGCCCAGGGCAGAACGCTCGTGAGAATTGGCCGGAAAACGCCCGGCGAACACACTTCGGGCACCACAGGGCCGCAGGGCGGCCCCCCCCGGGGCCCTGTCCGGACCGCTTGTCGTCGCGTTCCGGCACCGCCAGGAGGAGCTCCGGGAGGCGTGCCGCGGGGAGGCCGCCGCCTCCCGCTCCTCAGCCTCCGGGGGTCCCCTCCCTGGCGCCGGCAGCTGGGGCCGGGCCAGCCCCAAAAGCCGGGCCCGGGCCCGGGCCTGCTTGCTCAGCCTTCCGTTGCCAGGGGCCTGAGCCTGGGGGCCTCCCCATGGGGAACCCTGAGTCCCGCGCCACGAGTCCCCCGACCGTCCCGGCGACAACGGCACCTTTCGCGGCTTCGTCCTAGCCGCGGAGTGAGAGACCAGTCCGTTTCCCCACAGAGGCCAGCCCCCTCCAGGGGCGCCCCGGCCGCCCGCCACGGCGGAGGCGGACGCCCGGCCACGGCGCCTCCATCCACTCTGCTCGGGGAAAACTCCCCGGCGCCGCGGCTGCCTGCCGCGCCCCATCGTCGCGGCTCGTTTTCCAGGTGGCCGCGACATGCCCCGAGCGAGAAAGGGCCCTGCTCCACGCGGAACTGGGCGCTGACCAGGGCTGCCCAACGCCGGCCAATTCTCACGAGCGTTCTGCCCAAATCGATCCCGATTTGGGCAGAACGCTCGTGAGAATTGGCCGGAAAACGCTCGGCGAACACACTTCGGGCACCACAGGGCCGCAGTGCGGCCCCCCCCGGGCCCTGTCCGGGAGGGCGTGTCGTCGCGTTCCGGCACCGCCAGGAGGAGCTCCGGGAGGCGTGCCGCGGGGAGGCCGACGCCTCCCGCTCCTCAGCCTCCGGGGGTCCCCTCCCTGGCGCCGGCAGCTGGGGCCGGGCCAGCCCCGAAAGCCGGGCCCGGGCCCGGGCCTGCTTGCTCAGCCTTCCGTTGCCAGGGGCCTGAGCCTGGGGGCATCCCCATGGGGAACCCTGAGTCCCGCGCCACGAGTCCCCCGACCGTCCCGGCGACAACGGCACCTTTCGCGGCTTCGTCCTAGCCGCGGAGTGAGAGACCAGTCCGTTTCCCCACAGAGGCCAGCCCCCTCCAGGGGCGCCCCGGCCGCCCGCCACGGCGGAGGCGGACGCCCAGCCACGGCGCCTCCATCCACTCTGCTCGGGGAAAACTCCCCGGCGCCGCGGCTGCCGGCCGCCCCCCATGGTCGCGGCTCGTTTTCCGGGTGGCCGCGACATGCCCCGAGCGAGAAAGGGCCCTGCTCCACGCGGAACTGGGCGCTGACCAGGGCTGCCCAACGCCGGCCAATTCTCACGAGCGTTCTGCCCAAATCGATCCCGATTTGGGCAGAACGCTCGTGAGAATTGGCCGGAAAACGCCCGGCGAACACACTTCGGGCACCACAGGGCCGCAGGGCGGCCCCCCCCGGGGCCCTGTCCGGGATCGCGTGTCGTCGCGTTCCGGCACCGACAGGAGGAGCTCCGGGAGGCGTGCCGCGGGGAGGCCGACGCCTCCCGCTCCTCAGCCTCCGGGGTTCCCCTCGCTGGCGCCGGCAGCTGGGGCCGGGCCAGCTCCGAATGCCGGGCCCGGGCCCGGGCCTGCTTGCTCAGCCTTCCGTTTCCAGGGGCCTGAGCCTGGGGGCCACCCCATGGGGAACCCTGAGTCCCGCGCCACGTGTCCCCCGACCGTCCCGGCCACAACGGCACCTTTCGCGGCTTCGTCCTAGCCGCGGAGTGAGAGACCAGTCCGTTTCCCCACAGAGGCCAGCCCCCTCCAGGGGCGCCCCGGCCGCCCGCCACGGCGGAGGCGGACGCCCGGCCACGGCGCCTCCATCCACTCTGCTCGGGGAAAACTCCCCGGCGCCGCGGCTGCCGGCCGCGCCCCATCGTCGCGGCTCGTTTTCCGGGTGGCCGCGACATGCCCCGAGCGAGAAAGGGCCCTGCTCCACGCGGAACTGGGCGCTGACCAGGGCTGCCCAACGCCGGCCAATTCTCACGAGCGTTCTGCCCAAATCGATCCCGATTTGGGCAGAACGCTCGTGAGAATTGGCCGGAAAACGCCCGGCGAACACACTTCGGGCACCACAGGGCCGCAGGGCGGCCCCCCCCGGGGCCCTGTCCGGACCGCTTGTCGTCGCGTTCCGGCACCGCCAGGAGGAGCTCCGGGAGGCTTGCCGCGGGGAGGCCGACGCCTCCCGCTCCTCAGCCTCCGGGGGTCCCTCCCTGGCCCCGGCAGCTGGGGCCGGGCCAGCCCCGAAAGCCGGGCCCGGGCCCGGGCCTGCTTGCTCAGCCTTCTGTTGCCAGGGGCCTGAGCCTGGGCGCCTCCCCATGGGGAACCCTGAGTCCCGCGCCACGAGTCCCCCGACCGTCCCGGCGACAACGGCACCTTTCGCGGCTCCGTCCTAGCCGCGGAGTGAGAGACCAGTCCGTTTCCCCACAGAGGCCAGCCCCCTCCAGGGGCGCCCCGGCCGCCCGCCACGGCGGAGGCGGACGCCCGGCCACGGCGCCTCCATCCACTCTGCTCGGGGAAAACTCCCCGGCGCCGCGGCTGCCGGCCGCGCCCCATCGTCGCGGCTCGTTTTCCGGGTGGCCGCGACATGCCCCGAGCGAATAAGGGCCCTGCTCCACGCGGAACTAGGCGCTGACCAGGGCTGCCCAACGCCGGCCAATTCTCACGAGCGTTCTGCCCAGGGCAGAACGCTCGTGAGAATTGGCCGGAAAACGCCCGGCGAACACACTTCGGGCACCACAGGGCCGCAGGGCGGCCCCCCCCGGGGCCCTGTCCGGACCGCTTGTCGTCGCGTTCCGGCACCGCCAGGAGGAGCTCCGGGAGGCGTGCCGCGGGGAGGCCGCCGCCTCCCGCTCCTCAGCCTCCGGGGGTCCCCTCCCTGGCGCCGGCAGCTGGGGCCGGGCCAGCCCCGAAAGCCGGGCCCGGGCCCGGGCCTGCTTGCTCAGCCTTCCGTTGCCAGGGGCCTGAGCCTGGGGGCCTCCCCATGGGGAACCCTGAGTCCCGCGCCACGAGTCCCCCGACCGTCCCGGCGACAACGGCACCTTTCGCGGCTTCGTCCTAGCCGCGGAGTGAGAGACCAGTCCGTTTCCCCACAGAGGCCAGCCCCCTCCAGGGGCGCCCCGGCCGCCCGCCACGGCGGAGGCGGACGCCCGGCCACGGCGCCTCCATCCACTCTGCTCGGGGAAAACTCCCCGGCGCCGCGGCTGCCTGCCGCGCCCCATCGTCGCGGCTCGTTTTCCAGGTGGCCGCGACATGCCCCGAGCGAGAAAGGGCCCTGCTCCACGCGGAACTGGGCGCTGACCAGGGCTGCCCAACGCCGGCCAATTCTCACGAGCGTTCTGCCCAAATCGATCCCGATTTGGGCAGAACGCTCGTGAGAATTGGCCGGAAAACGCTCGGCGAACACACTTCGGGCACCACAGGGCCGCAGTGCGGCCCCCCCCCGGGCCCTGTCCGGGAGGGCGTGTCGTCGCGTTCCGGCACCGCCAGGAGGAGCTCCGGGAGGCGTGCCGCGGGGAGGCCGACGCCTCCCGCTCCTCAGCCTCCGGGGGTCCCCTCCCTGGCGCCGGCAGCTGGGGCCGGGCCAGCCCCGAAAGCCGGGCCCGGGCCCGGGCCTGCTTGCTCAGCCTTCCGTTGCCAGGGGCCTGAGCCTGGGGGCCTCCCCATGGGGAACCCTGAGTCCCGCGCCACGAGTCCCCCGACCGTCCCGGCGACAACGGCACCTTTCGCGGCTTCGTCCTAGCCGCGGAGTGAGAGACCAGTCCGTTTCCCCACAGAGGCCAGCCCCCTCCAGGGGCGCCCCGGCCGCCCGCCACGGCGGAGGCGGACGCCCGGCCACGGCGCCTCCATCCACTCTGCTCGGGGAAAACTCCCCGGCGCCGCGGCTGCCGGCCGCCCCCCATGATCGCGGCTCGTTTTCCGGGTGGCCGCGATATGCCCCGAGCGAGAAAGGGCCCTGCTCCACGCGGAACTGGGCGCTGACCAGGGCTGCCCAACGCCGGCCAATTCTCACGAGCGTTCTGCCCAAATCGATCCCGATTTGGGCAGAACGCTCGTGAGAATTGGCCGGAAAACGCCCGGCGAACACACTTCGGGCACCACAGGGCCGCAGGGCGGCCCCCCCCGGGGCCCTGTCCGGGATCGCGTGTCGTCGCGTTCCGGCACCGACAGGAGGAGCTCCGGGAGGCGTGCCGCGGGGAGGCCGACGCCTCCCGCTCCTCAGCCACCGGGGTTCCCCTCCCTGGCGCCGGCAGCTGGGGCCGGGCCAGCTCCGAAAGCCGGGCCCGGGCCCGGGCCTGCTTGCTCAGCCTTCCGTTTCCAGGGGCCTGAGCCTGGGGGCCACCCCATGGGGAACCCTGAGTCCCGCGCCACGTGTCCCCCGACCGTCCCGGCCACAACGGCACCTTTCGCGGCTTCGTCCTAGCCGCGGAGTGAGAGACCAGTCCGTTTCCCCACAGAGGCCAGCCCCCTCCAGGGGCGCCCCGGCCGCCCGCCACGGCGGAGGCGGACGCCCGGCCACGGCGCCTCCATCCACTCTGCTCGGGGAAAACTCCCCGGCGCCGCGGCAGCCGGCCGCGCCCCATCGTCGCGGCTCGTTTTCCGGGTGGCCGCGACATGCCCCGAGCGAGAAAGGGCCCTGCTCCACGCGGAACTGGGCGCTGACCAGGGCTGCCCAACGCCGGCCAATTCTCACGAGCGTTCTGCCCAGGGCAGAACGCTCGTGAGAATTGGCCGGAAAACGCCCGGCGAACACACTTCGGGCACCACAGGGCCGGAGGGCGGCCCCCCCCGGGGCCCTGTCCGGACCGCTTGTCGTCGCGTTCCGGCACCGCCAGGAGGAGCTCCGGGAGGCTTGCCGCGGGGAGGCCGACGCCTCCCGCTCCTCAGCCTCCGGGGGTCCCCTCCCTGGCCCCGGCAGCTGGGGCCGGGCCAGCCCCGAAAGCCGGGCCCGGGCTCGGGCCTGCTTGCTCAGCCTTCCGTTTCCAGGTGCCTGAGCCTGGGGGCCTCCCCATGGGGAACCCTGAGTCCCGCGCCACGAGTCCCCCGACCGTCCCGGCGACAACGGCACCTTTCGCGGCTTCGTCCTAGCCGCGGAGTGAGAGACCAGTCCGTTTCCCCACAGAGGCCAGCCCCCTCCAGTGGCGCCCCGGCCGCCCGCCACGGCGGAGGCGGACGCCCGGCCACGGCGCCTCCATCCACTCTGCTCGGGGAAAACTCCCCGGCGCCGCGGCTGCCGGCCACGCCCCATCGTCGCGGCTCGTTTTCCGGGTGGCCGCGACATGCCCCGAGCGAGAAAGGGCCCTGCTCCACGCGGAACTGGGCGCTGACCAGGGCTGCCCAACTCCGGCCAATTCTCACGAGCGTTCTGCCCAAATCGATCCCGATTTGGGCAGAACGCTCGTGAGAATTGGCCGGAAAACGCCCGGCGAACACACTTCGGGCACCACAGGGCCGCAGTGCGGCCCCCCCCGGGCCCTGTCCGGGACGGCGTGTCGTCGCGTTCCGGCACCGCCAGGAGGAGCTCCGGGAGGCGTGCCGCGGGGAGGCCGCCGCCTCCCGCTCCTCAGCCTCCGGTGGTCCCCTCCCTGGCGCCGGAAGCTGGGGCCGGGCCAGCCCCGAAAGCCGGGCCCGGGCCCGGGCCTGCTTGCTCAGCCTTCCGTTGCCAGGGGCCTGAGCCTGGGGGCCTCCCCATGGGGAACCCTGAGTCCCGCGCCACGAGTCCCCCGACCGTCCCGGCGACAACGGCACCTTTCGCGGCTTCGTCCTAGCCGCGGAGTGAGAGACCAGTCCGTTTCCCCACAGAGGCCAGCCCCCTCCAGGGGCGCCCCGGCCGACCGCCACGGCGGAGGCGGACGCCCGGCCACGGCGCCTCCATCCACTCTGCTCGGGGAAAACTCCCCGGCGCCGCGGTTGCCTGCCGCGCCCCATCGTCGCGGCTCGTTTTCCAGGTGGCCGCGACATGCCCCGAGCGAGAAAGGGCCCTGCTCCACGCGGAACTGGGCGCTGACCAGGGCTGCCCAACGCCGGCCAATTCTCACGAGCGTTCTGCCCAAATCGATCCCGATTTGGGCAGAACGCTCGTGAGAATTGGCCGGAAAACGCTCGGCGAACACACTTCGGGCACCACAGGGCCGCAGTGCGGCCCCCCCCGGGCCCTGTCCGGGAGGGCGTGTCGTCGCGTTCCGGCACCGCCAGGAGGAGCTCCGGGAGGCGTGCCGCGGGGAGGCCGACGCCTCCCGCTCCTCAGCCTCCGGGGGTCCCCTCCCTGGCGCCGGCAGCTGGGGCCGGGCCAGCCCCGAAAGCCGGGCCCGGGCCCGGGCCTGCTTGCTCAGCCTTCCGTTGCCAGGGGCCTGAGCCTGGGGGCCTCCCCATGGGGAACCCTGAGTCCCGCGCCACGAGTCCCCCGACCGTCCCGGCGACAACGGCACCTTTCGCGGCTTCGTCCTAGCCGCGGAGTGAGAGACCAGTCCGTTTCCCCACAGAGGCCAGCCCCCTCCAGGGGCGCCCCGGCCGCCCGCCACGGCGGAGGCGGACGCCCGGCCACGGCGCCTCCATCCACTCTGCTCGGGGAAAACTCCCCGGCGCCGCGGCTGCCGGCCGCCCCCCATGGTCGCGCCTCGTTTTCCGGGTGGCCGCGACATGCCCCGAGCGAGAAAGGGCCCTGCTCCACGCGGAACTGGGCGCTGACCAGGGCTGCCCAACGCCGGCCAATTCTCACGAGCGTTCTGCCCAAATCGATCCCGATTTGGGCAGAACGCTCGTGAGAATTGGCCGGAAAACGCCCGGCGAACACACTTCGGGCACCACAGGGCCGCAGGGCGGCCCCCCCCGGGGCCCTGTCCGGGATCGCGTGTCGTCGCGTTCCGGCACCGACAGGAGGAGCTCCGGGAGGCGTGCCGCGGGGAGGCCGACGCCTCCCGCTCCTCAGCCTCCGGGGTTCCCCTCCCTGGCGCCGGCAGCTGGGGCCGGGCCAGCTCCGAAAGCCGGGCCCGGGCCCGGGCCTGCTTGCTCAGCCTTCCGTTTCCAGGGGCCTGAGCCTGGGGGCCACCCCATGGGGAACCCTGAGTCCCGCGCCACGTGTCCCCCGACCGTCCCGGCCACAACGGCACCTTTCGCGGCTTCGTCCTAGCCGCGGAGTGAGAGACCAGTCCGTTTCCCCACAGAGGCCAGCCCCCTCCAGGGGCGCCCCGGCCGCCCGCCACGGCGGAGGCGGACGCCCGGCCACGGCGCCTCCATCCACTCTGCTCGGGGAAAACTCCCCGGCGCCGCGGCTGCCGGCCGCGCCCCATCGTCGCGGCTCGTTTTCCGGGTGGCCGCGACATGCCCCGAGCGAGAAAGGGCCCTGCTCCACGCGGAACTGGGCGCTGACCAGGGCTGCCCAACGCCGGCCAATTCTCACGAGCGTTCTGCCCAGGGCAGAACGCTCGTGAGAATTGGCCGGAAAACGCCCGGCGAACACACTTCGGGCACCACAGGGCCGCAGGGCGGCCCCCCCCGGGGCCCTGTCCGGACCGCTTGTCGTCGCATTCCGGCACCGCCAGGAGGAGCTCCGGGAGGCTTGCCGCGGGGAGGCCGACGCCTCCCGCTCCTCAGCCTCCGGGGGTCCCCTCCCTGGCCCCGGCAGCTGGGGCCGGGCCAGCCCCGAAAGCCGGGCCCGGGCTCGGGCCTGCTTGCTCAGCCTTCCGTTTCCAGGTGCCTGAGCCTGGGGGCCTCCCCATGGGGAACCCTGAGTCCCGCGCCACGAGTCCCCCGACCGTCCCGGCGACAACGGCACCTTTCGCGGCTTCGTCCTAGCCGCGGAGTGAGAGACCAGTCCGTTTCCCCACAGAGGCCAGCCCCCTCCAGTGGCGCCCCGGCCGCCCGCCACGGCGGAGGCGGACGCCCGGCCACGGCGCCTCCATCCACTCTGCTCGGGGAAAACTCCCCGGCGCCGCGGCTGCCGGCCACGCCCCATCGTCGCGGCTCGTTTTCCGGGTGGCCGCGACATGCCCCGAGCGAGAAAGGGCCCTGCTCCACGCGGAACTGGGCGCTGACCAGGGCTGCCCAACTCCGGCCAATTCTCACGAGCGTTCTGCCCAAATCGATCCCGATTTGGGCAGAACGCTCGTGAGAATTGGCCGGAAAACGCCCGGCGAACACACTTCGGGCACCACAGGGCCGCAGTGCGGCCCCCCCCGGGCCCTGTCCGGGACGGCGTGTCGTCGCGTTCCGGCACCGCCAGGAGGAGCTCCGGGAGGCGTGCCGCGGGGAGGCCGCCGCCTCCCGCTCCTCAGCCTCCGGTGGTCCCCTCCCTGGCGCCGGAAGCTGGGGCCGGGCCAGCCCCGAAAGCCGGGCCCGGGCCCGGGCCTGCTTGCTCAGCCTTCCGTTGCCAGGGGCCTGAGCCTGGGGGCCTCCCCATGGGGAACCCTGAGTCCCGCGCCACGAGTCCCCCGACCGTCCCGGCGACAACGGCACCTTTCGCGGCTTCGTCCTAGCCGCGGAGTGAGAGACCAGTCCGTTTCCCCACAGAGGCCAGCCCCCTCCAGGGGCGCCCAGGCCGACCGCCACGGCGGAGGCGGACGCCCGGCCACGGCGCCTCCATCCACTCTGCTCGGGGAAAACTCCCCGGCGCCGCGGCTGCCTGCCGCGCCCCATCGTCGCGGCTCGTTTTCCAGGTGGCCGCGACATGCCCCGAGCGAGAAAGGGCCCTGCTCCACGCGGAACTGGGCGCTGACCAGGGCTGCACAACGCCGGCCAATTCTCACGAGCGTTCTGCCCAAATCGATCCCGATTTGGGCAGAACGCTCGTGAGAATTGGCCGGAAAACGCTCGGCGAACACACTTCGGGCACCACAGGGCCGCAGTGCGGCCCCCCCCCGGGCCCTGACCGGGAGGGCGTGTCGTCGCGTTCCGGCACCGCCAGGAGGAGCTCCGGGAGGCGTGCCGCGGGGAGGCCGACGCCTACCGCTCCTCAGCCTCCGGGGGTCCCCTCCCTGGCGCCGGCACCTGGGGCCGGGCCAGCCCCGAAAGCCGGGCCCGGGCCCGGGCCTGCTTGCTCAGCCTTCCGTTGCCAGGGGCCTGAGCCTGGGGGCCTCCCCATGGGGAACCCTGAGTCCCGCGCCACGAGTCCCCCGACCGTCCCGGCGACAACGGCACCTTTCGCGGCTTCGTCCTAGCCGCGGAGTGAGAGACCAGTCCGTTTCCCCACAGAGGCCAGCCCCCTCCAGGGGCGCCCCGGCCGCCCGCCACGGCGGAGGCGGACGCCCGGCCAAGGCGCCTCCATCCACTCTGCTCGGGGAAAACTCCCCGGCGCCGCGGCTGCCGGCCGCGCCCCATCGTCGTGGCTCGTTTTCCGGGTGGCCGCGACATGCCCCGAGCGAGAAAGGGCCCTGCTCCACGCGGAACTGGGCGCTGACCAGGGCTGCCCAACGCCGGCCAATTCTCACGAGCGTTCTGCCCAAATCGATCCCGATTTGGGCAGAACGCTCGTGAGAATTGGCCGGAAAACGCCCGGCGAACACACTTCGGGCACCACAGGGCCGCAGGGCGGCCCCCCCCGGGGCCCTGTCCGGACCGCTTGTCGTCGCGTTCCGGCACCGCCAGGAGGAGCTCCGGGAGGCTTGCCGCGGGGAGGCTGACGCCTCCCGCTCCTCAGCCTCCGGGGGTCCCCTCCCTGGCCCCGGCAGCTGGGGCCGGGCCAGCCCCGAAAGCCGGGCCCGGGCCCGGGCCTGCTTGCTCAGCCTTCCGTTGCCAGGGGCCTGAGCCTGGGCGCCTCCCCATGGGGAACCCTGAGTCCCGCGCCACGAGTCCCCCGACCGTCCCGGCGACAACGGCACCTTTCGCGGCTCCGTCCTAGCCGCGGAGTGAGAGACCAGTCCGTTTCCCCACAGAGGCCAGCCCCCTCCAGGGGCGCCCCGACCGCCCGCCACGGCGGAGGCGGACGCCCGGCCACGGCGCCTCCATCCACTCTGCTCGGGGAAAACTCCCCGGCGCCGCGGCTGCCGGCCGCGCCCCATCGTCGCGGCTCGTTTTCCGGGTGGCCGCGACATGCCCCGAGCGAGAAAGGGCCCTGCTCCACGCGGAACTGGGTGCTGACCAGGGCTGCCCAACGCCGGCCAATTCTCACGAGCGTTCTGCCCAAATCGATCCCGATTTGGGCAGAACGCTCGTGAGAATTGGCCGGAAAACGCCCGGCGAACACACTTGGGCACCACAGGGCCGCAGGGCGGCCCCCCCCGGGGCCCTGTCCGGGACCGCGTGTCGTCGCGTTCCGGCACCGCCAGGAGGAGCTCCCGGAGGCGTGCCGCGGGGAGGCCGACGCCTCCCGCTCCTCAGCCTCCGGGGGTCCCCTCCCTGGCGCCGGCAGCTGGGGCCGGGCCAGCCCCGAAAGCCGGGCCCGGGCCCGTGCCTGCTTGCTCAGCCTTCCGTTGCCAGGGGCCTGAGCCTGGGGGCCTCCCCATGGGGAACCCTGAGTCCCGCGCCACGAGTCCCCCGACCGTCCCGGCCACAACGGCACCTTTCGCGGCTTCGTCCTAGCCGCGGAGTGAGAGACCAGTCCGTTTCCCCACAGAGGCCAGCCCCCTCCAGGGGCGCCCCGGCAGCCCGCCACGGCGGAGGCGGACGCCCGGCCACGGCGCCTCCATCCACTCTGCTCGGGGAAAACTCCCCGGCGCCGCGGCTGCCGGCCGCGCCCCATGGTCGCGGCTCGTTTTCCGGGTGGCCGCGAATGCCCCGAGCGAGAAAGGGCCCTGCTCCACGCGGAACTGGGCGCTGACCAGGGCTGCCCAACGCCGGCCAATTCTCACGAGCGTTCTGCCCAAATCGATCCCGATTTGGGCAGAACGCTCGTGAGAATTGGCCGGAAAACGCCCGGCGAACACACTTCGGGCAACACAGGGCCGCAGGGCGGCCCCCCCCGGGGCCCTGTCCGGGATCGCGTGTCGTCGCGTTCCGGCACCGACAGGAGGAGCTCCGGGAGGCGTGCCGCGGGGAGGCCGACGCCTCCCGCTCCTCAGCCTCCGGGGGTCCCCTCCCTGGCGCCGGCAGCTGGGGCCGGGCCAGCTCCGAAAGCCGGGCCCGGGCCCGGGCCTGCTTGCTCAGCCTTCCGTTGCCAGGGGCCTGAGCCTGGGGGCCACCCCATGGGGAACCCTGAGTCCCGCGCCACGTGTCCCCCGACCGTCCCGGCCACAACGGCACCTTTCGCGGCTTCGTCCTAGCCGCGGAGTGAGAGACCAGTCCGTTTCCCCACAGAGGCCAGCCCCCTCCAGGGGCGCCCCGGCCGCCCGCCACGGCGGAGGCGGACGCCCGGCCACGGCGCCTCCATCCACTCTGCTCGGGGAAAACTCCCCGGTGCCGCGGCTGCCGGCCGCGCCCCATCGTCGCGGCTCGTTTTCCGGGTGGCCGCGACATGCCCCGAGCGAGAAAGGGCCCTGCTCCACGCGGAACTGGGCGCTGACCAGGGCTGCCCAACGCCGGCCAATTCTCACGAGCGTTCTGCCCAAATCGATCCCGATTTGGGCAGAACGCTCGTGAGAATTGGCCGGAAAACGCCCGGCAAACACACTTCGGGCACCACAGGGCCGCAGGGCGGCCCCCCCCGGGGCCCTGTCCGGACCGCTTGTCGTCGCGTTCCGGCACCGCCAGGAGGAGCTCCGGGAGGCTTGCCGCGGGGAGGCCGACGCCTCCCGCTCCTCAGCCTCCGGGGGTCCCCTCCCTGGCCCCGGCAGCTGGGGCCGGGCCAGCCCCGAAAGCCGGGCCCGGGCCCGGGCCTGCTTGCTCAGCCTTCCGTTGCCAGGGGCCTGAGCCTGGGCGCCTCCCCATGGGGAACCCTGAGTCCCGCGCCACGAGTCCCCCGACCGTCCCGGCGACAACGG